>NW_015505406.1:671606-785853 GCF_001515645.1 Sinocyclocheilus grahami
GTGAGACGCAGTGAAAAGGAATAAACCTCCACAAATTCGTGACGTTTTCTAAAGGTTTAAACTATTTTAACTTTGCATGGCTTTCTATACATCTCTTGTGTGAGACGCGAGTGCAGCAGTCATATTTGTCCGTCTAAAAAATGCACTGAATATGCATGTGTGAATGGCTTGGTTTCTGTAGCGGCAGCGGCGCGTCTCGTGGGATGCAACGTCACTTACTTCATCACCGCATCTCACGCGCCACTGATGACACTCCCTGATGTACACCTAACATTCAAATGCAAATGTTTATTTTACATTCGACTAATATTCATTCTTTATTTACAATCTCCTCATCACAGGCAGGCTCAGCACTCATTTCAGCATGTGTTCGTGTTTGTGTGTGTCTCATAGCACCTGCCTATATCGTGCGCTATATCGAAAAAATGTTTCTATCGTTATCGAAGAAGGTGTACCGATCGATAAATATCGATACCGTTTTATCGTCCAGGCCTACATTACATTACATTTATCTCACTAATCTATAATGGAATAAAAAGTAACATAAAATGCATATATAATATCATAAGGATAATAATCTTTTAGTTTGAATATATAGTGCTTTATTTAGCATGCTGGTAGCTTTTTTAATTTAATGTCTTTTGAAGCACCATTGTTTTAGCCATTCCAATTTAGATGGTCATTTTTAGCTGCTGTGCCATATAAAGTAGTTAGTGGGTTGCCTGAACAACTAGCTGACTAATTTAGTTTTACACATCTCTAGATCTAAGATCTCTCTCTCTTTTTCTCTCTCAGTTGCTAGAGCAGGCCCTAGTAATAGAGGAGCAGCTGCGTCGGGCTGCGTACCTCAACATGACCCAGGACCCGACTCACCCGGCCATGGCCCTGAACGCTCGCTTTGCTGAAGTTGAATGTCTAGCTGAGTCCCATCAACATCTCAGCAAGGAATCGCTCGCAGGAAACAAACCTGCCAATGCCGTCTTGCATAAGGGTGAGGAAAGTTTGTGTGGGATTTGTCTCATAAATATCTTTAAATGAAAAATGAGAGGGAATATGTTTGTGTGTAACTCGGACAAAGTTTGCTGGCGTCTTGAGGGTCTGATAAAAGGCTTCTGGATAGATCCAGTGGGACCAGTGCTCCTGCCAGCTCTGATATGGGAACAGTTCAAGGACACAAGGCACTTTTAATGTCCTGGTGTTTTCTCAAGCGTGTTGTTTAATCTTTGCCGATAAACCATTTATTGGATACCAGTTCACTTGGCTTGTATTTTCAGCATTGATAATAAGAAATGTTTCTTGAGCAGCTAATCCGCATATTAGGATGATTTCTGAAGGATCATGTGACACTGAAGACTGGAGGAAATTCAGCTTTGCCATCACAGGAATAAATTACATTTTAAAATGTACTAAAATAGAAAATGGTCATTTGAAATTATAATAATATTTAAAATTTTTACTGTATTTTTGATTAAACAAATGTGGCCTTGTTGAGCATATGAAACATGTTGAAAAAAAAAAAGCATTAAAAATGTTACTGACCGACAATAGTGTACATACACTCTTCACAATTGGTAAATGCTCAGGCTTGTAAATATTTAACTATTAATATATTTGTATAAGTATATTTCAATTCTAAACACATTCCATGCGATTGAACTATATTTATAATGGCTGACACAGAAAGGAATTAATAAATAATATAAAATAGTAAATATGCTCACATTTGTTGCAGCCATCTGGTATTAATAAAATGTGCAAAGTTTCAAAATGAATCTTATACAACTCTGAGTTAAGTTTGTATTTTTTTTAGCCGCTTAAAACTAAATCCCTTTGCATTCTAAGGTTTATAACACACACTCTCTCTCTTTCTCTCTTTAACTAGCCTATTCCTCCAGGCCCGTACGCCACCCCACAGAACTACGGCCCTCCCTTCACACCTGCACCTTCAGCGGCTCTCACTCTGGCTGGGAGCAACTACAGCCAGATGCCCCATGGCGCTTTCATATCAGGTCAGTTTTGCTGATCCGTCCCCAGAAAGGCACCCCAAAAAAGCCTCCACTGGTTACTCTGAACCATTTTAAAGGCTTTTCATTTACACTGATGAAAAAGCAGATCAGCGTTTATTAAACGAGGGATATTTTTACGCAAAAGCACATCAAGGTTGTAAAACTGTTGATTTGAATTTTTGTGATTTTAGAAACAGTGTGTGTGTTGTGCTGTCTGTGTGTGTGTATGTATGATATATGAAATAGAAAGGAAAATGCAGGAAGTGCTGTGGAATTCTAAACATAAAGTTCTTAAATGACAAGTTGAATTGGAATCTGCTTTGACCAGCTGGAGGTACTGATGTGTTTGTTTGGTTGGTTTAAATTTGAAAGGCAGATTTGCTTGCCATCTGTTGATCATGGCAGTCTCAAAATGTGAAAACAAAGTGCTTCTTGTAAGCAGCTCTGGATTAGAGCATCTGCTAGATGGTGAAATGCTGAAGTACATTTTTTTGGATGTTAAATTCTCCTGTCGCAGCTTAATATGCAGAGACAGCTATAAGTAGGCCATTCACAGCTTGATTCTGCCTAAAAATGTAAACACTGTGGCTCTGTGGTGCTATCAAAACATTGCTCTACAAGTTTGAGCATCCAATGGCATGAGTTAGGGGCGGAGCCACCTGTTTGGCCGGCCAATGACAGATGTAGAGGGGCGTGTTCTGAAAACCTGTTGGCAAACAGTTATTGTTTTTGCAGTTCCTTTTGGTGACACAGGTGGCGTAGAATGTACTTTACCTTTAACGGCTGAGGAATTCTTAGTAGCATTAGTAAAATGTAAGCAGATTTGTAAATAAATGCACCATACACATATAAAACACCAGTGAATTTGGTTTTAGCAGCGAAAATGAGTGATTTTGCAACCTTCCCCATAAAGAGATGTAGCTACATACCCAACAAAACAATACTGAGTTTTCTAACTTTTTTGAATTCTATTAAACGCTCTCTATCTTTACCTGGTCCTACACAATGCACATTGTCCTACAAACATCCAGTCAGTAAGTAAATTAAATGTTTATATGGCAATTATTTCACACATTGAATTGGTCCTTCAACTGATTTAAACCAATACTGTGAATCTTTTTAACTGATTCATTAAAAGAATCAGTTCAAAAGAGTCATGTGTGAATCAGACTACAACAGAGTTAATTTAGTATTATTTATATACTATTATAGATATTTTGAAATGTTTTTTATGTTTATATTTTGAGTTTTTCATTTTCATTTGAACTTTAGTATAATTTTTAGTTATGTTATGTTTTGGTCATTTTATTAGTGTTTTTAAATATTACTTTTTAGGTTTCATTTATTTTTATGTCAGGTTTAAATTATTTCCAGTTACTAATCCTAGTGATTCATCCTATTTCAGTTAATTGCCAAGGCAGCATTTCTAATATTTATAACTTTTCAGTTTAAGTTTTTCATCCAATATTGATATTTTACTTTATTTCAGCTTCATTTTAGTGAACAAATATGTTTTTAATATAGTTTTCGTTTTTAGCAAGCAGTGATTTATTATTTGAGAAATGGACAGCGCTTTAGGCTATAACTTTACCATCTTATGATTAACGTGGCAAAATCCACACAATTCAACTTCTCTCTGTTTTCTCCCTATGTTTTCTCCCTTTCTCTCTCAGTCTATTTGTGTTTATGTGGGCGTGCATGTGGGTGTATGAATGCTCTATTTCACAATAATTTGTGAGGTCAGTGTATGAGAGGCTGGATTTGACATTTGGTATGTAGTTTCTCTATAAGGCACTGATTCTTGAAAAAGGTTTATTCAGTTATCAAACTTTTGATGCACCTGAAATGATTTGTGTTCCACAGATTTCAGTATTTAGTAGTTTAGTATTTAATACTTAAATTGTAAAACACGGTTACAGATTTAATCCTTGCTCAATATGTCACTGTTCAGACATGCAAGCACATGTTCTGTCCTAAGCGGGAAAAAAAAAAACTACACTGACACAAGTCACACTTGATGTATTCATATTGCTGCAAAAATATGATACTGGTTAGCACACTTAATTACATTTTAATTTGAGAAGGCCCCCGTGGAATTTTGGCAAAATTATTTCACGTTCTCCATCTTTGGTCCAAGAGAACAGATTAGCCCTGCCAGTGAGTTTATTGTTTCAATATTAGCTCTGTAACAGCATATGTGTGCAAGAAGAACTGAGAAGAACAAATGTAGCTGTTTTTGTTTGACATTTTCTGTTTATTCTATCAGAGGCCAAACTCCGTCCATCGTCCTGACTGTTTTTACCCGTACAGAGTGGATTGAGTGTCCTGATACCAATCTTTCTACCACAAGGGAGGCATATTTTCTTGCCATGGTGCTTTTTCTGAAAATGTCATTACAGTTATCCAGAACCTTAGCCGTGCCAGGAATCGCTCAGCCGAGGGAACATTTTTTGCTTTTCTACTCAGATATTTTTAAGAGAGAGAAAAAACCCCATAAAGAAACACAAATGTGCTTTTGCCTTTACGCCGGTTTTTTAAACCCCCTGGAGGCAGAACTAGACTCTCACTCTCAGTCTCTGTCTGTCACTGAAATAGCCCCAGACTTCAGATCCTGATGGGTGTAGAGGCTGATTGAGTTTGTTGAGGCTGTACACGCTGAACCCTCGCCTGGCTAAAAATATGCCCCACTTGGGGCCCGTTTGAACCCTCTGGTCCCTGATTAAGACAACTGCGGTGACCTCAGTTTAAACCGAGCCAGGGAGCGAGATGAAAACAGCATGCCAGACTAAACAAAAAAAACGAGAGAAAGAGATATAAAAGAAAAGAGAAAAATCAAGGACAGACTGTGTTGATCTGTTTAACGTATTCCATAATAGGACATTTTTTGGCCCGCTCAGACATCTCTCTAAAAGACAGAGGAAGAAGTGAGAGGGAGGAGAGAGACAAAATGGAGTGTGAGCTCCGCTTTGCCTCTGTAAAAATCCTAGCGGACCCCGTAACATCTCGCTCAATCATTCTTAAAGTTGTCAGAAATAAAGACCTTGGCGAGCACGCCTTGTTTTCTTTTTTAAGTCATTGCCACTTAAACTCTTAGCGTTTTACATGTCATGAACTTTATAGAGCTAAAGGTTTTAGACACATTATGTCAACACAGATTTCTTTGGCACAATCATTCTTAAAGTTGTCAGAAATAAAGACCTTGGCGAGCACGTCTTGTTTTCTTTTTTAAGTCATTGCCACTTAAACTCTTAGCGTTTTACATGTCATGAACTTTATAGAGCTAAAGGTTTTAGACACATTATGTCAACACAGATTTCTTTGGCAAAAATGGCCGAACGTCTATTTTTTTTTACCTTGTGAAAGTTCGGTGCGTCACTGCTCTCGCAGCCAGTGGATGTCCTGAGTCTGGCTCTCGGGATTATTTGTAAGAGCGCGAGACACAAACTGGGAGATTTTATGCGTTTTCTTTGTTCGAGAGAAGGCCTCCTTCCAGCCTCCTGCCTACAGTTATGGGTTTTTCTCTGTTTTCTCAATATTGAGGACTGATACTATGCCACTGATTGACCGCTCCCTACCCCCCCAGTGTCTACAGTCTGCCCCCTTTCTGCCTCCACAGAAGCTTCGTCCTGCCTGAAGACCAAGGAACATGACGTGCTGCAGCGCCAGAGGGTGGTGGACCTGTGGAAGGACGGCAAGTCGGAAGGGTCAATTGGGCAGGAGCTTCGCATGCCCAAATCCACCGTGCACAGCATCATCGTCAAGTACCGACTCAGCAACACGGTGGAGAACCTGCCGCGCAACGGACGGCCCAAAAAACCATGACCTGAAAGAGCGATGGATGGAGGACGGGAGGGATGAAGTGACTGTAGAATGTGAGGGGCAGAAAGGCTAGGAAAAAAACGATAAATAAATTAGACCGGATTGGTGTGAAAATACTGTAGCCCAAAGAATATTGTAGCAGGCTGCTGGACTTCTTGAGAAAAGATACTCTTCAGGCGAAAAGGTTAATAACAGATAGGCAAAACGAGCAAATGCAAAAGAGAGAAATGAAGTAGGGAAAAGGGAGCTGAAACAAGAGCCGTTTGGACGACGAAAACACAGACCTCTTCTTCCACTTCTGTCTTTTCCAGCACTTTTTTTCTCTCTCTATCTCTCTTCCACTCTCACTCTCTCTCCCCTTGCCCCCTCCGTTCCCTTTCTTTCATCTATCGGTCCGAGAGAAGTCCCAGCAGATCAATTTTTCATTTGGTCGAAGGAGCGAGAGTGCTCGTTTAAGTGCCCGAAACCTTCCCTCCCTAATTCCACCACAAATCACTATTTCTCTGTATCCCTTTATACAGTATCTCTCTTTCTTTTATCGTTTATCCACTCTCCTTCTGTCGTTCTCTCTTACACGCATATGCAGCCTCACAGTGTCAGAAGTGAAGGATTCCAAAGACGGCAGTTTTTCCAAAATACCAGAAGTTTGTTTTCTGTCAGTAAAACCCTTGACCCAATCAAAACTGTTTTGGAACTGAGGCACAGTGGAGTGGAACTATCTTTTTTCCTGGAAACTGCGGACCTTTTGAAAAACTCTCCAGCCACGGACTCTCTGCGTTCCTAAAGCAGGACTGTGGAATGTTAAAATGGCTTGAAATCGCTCCATATATATATATATATATATAAATGAAGACTGACTTTTCATCACAGCAACCTGTCCAGTGGGGTGATGCAGACAGATATATATCTGCACCTGAACTGAGATCAGTTGCATGATTTTGCAGAGCTAACTTATTGAAGGAATGCACTGATCCTGGGTCAGAAGACCTTCATGCTGAGCATGCACACGATTCAACCTGTCCGACCAAATTCCTGTGCTGTGCTAGAGCCAGATTCAATCCCCAGCAGGACGTTAATACAGTACATGACTGTTGTATGAGAACTCCCTGCATTCTACAAAAATGCACAAACACACCCACGTGTGCACACTCACGCACGCTTGAGAGCCACTCAAGTAGCTCTGTATTTTCCACCACATGGTGTGTTTTATTGTAGTGGCTGAGTGTGCGTGTGTGTGCATGCAGTATCAATGAACTGAAGCTAATTGTGCGTATGTTTGTGCTCGGTTGGGGTTGATTCTGTACGAGTGAAGATTCAGGGCTGCTGGTGTGTGGGTTCTTCTGTGTGAGTGATTAATTGTGTGAGTGCGCTGGTTGTTTGAATAGGCTGGGTCACTGAGGCCAGCTGCCATCTCTGCATGCTTTTCTGGTTTACTGAGGTGTAGAGGCAGGCTGGTGTGCAGAAGCCAAACTTGGTGCCCTCAGATAATGTTTGGTCAGAGAAAGATGGCGGAAAGGGAGACAGTCTGAGAAAGACATCGGAATAACAGTTTTATGGGTGACTAGCGGATATTGTGATAAGCGATTAATGTGCTGATTATTTCTTTAATGAATTAGGTTGAAAACACCAAATTTATTTACTGTAAGCAGGTTAATTAACATGTTGCCCAGTGTTCCAAACACTGTACAAATTGAAGCCTGTAAAAACAAATATAGATGTATAAAAGTGGGCTTCACTAAACATTATGGCCAATAAAGATTAAATAAAATAAATTAGAAATGTTCAAAAAAATTTTGTTTACAGGAACACAAACATTCCCAGACATAGAGTTTGGGGTTGGTAGGAATTGTTTAATGTTTAGAAAGACGTCTCTGATATTTACCAAGACTGCATTCATTTGATATATATCGTACTAATATACTGATTTTGTGCTGGTGCAGAAGCCAAACTTGGTGCCCTCAGATAATGTTTGGTCAGAGAAAGGGAGACAGTCTGAGAAAGACATCGGAATAACAGTTTTATGGGTGACTAGCGGATATTGTGATAAGCGATTAATGTGCTGATTATTTCTTTAATGAATTAGGTTGAAAACACCAAATTTATTTACTGTAAGCAGGTTAATTAACATGTTGCCCAGTGTTCCAAACACTGTACAAATTGAAGCCTGTAAAAACAAATATAGATGTATAAAAGTGGGCTTCACTAAACATTATGGCCAATAAAGATTAAATAAAATAAATTAGAAATGTTCAAAAAAAAATTGTTTACAGGAACACAAACATTCCCAGACATAGAGTTTGGGGTTGGTAGGAATTGTTTAATGTTTAGAAAGACGTCTCTGATATTTATCAAGACTGCATTCATTTGATATATATCGTACTAATATACTGATTTTGTGCTCAAGAAACATTTCTTATTATTATCAATGTTGAAAACCACATTAAGTGCCACTTAATATTCTTGTGTAAACCATGATACATTTTTCAGGATTCGTTGATTGAACAGAAAGTTGAAAAGAAAAGTTTTTTGCTGAGTTTCAACAGTATTCATTTCTTTCAAAAATTCTTACTGACCCCTAACGTTTGATCGGTACTGTAGTAACGTGTTAATATCATTTTTCCTGAATACGGTTTCCTGTAAAGGACTTCTTATATTTATATCTCAGTACAGTTACTGCTCTTTTAAACTATTTTTACTGGTGTTGCATACATTTCAATTAAAGAGTTAAATGGGGAATTTAAAATCTAAATTTAACATCCAACAAATTTCATCAAAATGAATTATTGATTGTCATTTCTCTGTTAATTTCTCACTAAGTGAAGTCTTTTTAAGTAAAACAAGGCCCAATTAATAGATAATGATAGTTGTTATTTAATTTGTTTTGATTATTATCATTATTCATTATTATTGATTTTATCAATTAATCGTTGCAGCTCTAAGTACGAGAGACAGACAGCCTGGGAAGAGAGACAAATTTAAAAGAAAGTATCAGTCTGAGAGTGAATCAGACAGAGAGGGACAGAAAGGCAGTCTGACAGATACACACGGTCTGAGAGAGACATTTTGGAATAGAGAGAAAGTCTGAGTAAAAGTGGTAATCTGAGAGAGACAGTCTGGGAAAAAGAAGAAGCCTGAAAGACAGTGAGACAGTCTGGGAGAGAGAGACAGTCTGAGTGAGAAAGCCAGATAGTTCCAAGATTGTTGATTGTAGAAGCAGAGAGTCAAGTCACTCCGAGATCTGAATCTGAGTAATTAATTATTTTCCTTGGCTCGCGTTGCAGGAGTATGCAGTACAACGTTCAGAGATATGAAAGTCACCCGGCGGGTTTCTAGCTCAGCATTTCCCCCTTGTAAAGGAGCCCCAATGCATTCCAAGCTCTCTCCAGACGTGTTCCCATCTGAAGGCCATGCATTCTTCTTCTCTTATTGCATGTTTACGAAACGGTGCCAGTCTTAATCAGATAATTGAACTCAAGCGTTACCATTAGCCAGTTCCAGTGCACACATTTCTATTTTTGCACACTCCAGAACATTAATCTCAGCCAAAACCTGTAGCACAACAAACGACTCTAGCATTATTGTCCTTGGAAAAACTTTGGTTGTGTAATTTTGAGGAACACATGCCAAGAGGGATTGTTCATTTGAAGATCTTGCAACTGTTCCTCAGTTCCCTGCATGTTTAGGCCTGAGACAAAACAGGTACCCCGAGTGCACAGTCAAGGTTGCTGTCAATCACCTGTTCAGGATATTGTGCAACCAATAAATTACATTTGGACTTTTAAAAAATGTCTTGAAATAAAGATGCATTTCTTCAAACCAAAGGTATTAAGTTCTATAACCCCATTTATAGAATAGAATAGTCACATTAGCAAAATTTTGGCGAAATTTCATGGACAAAAATGGTCCATTGTCAATAGTTTAGCGACGCATGTAGCACTGCTCCAATAGAAGTCACTTTCAAACCAAGCACCTTTCTGTTGGTCAACGCAACATATTCGCATGACCATCTTGAACGTGAGCAAATTTGCAAATCTCACGCAAAACTCCCAATTGTGCAGATTCCTGTCGAAATGACTGAATTTCGCCCATGTAATTTTGCTGAGCAGTTGTAGGCTAAATGTAACTGTAACTTTACATTGTAGGCCATTTATAGTCATTTCCCGTGTTCACTAGAACACGTAAGGTACTGTAGGATGTTCCCGGCAGGACAGTTAGACGTGACTCAGAAGTTTATATGTGACTCAAATGATGGCAGCTATCGTGTCTGTCTGAGTCATACTGTGAATTTGCTATAAAAAAACTACAAGTACAGCAAATTAAGCTAAAGATTTTCAAACACTATACACTCACTATGTGCTTGTGTGTGGTGAACTAAAATGCTCAGTACTGTTGTCCTCACATACATTTCTTTATAGAAGACAAGACAAGGTTTTGTATTATTATTATTACTGTGTATGGTATATAATATACTCTGACTGTATGCAAGTTTACCCATTAAAGGATGTCCATAATGGAGCATAATGTGGTTTTGTATATATTTTTTTGTCTGTGGCTAGGTAGGGATGCACAATATATTGGTACTGTATCAGTTATTAATGTTTATTGGTTAATTTAGATATTTAATTGTGCATGTTTATTTCCCCTATTTTTACTTTTAAAGGGATAGTTCACCCCCCCCAAAAAATTATGTCATTAATTACTCGCCCTCGTGTTGTTCCAAACCCGTAAGACCTTTGTTCATCTTTGGAACACAAATGAAGATATTTTTGATGAAATCCGAGAGCCCTCTGACCCTCCAATAGACAGCAAAACAGCTGACACATTCAAGGGATCGTTAAATGTGACATTAGTGGTTTAACCTTAATTTTATAAAGCTACAAGAATACTTTTTGAAAAAAAAATACCTTCATTCAACAATTTCTTCTCTTCGTGTCTGTCTTTGACGCACATTCACGACAGTACCAAGACGCCATGTGTGTGCATTCCTCTGCTTGTAAACAAGGCGCAGCGCATCCTGGTTCTATGTCAGAATTCCGACTCCTGCGTCAGCAGCATCACACATATGCGTCATTGTACTCTCGTGAATGCGCAGCGGACACTGAAACGGAAGAGAATAAAGTCCTTTTTTTTGTTTTCGCACAAAAAGTATTCTCCCAGCTTCATAATCATAACATTAAGGTTGAACCACTGATGTCACATGGACCATTTTAACGATGTCCTTGCACTGTTTCTGGGCCTTGAACGTGTCAGTTGTGTTGCTGTCTATGCAGGGTCAGAAAGCTGTCGGGATTTCATCAAAAATATTTCCTTGGTGTTCCGAAGATGAATGAAGGTCTTAGAGATTTGGAACGATATGAGGGTGAGTAATTAATGACAGAATTTTAATTTTTGGGTGAACTATGCATCTACAGTATGCTGGCAACTACAAGTTTATCTTTAAAAACACTTTATTTATCTTAAAAGTTATGACATGTAATTAGCGGCAGATCTTTTCTTCCATATTGTTACCTGCATCCAAGGAAAGAAAAATTGTTAAAGAAAGAAAGGAAAACAAAACAAAAGAAAATGTAGGATGGGACTTTCCATTAATTGTTGATGGATGAATGGTTCACAATAAGATCAATAACACGCATTTCAGTCATTCTTGAGAAGTGGGACAAAACAGGGTGCAAAATTGAACAAATAAAACCTTGTACTCAGACAAATGAAACTACATTTATGTATCTTATATGTACTAAGCTACTGAGCTATGCTTTGATACAACCTCCCAACTTTTCTCTTTTTTAACAAAATGCGTTTTTTGACCTTGGACTGTGTAATATAATTTCAACTTTATCTTTAACAGCATTCAAGATGTTTTCAACATTTCAAAACACATCCTGGTGTTAGCAGACAGATTACACTTTCACATGTGACCAACAATTCCACAACAAATATAAAATATAATGAAATATTATCAAAATATTCAACTGACGGAGTTGACACATTTGAAAGTAGTGACGAAAACCTGAATTTCACTGATGTACTCTGCTGCAGAGGTGAACTGTGGCAAGGGGGTCCGACTCCTTTAGAGTGACAGCTGCCCCTGATATTCCCTAAATTTAGTACATTTTATTGAATGTCTGACGGTGTTGACAAAAAGTGGGGACGCAACTTTAAAATCTTATGAAATATGCGTCATTAAAAAAAACAACCTTGCTTTGATAGGAGATATTATTAAGTGTTGCTTTTGATAAAACAAGCTCTTTTTCATCATTAAAAAACATTTTTATCCATTTTATTGCATATGAATGCTTGAACCCTTCTCTGTGGACACACTGTTTTAGACGTAGTGAGAGGACATTAAGAAACACAGATTTGGTATAATAATGAGAAAATTAAATCGAAGGTGATAATGGTGTTAAATACATTCTATTATTAATCCCTCATGACATTTAAAATTGAAAATATTTGTATTTTTTAAAGCTAATAGCAGTTACCCTTGCTGGACCCGTTTTGTCCCACGTCTCAAGAATGACTGATTTACAAAATTCATAGGATGATTTTCATTTCATGCCAGATTGAATGTAATATTTATCTCAAAATATCTCAAATCAATGATCTGTCTTTTATACGTTCATTTATAATGTTGATCCTTAAAACTCACAACATTTAAAATGACTGAAATCCAGCAGGTTTCTTATTCCTGTCTGGTAATCAGTGAGCCATCGCCATTGTGCTCTTGATCATATCGCTTTGAATGACTGCTTTCTAAACAATGACTACGTTTACATGGACATCAGTAATCGAATTATTTACCTTATTCTAAATAAGCCAATATTATGATTATGGTGTTTACATGAGTTGCTTTTAGAATATTCCTTTCATGTTCCCGTTTTACATTTTATAGGACATGGTTCGATTAATGGCGCACGTCATTACGTCCCCTCCGGAATTTCACGCATAAACATATAGTTTTTCTTCGTGATGATGCTATGTACAGTTTTGGGTTTCATTTTTAATTTTATGAAAGCTTCAAGTGCAGTTAATTATTTGTACGTGCATACAGACGACGGCGGTGTTGAAGCTCTTTTATTTGCCATGTGTGTATCCTGTCGCAAAATGCGGCGAAAAGTCCTACACAATGGTAATAATGTGATTAAGGTGTTTACATGTCTATACTGCACTTCAGTAATGTGACTAAAATAGGAATACTCCACATGTCTTAATTCCATTTCTGTTTACTTCGATTATGACTTTAGCCGGATTAAGGTAATCAAAAATCTCTGTTTACATGGTAGATTCTTAATCAGAGTATTATCTTAATCATATTAAAATCGGAGTATTGTTCTCCATGTAAACTGTTAGTCTTCAAGTACATAATGTACACACGTATTTGCCCCTGAATAGTGAATGCTTGGTATAATAGACACAATGGGCATGAATACCCTGCAATGACAGCACTGATCATCATGATGACTTTTTTACCAAATTTAAAATTGAGGAACAACTTCATCCTAAAATTAGAAGAAGAAAAAACCAAGCTTATGGATGAATCATGATTTCTGTGTGAAAACATTCACACATGGTTTTTTCCGCACAAGTATGTGCACATTCACGGTTAGCGAATGAAACCTAAAGAGACAGAAAGGGAAAAGAGGAAGGAGAAGTCAGCCAGTGAGAAATGGAAAATGTGATACAATAAAGATTAGAAGGTCAGATTCAACTTTCAACTGTTTTGATATAAACAAAAAATGCTAATTATAATTAGTGTACAGATCATTAACTTCCCTTTCTTTGTTTCCCTACAGTGTTGAACGGACCCCCCATGTCGGTAAAGAAAGAGAGGGAGGCCCGGACCTCTTGTAATAATATTCCACAAAGAGGTCAAAAGGACTTCGGGATGATTGATATCATTGCTATCTAACGGACATTGCTTATATCTAGATCTGGGCCTTGCAAACGAATAACTTGTATGCAGTGGATCACGTGTAACCATGAAATTGAAAACATATGAATGCACATATTTAAATCAGCAAATGAAATTCCTTCCGCAGTGTTTCTTTATGATCTTTGGCTCCTACAAATACAAGCCTTGTAATGTAATTGCCTTACATGGTAATACAACTGTAAAGGGTTAATCAGCAGATGTGAACTCTTGTATATGCCTGCAGTTGTACTATTCCTAGCTAGGCCTCAACTCGGACAGATCAGAGTTGAAATGTTAATTTATTTGCCCTGGTCCCGAGTATAGAGCCTTTTGTTAAAACTGAAATATCGTTCATTTCAGTGCTTGGTATTATTTGGGAGAGTTGTGTCAAATCAAGCACTTTCTGTCCATTTTTCATTCTGTCTTTTAATATTTTTTGTTGTCATTTTGTTTGTTTCCTGCTAAGCGTCACTGTGTACATTGTGATTCCAGACAGTCAGTGACATTGTTGTGATCGACATTCGGCTCACCGAATGGAACATGTTAATAATGCATCTTTCTCTCTTTTGTTTTGTTTTGTTTGTAATAAAATAAAAATTCAACTGAACAATTTCTGTTTTGCTGTTCTTGTTATGAAAGAGTTGGGACTGGAAGAATTAATCGGTTCATTGGAATATCTATTGCAGTGCTCCAGACTGTTACTATATACTATAAAAAAAATATATATATATATATACAGGAAAGAGTTGGGACTGGAAGAATTAATCGGTTCATTGGAATATCTATTGCAGTGCTCCAGACTGTTACTATATACTATAAAAAAAAAAAAATATATATATATACAGGAGCAGATTAAGGTGGTCAGGGGCCCCTAGGCTGCTCTTTGTGTGAGGCCCCCCTTAATCATTATGCTTTACTGGAGAAATGTATTTAGTGCCATTACATGGTCCACGCAAATAGTAAGGTGAACTGGCATGCACACACACACTGAGACAGCCAATCCTACAGTGTTTCCTTTACATTCCCAATGTTCCCACAGGATTTTGTGGGTGCACATTGGTTGCTCTACTCTAGGGGGTTCCGGGGGTATGCCCCCCATAAGAAAATTTTGTTCATTTTAAAATTTAAATGCATAAATCTGGTGCATTTTGAGAGCAGAATCAAGTGTTCTTGTGGACCAATCCGGGTCTTTTTTGTTCACGCTAAAGTAAATTTAAAATAATGATAAAAAAAAAAGTCTGGCCATTCCGAGGCCCCTGCACACGTGGGGCCCCTAGGCAAGCCTGTGCGTTAATCCGGGTCTGAATACTTTCCGTACCCACTGTATATTATATGTGCAACAGTCGTTTAAAATCTACTCACTATTCAATGTTTTATGAGCGTCCATTTTGGTTTCGTCAGAAATCATCTTGTTAAAGTGTCTTCTACTAAAGACTATAGAATAACAACTGTCTAAAAAAGATTCTTTCTTATGCTGAAATAGCGTTCAAATTTTTATTTTTTTTATGATTTTTCAGGCTAGAGCAGCCAATGCGCATGCGTAGTCTTGGACCGTTAATGAATTCACAACTGATTCCCTCACAGACCCACAAGTCAAGGAACTGTTACTGTGATGACAACTTGAGGTTCGTGTTTTTGTCTGGAGCCTTGTAAGGTCAAAACTACACAAAAAAAGAGCATTTCGGCACACCGAAAGGAACATGTTAATAATCTTTTTGATTTGGCACATTCAGACTTGATTGTTTAAATAAAACATGCCAAGCAAATGTTCAAATGTCTTTTAAAGTCTTAATATTTTGTCCTATTTGACTACGATTATTTAATATTACAGCATAATTTATGGCAGCTGCATTGCATTTTGCAGGCTTGTAGTATAACTTCTTTATCAGTTTTACAGGTCTTTTGGCTTTGAAAACCTACAGAGATTACATTTCTTGATACCTTCTCAATACCCATAAATGCAGGAACCTCATATCTTCAACCCAATTTACAGGTAAAATAAATTTTTCTGATGATTAAAAAAAAAATTTGCCCATGAAAATGAAACACCTGTGCATATTTTCTAATCGAAACTGCCTCCATCACCTTAAACTTCATCTTGACCCAGTCAGGTTTATCTGGGATGTTTTAAAAGCAGAAACGGTGCCGCAAGCCAAATGTGCATTTTATGTGAGGAGTAAACCCAAACAGATGAAAAAAAATTAAAAAATAGTAGACAAGGGGGAAGGAATGGGGCTAGAGATCAGGAGGGAATAAGCACATGTTTTTCCTCAAAGGTTTTCAACTATTTGCTGCAGATTGAGATACAGGAAGTGAGAGTCCAGAAGCAAGTGGAAATGAGACGGTTTGCAGGGGTCCACATGAGGGTTCAGGAAATACAAAGAGGAAGCCAGCTGCATTATTAGGAAACCCATTTGGGGCAAAGTGCATGGTTGTAATTTCCATTTCAGATTTAATTGACAGTATTGACAAGATTTACGAAAGGCTTCAGGAGCGGTAGGTCAGGTAGACATTGACAGATTCGAGTCACAAGTGGTTTCATACATTTCTAATTAGTGAGATTAAATGAAATAATGATGGTGTAAAAATCTGTAACTTGAACTTTTTAAAAAATATAACATGAAATTGCACATTATATAAAAACTAAAGGCATACTGTGACTTTTTTTTTTAAAGGTCTGTGCCGCCCATGCCATCAACCTTCATGCCATATGTACACATAATCCACTTTCAGTGACACAGTACAGTACACAAGATACATCATCTGCTTTGAAGTCACGGCCTTTTCATCGATAAATATTAATATGTTTCATATGTCACAGTGACAGTGTATTTGGAAAGAAACGTGTGGCTTGTTGTTTCAAATCGATGCAACAACAAAAGTAAAGTTTCTTGTATTATCTGATGCATATCTAGTCACTCTGAGTTTTCATAACGACCAACTAAAACTTTCATTTTTCTGCGCTGAACCCATCCAGTGGTAAGGCAGTTCAGGAACTAGGGCCACTCTGTTTTGGTCCAGCCAAGTAACCAGTGGTGAAACCTCTCATACTTGTAGTGGCCTGCAACGCTGCTGAAAATTCATAGTCCTTTTGGTCAAACTGGTTATGCCAGTATATAAGCCAACCACGCTGCTGGAGCAATGTCTCTGGTATGCTGTAATTAAATGCTATATTTATATAGTAGAAATTGTGCTGGTTTGCGTTTAATAAGACATTTGCAGCTAAACCGACAGAGTACCAAATGATTCTCCATAAATTGGTCCAGCAAGGCAAGATGTGCAGTCATTAACATCCCGATGACATCTCCATGGAAGGGCACTTGCGTTCATAAAGGGGTCATCTGTGACCACAGTCAGCTGGTTATAGAAACGTTCCTCGCGTAGTCAAAATTTCCTCTTTAAAGGCAACGCCAAGTTCAAAGAGACAGGTTTAGGTTAGGTACTTTTAGGCCAGTGATCTGTGGAAAACTATAAAACTATTTTGTCCATACAGCTGAGGTGTCTGGAAAACCGTCTGTGCCTCTAGTTGACTTTGAAGAGGCCAAAGTAGTGTTTGCCCGACATCTGCAGACTGAAGAAACCTCCGGTGACGGCCTTCAGCTCGGCGCCCTTGTTAAGGCGTAGGAGGCCGGAGACCTGGCAAGGCTTTAGGAAGTGAAACCTGTGCGTGCCAGACGCTGGTGTGGTTCCGTACCCCTCGATGCACTGGAGCAAAGGGCCCTTAGGAACGGACACCTCGAGCTTCACGTACTGACTCTGGTTCTCGTTGAAGTGTACCTGGGGGGTGGAAATGCAGATGTGCCAAACGGCAGGAGAAAGAGAACAAGTGAATCAGGAATGTTATGAGAGACCAATTCAGAGCAGGGGATGTAGCAAATGGCTTTCAGCAGGGAACAAAAAAATAAGTTATGACTAAACCAGAAGCCTTTTGATTAGATTTAACAGGAACCACAGAAAATTGAATTTGATTTGAAAGTTTTCCATAGGTGGCATTTTAAAATTTCTATCTATCTAGTCTGTCTGGCTTTGTCTGTCTGTCTATCTAGTCTGTCTGTCTGGCTTTGTCTGTCTGTCTGTCTAGTCTGTCTGTATGTCTATCTATCTATCTAGTCTGTCTGGCTTTGTCTGTCTGTCTATCTATCTATCTATCTAGTCTGTCTGGCTTTGTCTGTCTGTCTATCTATCTATCTATCTAGTCTGTCTGGCTTTGTCTGTCTGTCTATCTAGTCTGTCTGTCTGGCTTTGTCTGTCTGTCTGTCTAGTCTGTCTGTAGTCTGTCTGTCTGGCTTTGTCTGTCTGTCTGGCTTTGTCTGTCTGTCTATCTATCTAGTCTGTCTGTCTGGCTTTGTCTGTCTATCTATCTATCTAGTCTGTATTTCTATCTATCTATCTAGTCTGTCTGTCTCTATATCTACACACACACATACATACATACATACATATATATACACATACACACACACATACACACTTTGCTGGCGATGTGCCTGGAAAGTTTGCTGAAAACTGGTTTAACTCACTTGACAGTACAGGAAGTAGACACCGCTGCGCTCCACTTTGAAGGTGCCAGTCTCTGAATTATAATGCACTGCCCTGCTCATATTCAGCTGCTCCTTGTTTTGTCTGTCTGTCTGGCTTTGTCTGTCTGTCTGGCTTTGTCTGTCTGTCTGGCTTTGTCTGTCTGTCTATCTATCTAGTCTGTATTTCTATCTATCTATCTAGTCTGTCTGTCTCTATATCTACACACACACATACATACATACATATATATACACATATACACACACATACACACTTTGCTGGCGATGTGCCTGGAAAGTTTGCTGAAAACTGGTTTAACTCACTTGACAGTACAGGAAGTAGACACCGCTGCGCTCCACTTTGAAGGTGCCAGTCTCTGAATTATAATGCACTGCCCTGCTCATATTCAGCTGCTCCTCAGTCCATCCTTTAATGACTCCCTCATTCCCCACTAAGATGCATACATTATTAGAAAATATTCCATAAGACACATACAGTTAGAGAATTTTCCACATATATATACACTCCCAAATAACTCACCTTTTTGGAAGGAATCGTTGGTTACTGTTAAAAATGAGATGTATATTAGTCTGGGGGAAAAAACAGCAGTTGGGTTTTTCATTGTTTAAAAAAAAAAAGATTTGCAATACTGTCCACTTACTCTCAAAATGAGAGGCCACTTTTCGTCCATTTCCTTTCCTCCCTCCCGCTTGCAAGATAAAGACAAAAGAAAGGCATGTTTTGGAAAAAGAGACAAAACTCTCTGGGATGCAGATAGGAGTCATCCATGTGGAGCTCCTGCAACTTCCAGCATTAAACAGCTGTGCAGATGCAAACATCATGGATTAATCTAGAATAATTTATACACCAGCTGAAGTCCTGATTGTCAAAGCAGATGGGGAAATATTTCCTTTCAGCTCTGTTCTACACTTCTCCTAGCCTTTGTTTTCAGTAACAGGCACCATGCACAGTATTTTCTACTTTCACCCCACCAGCTGGTTCCAGTCAACAAAGAGGCAAAACTTAGGGGAAAAAAATTAGACAGCAAGAAAATGAATTTTTGGCTCTTTCTTAACCTTTCTCATGCAGAAAATAATCTTCCTATGAAATGAGGTAGATTAACATCTATGGCTACCGTTCAACATAATGCAATAATTCAAACAAACCACCTTGAGAAATGTTTTTTTTTTCCTTCTTTGCCCCTCTCCAGAGGCTCTCGAATCTCGCCTCAAGATTTGCATAACGCCGCCCAAATGTTCACGCAAAGAAAGAAGGCGTAACTTTTTTTTTTTTTAATTCTCGCTGTAGTTTTGTTGCATAGTGTTTCATTGTGAAAGCGAAACTACTTTGTTTGGTCTTCCAAAAGAGGACACGACTAGAAATCAGTGGTTAAGTTGTATTTACAACACTGTTCCAGAATAGTTTAACCCAAATATTCAGATGTGTGCAGCACATTTTATGGAGGACTGTTTCCTGAACCTGGGAGAGTAGACTACAATGCCGGCTGTTCTGACTCACCGACTGTAAGTGTTTTTTATATTTAAAGAATTTGCCACTGATGATTCAAACGCGAGTTTTGGGCAGTGTAGAGTAGCGCTTGTTTGTCATTTCTCCGATCACAAATGCAGACATGGTTTTATGTTTACGCGGCGCGTTGCAACGCGTAAAAAGACAGTACAAGTCATTATAATCCATAATTATGTCCCCACTGGATGCAACAAATGCCTCGTTTATAATGGGTTTTAATGTTTTTGTCTCGTCGCTCTGGCCGGACAGGGCATCACAATATGGTAAGGGGCGTAACATTTTCGTCACACGCTTGAGGTATTCGGCCAATCACAGCACACCTCGCTTTTTCAGACCGATGAGCTTTGTAAAAATCAACGCGTTTCAGAAAGGCGGGGCATAGAGGAGAAACAATAATGTACAGTATGTGGAAAATAATGTTTTTATAACCTTAAACCGCATAAACGCATTTCATTACACCAAATACACAAAATGTTCTTTTTAGCAACATCATATGACCCCTTTAATAAACGTTTTGTACATTGCTCATGCAGAAATAGAATAAAAACAGTGGCGTGATTATTATATTAATTAAATCTACCAAAAATACTGATTTGCTGCTAATATTCACTGTAAAAAAAAAATAATTAAAAAAAACGTATTTTTTTTACATAAAATTATAGTTAAAACAATTAAATTAATAAAAATTGACTATGACCTTTTTATAGTCATCTTAATTTTTTTTTTAAGTCTTTTTTTTTTTTTTTTTTACCATACCTGTCAACCCTCCCGTTTTTCCCGGGATTCTCCCGTATTTTACCATTCTACCCCGCTATCATCCCGCTTAAATATTTCCCCGTATTTTTAATCTTTCTATTTGAGAAAAATCCCACTGGGTGTATTTTGTTTGCTACATTTGCTTCCAGTAAAACTCCCATAATATGTAAGGGCCGAACCTCATTATATGAATAATCACGACAACAAATTCCAAGGTTGTCCAGTTGCCAGATCTTGTATGAAACACATCTTTCTCACACGATCGACACATTCCAATTTCAACCCATTTGTCCCCTCAACTTGGCAACCTACAGCCCAGCGATGCTATTGATATGTGCGCAGGAAGTACCAGGGCTAGGAAACAATGGGAGATCAGGTGGTGCTCCAGTGGAAAAAAACTAAATATACATGTAAATTGAGATACCGCTTACACTTCAAACGGCTATTTAATTGATTAAATATGAGCGCTGCAAGTTTCAAAGTCAGGTGCTGCGCTGCTTTGTTTACTGCGGTTACGGGAGACACGGCTATATTCCTGGCGAAAAGCGCCACCTGCTGGCAGAGAATGAATTTGCATTTTTCAATAAGCCCTTCTGATCTGTTTAGACCAAAGCCAAAAACGACCCTTATTTTTACGCAGAAAACACGCAGTTGTAAATGTGAACTGGTGGATCGACAAGATAATGAATTATAAAACTCTAAAGATATAGCCTACACTAAGATATATTTGTTACTAAATGAATATAGTTGTTTAAATTAATATACTATTAAAAAAAATACTTTTGACTCAATGTTCAGCACGAATCATCTCATTATATGATTATGCTTGTGGAGCGTACATAACTTTACTGATAATAACGTATCTTCCTCTGTATTTTTTGTTTTATCTATGTATTTATTTTTTTCTTTGTCTTATATAATTTCTGTATTCATAATGTCATCCAATGTTACATTAATTGTTGAATGTTAAGTGTTTATACTTGCAATAATAAAAAATAAAAAAAAGATAACGTATCTTTGTGAGATCGCGATGAACTAAGATGAATGACAGCTTTTTAGTGATTTATGTATGTGTATATATGTTCCAGTAAATAAAACAATGCTCATAATGACAACAACAACAGGCTACTCGTGACAAAGTTGCCCATCTGTATCTGAGGGCAAGCTCTAAATGGTAGCTTACAAGTTGCAAATCATTTAACCATAATTACACAAACGCGTTTACGAGACGCGATGCTTAAAAGGCAATGTCAATTGGCTTCGAAACGCCCTCGTGCCAAGTAGTCTAAGATTTCCAGTAAATTGCCCTAAACATGGAGCAAAATTGGCAACAGAAGCATCACACTTGGCAGCGACTTTAGAAACTAAATAAGCCATAATTCACAGCACCCCGCGCGCAAAGTCTGGAAGGGTCATAAAACGCGTCCCGCAGACCCCCAGCGGTGCCGCAGCTGTATGTTTGTATATTCAAGTGCCTCGAAATTATACGATTACATTCTTCTTGATAGCCTATACCTGCCCAAAAAGGACTTGCAAAGGGCTTTCAAGCTCAGGACCAATAACCTACCTCGTGATTAAAAGAAAGAAAAGGCATAGTTGCAAAATCACTGCGTGATTAGAGAGAAATGTTTTGACAAATGTGCTTGGGAATGCATGCATGCGTCTGACGTGCACTTAAAAGACATCGCGTTTACCTGCTCTAAGCGCTCCTGCAGAGTTTGGAAAGACCTGGACAGGTCCCGCGTTTGTCGCATTGTCCACGCTGTAAATATGGCACTGCACACGGCCAGGGACAGCGCGAGCACGGCCATGAGCGACCAAACCAAGCGCAGTGTGCGGATCCTTGGTCTCCTCTGGAGAATTCGCTGCATTGTTGCGCACACGGGTCGTTTACCGTTCTGGAGCTTCCACATCAATCATTCTGTCCATATTCCACGAGAACATCTCTGAGCCTCTCTGGTAGGTCCCATGCGCGAGAGCTTCTCCAAGTCCGAGCGCAAATGCAGCTGTTGCAGCGCGGTCCACGCAAACCTGGTTGCAATCGTTGCGAGATTAACCCAGCAAATCAGTCGCCGCTGTCAATGCTTTGCTATATGCAGAACTGTCTGCGTTTATTGCATAAACTGGCTCGAATGGAACGGCAATATTCCTGTGCAGAGAGTTGACAGTAGCGCAGCAACACTGTGTGGTTTGGATTTTACTCGCATCTTACGGAGACCTGATTCTTTGGCATGCATTCCTCGTGTTCATCATGGTCTATCTAAGTCCATAAGAGGTGTCATTTCAAAGCACTTCTGCGTCCATGTGCTCAAGTATGCACTGCAGGGAAGTGAGTCCTGCACAGCAGTGGAAAACAGATTTCCTTCCCCCCTCGTGCGGTGCCAAGTATTCTTATTCTGCAGCGAAATCCTATTTAGCTCTGTCCTGCCTCAAATCAACAAGTGCGCTTGTCCGCGTGTCTTTTTCTAGAAGACTGGTTGTTCTCTAAGGTTTTACAAAGTTTGACCATGGAGTAATAGAGTAAAGAGCGCCGATTAAATTATCACCGCACCGAAATGCTAAGAGAAAATGTATTATAAGAAAGAAAATAGCTGCATAAATTCAAGGGGCAATTAGTCTCTCTTCCGATTCAAATTAAACCAATCTACACTCTAAAAAATGCTGGGTTGTTTCAACCCAATGTTGGGTCAAATATGTTGGGTTAAAAAGTTAATTTAAAAATTTAACCAAAATTTAACCCAACAGTTGGGTTAGTCCAAATTTTCCCCAACTTTGGGTTGAAACAACCCAGCATTTTTTTTTAGAGTGTACGTTTTTATGTAACCGACTTATTGACCAGTTATTAAGACTTATGACCAGTCTTGTACAAATTAGATGACCAACTTCTAACACTAGTCTAAGCATTTATGCAATCAACCACATGCACTTTCATAACAAAATTTATATTATTTTTGTAACATGAATCAGCTCATAAAACCATGCATATAGTAGGCATATAAATACACTTTATGTGCGTGCTCCGTCGCAGGGGTTATTCAAATATGAACCTGTACTACCTTCAAATGACATGTAAATTGTTTTTTTTTTTCTGTCAGGACCATTATCGTCAAAGACGATTGACAATTAGCATACAGTTTGGATTGGCGGTATGGTTCTGTTCTGGGCAAGAACTCCCTGCGCATCCATGCAGCCTAGCATGGATGAGAGCAGGGCGAGCAGCAATACCCCCCAGGGTGAACAGAACTAACATAAATGTATTGCAGATATTGTTAAAGTTCAATCATTTTATGTAGACATTTTAGAATTAGTTTGACTCAACGAGAATCAGAAGGCTGAATCCTGACTGACAGAGGAGGAGCTGGGGATGGAGGAGGGTAATTAGCTATTGAGCAATGCAAAAACTGCTGATAATACTGAGGGACCTTATATATGAATGCTTGGATAGGTGTCGTAGTCCCATAGGTAGATGAGGATCAGCTGAAGGTCAGCTGATGCGAGCTTGACTAACGTGACCCATCCAAAGTGCACACACACAGCAGTGAACACACACACCCGGAGCAGTGGGCACCCATTTATGCTGCGGCGTCCGGCGAGCAGTTGGGGGTTCGGTGCCTTGCTCAAGGGCACCTCAGTCGTGGTATTGAAGGTGGGAGAGAGCGCTGTACATTCACTCCCCCCACCTACAATCCCTGCCGTTACAAGACTCGAACCCGCAACCTTTTGGGTTACGAGTCCGACTCTCTAACCATTAGGCCATGTCTTCCCCATATCTTTGCATCCTAATGTAATATTTTGTATATGACAAACAGCACAGTCTAATCATTGCTTAATCATTTCCTAACATAAATGTCAATATTGTGAAGATGTGTCTAATTTTGCTCTCCCTTTTCCCTTCCAAAAATCCCAAACAACTGGATGGTTCCCTGGCAGTGTTTTGACTTATTAAATTTTTTACGAAACGTTGGCCTTCAATCGGTTGAGCATTTAAAGGATTAAATGAAACAACATATGCACGTCACAACTGTTGTCTCGGCTGTTTTTAACATTGAAATACTACTTGAATTCCTCAGTGAAGTGCACTGGAAAAAAGTCCTAAATGTGGTATATCGTTAATGCCTTCTCCGGGTGACCACTTGGTGTCGCTGTTGCCTAAAGTGTGGTAAGTGCAACATGTAGTTGGCGTATCAGCAGCTTGGAAATGTGGTGATCTGCAGGCCAAATGTGAATCCTGCTTCCAGTTACGATTAATCTTATGGTCATTGATTCAGAAGTGAGCTTTGATGGCATTTACTGTGTTTATTTTATGATTACTCGTGCATAGTTTTGTTAAACACTAATCTAGATCACAAAGTTTAAAAAGCTTTGTCAAGTAAAAACATATGAAGCAAAATCATGGACAAATGTACTTTTATCAGTGGCCTACAGAACAACAGACTCCACAGTACATTGGAAACAGCAGCTTGTAACAATGTAACTTTTTTTGTTGTTGCCATCTTTACAATGAGGCTACACAGATGTTCTCTAAAGTGCTACAAAATAACAGTTCCACCCTAACAGGTCATAAAAATGTTACTAATTACTAACTAAATTTAGAGACTGAGGTACTTACGGGTTGTATGTTGTTCACACTTATGATGTATTCAGTAACAGCACAAGATTTTCTTGCCAAATACCTTTTGGCAATAAACATCAAATATCTGGTTACTAAAAATTGCACACAAATAATCTACAAGGCAAAGTAAACAATTCAGAAAAGCAAAATCCAAGCATGGTTTCACTAACCAATAACAAATAGGATTTAGCTAATTGTAGTGCATTATTCTACTTTTAGTGAGGTTATGACTGGTAACAGTTACCAATAGTTAGTCAAGAAAACTATGTGGCTCATATCTGTGCATGTGCAGCGTACACAGACACATCTTCATGTTCTAAGTGGCTGTGAATCTTGTGGACCGATCAGTTCTTCATATATTACAACATAGTTTAAGAACACTATTTGTGTATAATTTTAGATCAAGTGGTTTGGTGAGCGAGACCGACTAGATGTTCAAACGTACAAATAAATATTCAAATGTACAAATAAAATGACACGTTATATATGGCTAAATACTCAATTGACTATTTAAATAGAACATCTAAGAACAACAGTTCTAAATACATACCATTGTAACAGCACCATCTGTAACAATTTCACTTCCCCTCTTTCCACTAGCAGAAAAATGATTATGTCATAATATGCCCAATATAGACGTGTTCCCTAATAACACAACAGTACACTTCTGAATCTTTGGTTAGGCCAGACTTCCCAATTTAAATGTGTAGAATGAATCAATGTGTAATGCACTTTTTGAGGCAACATAAATAAGCAGCATCTTCTGTCGGTTGTTCTCTGCAATAATGCTCGTCTATATCACCTCATAAAGTTGCAGAAAATGTATGTAGGATATGAGCATGGTTACTTATTCCATTTTAACTGGTAGTTTACGGTCTTCCTGTGCTTATCAAACAGCTTGTTACTTGTGGCTCTGGTCAGGGGTTGATGGGGGAATCTATGTGCTTCAAAATTTAAAGGTCCCCCTGGGCCAAGTGTTCAAGGGCATCGCCCTCACAGCGCATGCAGTGATAGCCGAGGTCAGAGGTCACATCCCAGCAGCCCTGCTTTAGGTAGAAGTCAAGAGATGATTTGTTCCAGTCCAGCACAGTGAAATTCAGCTGGGTGCAACCAGCAGCCAGACCAAGCTGAGGGTAATCATAATCACAAACATGTCAAAATGTACACAGTCAACAATAATCTAATTCTCAATTTGTTAACAACAGATTCCTTGCTAATGCATTATGATCGTGTGCCATATGTTGCTAGTATAAATAAACACCCCTCACCTGGGAAACTTTGGACATCAGAGCCTTGCCAATGCCTTTCCCTGGAAATACTCACAGAAAATCATTAATCAGTCAAAGGGCTTATAATTTATTTTCAATTCAAATAAACAAAAGCACACAGTGTGGTTTCCTTACCTCTGAACTCTGGCATCACATACAGATCCTCCATGTACACCGCCCGACCTTTCCATGAACTGTATGTGTAGAAGTACAGAGAGTAACCAACCTTGGCGTGACCTGTAAAGAGATATACATGCATGAATCAACTCCGTCAGCTTGATGGCTAAAATAAAAAAAAAAGAACACTAATGTTAACACTAAGGTAAACACAAAACTCAAACATACCAGGCAAACAATATCAAGTTGTAAAACATACAGTTAGCACATTTAGCCAGGCACTTAAGAGAATAGTTAAATTAAATTACATTTTACACTCTGGCAGATTGAGATGAGTTTATTTCTTCATCGGATCAGATTTGGAGAAATGTAGCATTGCATCCCTTGCTCAATGGATCCTCTGCAGTGAATGGGTGCCGTAAGACTGAGCTGATAAAAACGTCACAACAATACACAAGTAATCCACACGACTCCAGTCCATCAATTAATGTCCTCTATCCATAATCTTGCTTTCTCCTGTGAAAAAGTCATCTCTGAATCTGAATCGTAATCAGGAGAGAAATATGCACAGATCAAGCACTGTTTTCGAGCAAAACCAGCCCAAAACAGTTCTAAATATGTCGGTGGATTTTACTGTGAGAGGACAGGGGATGGTTTTTTTCCACTGGAGGAAACATTATGGACTTGTATTTGGCCGGAAGCAACACTTTCAAGATAAAAAGTCTTGAAGGATTTGTTTCTTACAAACATGCAGCTTTTCACATCGTAATACGGATTACTTGCGGATTATTGTGATGCTTTTATCAGCTGTTTGGACTCTCATTCTGACGGCACCCATTTATTCACTGGAGAGAATCCATTGGTGAGTAAGTGATGTAATGTAAAATCTCTCCAAATCTGTTCTGACGAAGAAACAAACTCATCTACATCTTAGATGGCCTGCATGGTGAGTAAATGGTCAAATTTTCCTTTTTTGGGTAAACTAGTCATGCATGGATAAATGCCACAACAATATATATATATATATATATATATATATATATATATATATATATATATATATATATATATATATTATACATATATGCTGTGGCAATGTTGCTTTAAAATGGTGTAGAAAATGTATATGTAACTGTGAGGAAGTACGTTCAAAGAGGAAAAAAGGGCAAACAAGATTATGTAACAACTATGCACTCAGGCTAGACATGACACACATGCCCAGATTAGATAACAAATGTGTATCCTACTGCAGGACAACGCAGAAGAACAGCAGATTTTATTTCATGTTGGAATAGGATTGTTGATCCAAGATAAATACTAAATCAAGGATCCTTTTTCTCACCCTCTCTAGACTTATGGTGCTCTGGCACTTCAGCAATAATTCCATGGAAAAAAGGGTTTTTAGAGAATCCATCCTGCTCCAGATCTACAGTAGAGAAGCATGATTGGCTTTAAATTCTTTAAAAAAAGCTTTCAATTCTTTCTAAAGCAGCAATCCACAGAATTAATTATTCCAAGCAAATCATTGTACTTGGTATGGGAGAGATGTAACAATCAGGCCTACCTCTTTGTGTAATCTTGACCTGGTCAGAAGCTTTCTCATACTCTGCCAGTTCCTGGTATGAATGATTTGACAATAGAAAGCGTTTCAGTGACAAGCCACTTTTCTTCACTTTGCAAGCACATGATGCATACATGATGACATTAATATGGTTAAAAATGAAAGAATGACTAATACGCCAATAAAACGTTTCTTATCCGCACTACATCAAGGCAGTCATTTCATCTTGAACTCACATTGGCACCACGTGGACGAAGCACATTTTTGCTGGAGATAACTTATAACCACCTATTGTACATATGAAGTCATATAAAATATTTGAAAAAGAAATTGCACAGAAGAAAGCATGGATGCAATTCAAGCAGGCACAATAGCAAATATTACAGTTTTTATTTAGATTTAATGCATCATCCATTAAAGTATCTTTTGAATTCTATTAAATTGTGTCATAGATGTTTGTTTTCACTATTCTGACATCGGCAAAGTGTTTCATTTTTCATTTCTTTCCATTGTCGCACTCACCAATAACTAACGAGGTTTGTTTTTTAATGCTTTATTAATTCAATACCACAAGAACATGAGGTATTACATATTCACATTCTCAAATTAACATTATCAGCTGCCAGAGAAATGAAAAAAAAAAAAAGGTAGAAAAATACAAAAAGTTCAATGCTTTCAGAACATTACATGTTTTCAATGCTTTTTTGTTTGTTCTAAGAGATTTACATATCATTTCAAGTAACTAACGAGGTTTTAGTAATTAGGTACATCTAATTCATGACGTGACAATGGCCTGCGTAATCTATCTGATGTTCGGCTCCTTTCATCTTCATGATTATGATTATGACAGTAAAGCTGAAGGCTGCTGCACTTTTCCCAGCATTCCAAACGCCGTCCACTAGGCTCAATGACAGGAAAGTGTCAGATTACAGTGTGCCAAATGAATATGGCTTACTGTAACTCTGCCATCAACAACACTGACGCAATTACGTGCGTTACACGTTAAAAAAACAGCAGTGTTTGGAAGATAATGAAAGATTACGCATGCTTCTCTGTGACACAGCAGATCTGTGTTTCAATGTTTCATAAGATTCTAAAATCGTCCACTCACCAGTATCATCCGCGAGATGTCCTTACAGTCCTCGAGCGTGGCGGCCCGGATCGTGAAATCCATCCTCGGAGTGTTTGTCAACGTGGAATATATATTATTAAATGAAAATACGGAAGGGATGCGTTTATGTTGCTCTGACGCTCACGCGGCACTTAGAAACTGCTAAAACAGCGCCATCTGCAGGTTTCCGATGTGATAACGCAGTTCCGTCATCGCCACTCAATAGTATCTTCTCTCACTGGCCATTTATTTATTTATTAATTTTATTGCAGTAAACAACAAGGATTACAGTACGTACAAAACAAACAGTAAAAAACAGTACGTGCAAAACATGCAAAATACCAATCAATAATAAACCACTCGAGGATTAATAGATAAAACATCACAGAAAAAAAACAATATAATATAAAAATTCTTAAGAAAAGGACAGAATAAAAAAATAAAAAATAAACCAAGGCACACAAATAGAAATCCAAGTATATTAGGGACCACTGGCCATTTATACAATTATATGGTAAAGAAACATTTGAACCTTTCATTTTAAAACAGCAGATTAGAGGAGCTGTAAAAATATATTGAGATGGTTTTTAGTACTTATACCGCAAATATATATTCTTAAAGCAGCACTATGTAACTTTTGGCGCTCTAGCGGTTAATAAACAGAACTGCACACATCCCATGGAAGAACATTCCAACCGGAGCTACTTCTCTAAGTTTATGTCTATGGTGATTTACACAGGTATGTGTTACTCCGCAGCGGTGACGACCCAACCAGGCTACAATAGTCCAAATATAAGTACTTATTATAAGTGTACCGTAGTGATTCGGAATAAGACAAATACGCGGTTTGGAAGATTAATTCATGATGTACTCGCTCATTATATACATTTTGCAAATTTTGAACACAGAAAAAGTTACATAGTGCTGCTTTAAGGACATCAAGGCTTAAAATAAAACTCCAGAAAGGTGTAAAATATGTGACCTTTAAGCTTCTGTCATCATTTATTCAACTTCAAATTTTTCCGAACTTGTATGAGTTTCTTTTGATTAAGCACAAAAGATATTTTGAAGAATGTTGGTAACCAAATAGTTGTTGAAAATAATGTGTTTTTTGAACATTAAAGCATGTCAACATATTCTGTTACACCAAATACACAAAACAATGACCTTTAAAAAAGCATCATATGACCCCTTTACCTTGCTGATGAAGTGACTAAACTATTTCTCCCTCACGCATTCCGTGGCTACTTTCCTGAATCATTCAAAGATAACGTAGGCCTATATTCGACTATTATTAATATAAAAGCTGAATAACCTTGAACAAACAACAACGTTTTTATAGAGTTCAAGTCTTACAAATGTAAGTCAGCTGGCCAACATTTATTAAGATAATGGAAGTTGATTATTTTTACGTTTACATTAACTTTAAGAAGTTGTTCACCCAAAAATTAAAGGTCCCGTATTGTCAAAACGGAAATTTCCTGGCTTTTTTTCATGATAACTGAGGTCTAGGCACTATGTAACTACCATATAAGTTTTAAAACTACTGTCAGTCCACAGTAAAATGCACACAGCCTGCATAAAGTAGCTGTGATTTTTCACGAACCGTTGTGACTTCCGTAAAAAGTTGACGTCTGAACTACACAGTCACCGCCTTCAGTCCCCACCCCGAGCACCGCCCGCCGTCCCACTCTCCTTTTGCCAAACCCCCAGACAACATCGCGTCCATGCCATTGCTGAGCAACAACAACACAGAAACATGTCAAGAAAACACTGTTCAGTCTGGATCTGAAACTACATCATTGCACAGTAGGGCTGTGACGGTCGCCGTGACAACCGCGTCACTCTGTAACAAGCATAATACAAAGTTTTGTATACAAGTGTAATAATAGTAACAGTGTTTTATTTAGACTATAAGTCTATACTAATTCACAAATTACCTCAAAGGCCATACACGGCATTTGATCCTATAGATTGGCAGGTTTGAGTACAGAATACAGAAACCAAATACTACATCGCCAATCTGGAATCATTTTCATTCATGTCACCCATCCGCATTTGTACAAGTGTCTTCAAGTTCACATGATCGCAAACACTCAGCTGGTCAGGTTTGTATTTACTGCATTCGGTGTTTGAAAAAACAAACATGAATTACCATTCTGAAACATCCTGTTGTAAGCGCATTTGACAGCAGGCTACAGCATACATGACCCTAGTTACCTGTGGTTGGCCTGGCTGTGCGGCACTCAGAAAACAGCAGGCCAATCAGAAGAGAGGCTCATGAATATTAATAAGACAGGCCAAAATCGACCTGTTCTTTGCAGAACTCCTGAGAGAGGAGCTGTAAAAATATATTGAGATGGTTTTTAGTACTTATACCGCAAATATATATTCTTAAAGCAGCACTATGTAACTTTTGGCGCTCTAGCGGTTAATAAACAGAACTGCACACATCCCATGGAAGAACATTCCAACCGGAGCTACTTCTCTAAGTTTATGTCTATGGTGATTTACACAGGTATGTGTTACTCCGCAGCGGTGACGACCCAACCAGGCTACAATAGTCCAAATATAAGTACTTATTATAAGTGTACCGTAGTGATTCGGAATAAGACAAATACGCGGTTTGGAAGATTAATTCATGATGTACTCGCTCATTATATACATTTTGCAAATTTTGAACACAGAAAAAGTTACATAGTGCTGCTTTAAGGACATCAAGGCTTAAAATAAAACTCCAGAAAGGTGTAAAATATGTGACCTTTAAGCTTCTGTCATCATTTATTCAACTTCAAATTTTTCCGAACTTGTATGAGTTTCTTTTGATTAAGCACAAAAGATATTTTGAAGAATGTTGGTAACCAAATAGTTGTTGGTAACCACTGGAAGAGAGAGAGAGAGAGAGAGAGAGAGAGAGAGAGAAAAAAGGTATTAAACAATGTTGGTAATTCTCATGACAGGATTTTAATTTTTGGGTGAACTAACCCTTTAAACCATTTGGTAGCCTATGATACTGTTCCTTTAAAATGTAATGATACAGTAAACTCTAAGGCCTTTTATTCTCAGGTTATTGTTAAAGAATATGGCTGAACAAGAGGTGTTTTTTTGTAACAATATAAACATGTTTAGATATATAACAAATCCAAAAGTGTTTATAGATCTAGAATCATTGTGTTTTACGCACATACTGTATACTGCCTATCCTTTTTGATCTAAATTCAGTGTTTAGACTGCATATGTAACCGGCTCATAACATGATCCTATAACTTCCCTTGTCAGTATGACATTAGCTCATTAAATTTAAGGCCTACAATAAATAGGCCACACATTCCACACCACAAAGTCGCTGTTCAACTCAGGGGTGTAAACTGCAATTTCAGAGTTTGTATGCTGTTAAATATAGATTCGTGGGCTCAGGCACTAGTTAGACAGACTGGGTGGGGATGCATTCATTTGAACAGTTATATTCAGATTTCGCTCTCAGAAACTGGCCTCGTGCCACTCAAAACAGGTCCAGTGTTGAAGTAACGGGCACTGCTGACTGAACCGTTGTCTTAGGCTGACGCATGATCTTCACATGACGTAGGCCCTATGTAAAAGTTCCAGCCACAAGTAGTGAAACAGTGCCTGCAAGAGAGTGCGTTTCTGTCCATTCAACGGGATGAGCGCGGGTGGGTTTCAGACAGAAACAGCTAATTGTGTTCTATATCCTTGAGTAGGCTGAATAAAGACGTGAGGGCAAGAAAATCTTGAAAGACCATACAATAGAAACTTCAGACTACATCTTCAGACAAAATACCTTAAAGGGGTCATATGACGTTGCTAAGAAACTACATCATTGCACAGTAGGGCTGTGACGGTCGCTGTGACAACCGCGTCACTCTGTAACAAGCATAATACAAAGTTTTGTATACAAGTGTAATAATAGTAACAGTGTTTTATTTAGACTATAAGTCTATACTAATTCACAAATTACCTCAAAGGCCATACACGGCATTTGATCCTATAGATTGGCAGGTTTGAGTACAGAATACAGAAACCAAATACTACATCGCCAATCTGGAATCATTTTCATTCATGTCACCCATCCGCATTTGTACAAGTGTCTTCAAGTTCACATGATCGCAAACACTCAGCTGGTCAGGTTTGTATTTACTGCATTCGGTGTTTGAAAAAACAAACATGAATTACCATTCTGAAACATCCTGTTGTAAGCGCATTTGACAGCAGGCTACAGCATACATGACCCTAGTTACCTGTGGTTGGCCTGGCTGTGCGGCACTCAGAAAACAGCAGGCCAATCAGAAGAGAGGCTCATGAATATTAATAAGACAGGCCAAAATCGACCTGTTCTTTGCAGAACTCCTGAGAGAGGAGCTGTATACCAATCCTTTATCAGAGCCGTCAATTTAAGGCTAATTGTTCGCCACTATATTTCAATTTCTACCATTTTAGTGCTTTTTGTTTGAACTGCACACAATTATAATTCAGTTGTAGATGCTGGCATGGTATTTTTCTTTGCTATTTGCTTTAAGGATTACAATTGTTGTCTGATTGGTCAACTCCCATTCTTGTGGTACTTGTTGAACTTATTTGAGAACTAGTGTGAAAAACGTATGTGTGAAAAAAAAAGAAAAGTAGGCCAGTGTGAAAAAAACACCAGCTTCAAAATTTGGATAAGTGTATGAAATTAACAAACAAAAGATAAAACTCCCTTAAAGTAATGCTAGCCACAGAGTTTAATGTACTCATAAATCCAAAACTGACATTTCAGACAGTTAGGTTTAGGATCAAAACCATGACTGGAAAACGTTAATTCTCTTCTGGGTTCTAGGACTACAAACTAAACAGCTCTATTTGTGCCTGAAATGTCAAGGACATCACTGACGCAAAAGAGGACCTGTGAGTGATCAACAGTTTTATGAAAATGTTGAAGGTGTGGCAACATGAAAGGAGAGAATGGAATATTTTCTTTACGCTGCATGGTGCCCCGGTATAGGCTCATTAGTACCAGGACAGCGCCATGAACCATTATATAACTGACATTAACAACTACAGCTCTTAGAAAACGCATGCATTCATGGAAAAATAGCGGCCCTGACGTCACAACCAGTAGCCTAAGACCCTTTTATACACACCTCATAAAGAACAGATGGAAAAACAGAGGCACAGTCACTCTGCACATGGGATGCAAGAACCTTTATGCAGAATTTGATTGATCCAAACATTAGTGGAAAAAATAGGCATCTTAGCATGTATTTAACAGTCAATGTTAAACAACTTAAATGTACGCTAATTGTAAATGTAAGCAGTGCACAAATAACAACAGTCTACACCCAAAATAACATCAGCTGAAGGTCCACTACATACTATATAATGCATTCTCCTCTTGTGAAGGGCAGGAAACCGTCTGCTTTTCCTGTTTCGTCTATGACGTTGTGACGTTCTTTTTCTGCTACTATAGTATCTTTTTTGGGGTACTTTCAGAAAGAGATGAACGTGTGCAGCACAGAATAAAATCATACAATACAAAACAATAACAGTAGTATTGCATTGAGAAAGCGCAGCATAACTAGTGTGTCGCAGTTTGAGGGGGCATCAGCAGGGCCGGACTGGGACACAATTTCAGGCTGGGAAATCTCACACTCATTCAGGCCACACAGAAAAAAAGGGGCCAAAATTGTACCTTTTGGGGTACAACAGCTTGACACCGTAGCAGTACACCGTACATATTAGCACCTTAAGTGTAGTAATTCGTACCCTTAAGGTACTAATTTGTAGGCCTACCTATTAGGGGTGTCCAGTGACAAGCTGTTGTACCCCAAAAGGTACAATTTTGGCCCCTTATTTCCTGTTTATAGCCTATACATCCACAACAATTTCTGAAACCACAGACAACCCTATTATTTGTATGGCCATCACATAAAAAAGGTCTGAATCCTTAGTCTGGGGCTGTGGAAAATAATTAAAGCCCCCCCTGTGAACTGTGTCCACCTTGTTGAAAACATTCACCTCAATCTTAAAATGACTTTATTTAATAAACCTATTTCATACAAGTGTACACTACCAGTCAAATGTTTTTTAAAGAACCAAGCCTGCATTTATTTGATACAAAGTACAATAAGAGCAGTAATATTGTGAAATATTTTTATTATTTAAAATAACTGCTTTCGATTTTGAATATATATTTAAAATGTAATTTATTTCTGTGATCAAAAAGCTGAATCTTCAGTGTCACATGATCCTTCAGAAATCATTCTAATATGTTCACTTGCTGTTCAAGAAACATACTTGTTGTTATTATTATTATTATTATCATCATCAATATTTAAAACAGTTGAGTACATCAGGATTCTTTGATGAATAGAAAGGGGGATTATAGAAATTATTACTTTTATTTAGCAAGGATGCTTTAAATGGATCAAAAGTGATGATAAAGACATTTATTATGTTACAAAAGATTTCTATTTCAGATAAATGCTGTTCTTCTGAACTTTCTATTCATCAAAGAAACCTGAAAAAAATCGAATCTGTTTTCAACATAATAATAATAATAATGACAATAATAAATGTTTTTTGAGCAGCAAATCAGCATATTAGAATGATTTCTGAAGGATCATGTGACACTGAAGACTGGAGTAATGATGCTGAAAATTCAGCTTTGAAATCACAGGAATAAATGACATTTTAATAAAAATATTTCACAATATTACCGTTTTTGCTGTATAATAAATGCAGGCATGGTGAGCAGAAGAGACTTCTTTAAAAAACCTTAAAAATCTTACTGATCAAAACATTTTGACTGGTATTAAAACAATTTCTAAAGTTCCTAAATGTCAAAATTAGTAACATTTTTATATATTTGTTGAAAAAGTCTAATACACTATTGAGTTATTAGGCTGTGCGATTTATGATTTGTTATCGAATGAAAAAATCGGAAATGATCACGTTGGTACATCGAGAAGGCATAAATATAAAATAATAATAATAATAATAATAACTAAACAATTTTAAAAAAGCAGGGCAGCAGGCCAAATCAGCCGCCAGGCCACCGTGAATTCTCCCGGTTCTCCCGATGGCCAATCCGGGCCTGGGCATCAGCAACTGGGAAAGATGCGGGACATACTGTATAGTTCACTAGGAAGCAGTTGGTCTCTTCAGCCCTTGCTGAGGTTAAGTGCTTTGCTCTGGCACAATGGCAATAGATAGGATGCCTTCTCCAAGTGATGCATCACCTCCATATGGGAGTCAACAAGCAACTTTGGCATTAATAGCCCAGATTATTAACCATTAGATTGCTCACTCCACTAACTCTTTGAAGGTTGTTTGCTATGCATTGGTGTTAATTTGATCAATTAATTTGATAAACCCACGTTAGTCACTCTCACGGTTTATACCGTCACATTTTCTGCGATCTTTGTTAGGTCCAGTAGAAGTAGCCTACATTAGAAAGTGTTACAACCGAATGGTCAGCCATGATACATCTAGTTTTTTTTAAACATACGGGATGAAAAGCTTGTATTATTGTCATACATTTAATTAACAACAGAGCCTACTGATGATACCAATTCATTTAACATGACGAAAGGATCAAATGGTAAATTATAGTTTCATACTTTATGAATGTTTTTGTCTTTCATTTATATTTGTTCACATTGTATCACCTGTACGTGCAGGTAAGCATACACCAGTCATCGTGAACATGCAAAAAATTACTAAATACAGTAACAAACACATGCAGGTGTTTTGTTTGCTTATCAGTCTGTACCTACATCAAGCTCGTCATCATTCGATGCTATCTGTACTTGTGCATTTACATATCCACTTGACAACCAGTGGCATTTACTTTCTCTCTCCGCCGACCGTGCGCAAAGACACATTGTCTTTGTCCCTGGTGAATCTTATTTTGGGTACATCGCTGACGCTTTCTTGAGGGCTGAACTTTGCCCACACCCTCCTCATACACTTCCAGCGCTCGTTAACGCATGGTTGTCTCACAGCTCCCCGCGGAGGCGTGCCCACACCGCTCAAATACAGCGCCGCAGACGCGCGTCTGACTCATTGGGTTTGTCAGAGCGCACAGTGAGGTAAGCAGAGCCGCGCTTCCCACGCCGAGGAGAACATGCGATCGTCTCGAACCATACCCACTCCCGACATTGAGACGCAGCGCGTTCGTCTCAGTGTATAGTGAAGCGCCTTTGCCGATTTAGGAGAGAAAAGTTTTAGGAGGTGACAAAAGCTACGACGGTTTGCACGTCTACTTTCCATTCAGCTGTTTGTGGAGGACGCATGATTTACCTGTGCCGGACCAAAAGCGGAGATTGCATGAAAGGTGAGAGTCTTTCACTGACAAATCTTGGATTTGGAAAGGAATTAGTCGCGAAAATATGTATTTGTTCTGTCGCCCTTATTAATGAAGCTGACAATGAAGATGGTCTTTCAACCTGATTAATTGAAACGTGGCTACTGTTTTTTTTGTTTTTTTTTTTGCTGGAATTTTTTATAGTTGTGTATATGACTTTGCTAATGGACTGTGAACTAGTGATGGATGTCTGCCAGGCTCATTAGTCAATTTAAGAACTATTGCGTAAAATAAGTGTTTATTTCATGTTAATGTCATTTAGTGCTATTTGTATTTAACAATTTTACCTGACTAGAGCCCCAAGGTAGAAGAAAAGCAGGCATTTTTAGGCTAGCTTAAGCTTGTTTTAGACTGATTTAAGTAAGCAGTATCAATATTGGCATCAGTTACTAAAAAAGTAGTATCAGTCAACCACTATGAAGTAATTGCACTGGTTTGTAATTAACTCTTGAAGAGTTGCAGATGACCATGTAAGGACCTCTGCTGAGTAAAGTTAAAGATAGACTTTCAGTTAAAGCTGTTTTTTACTTTAACTGCAACATTAAAAAAAACAACAACTTGTATTTATTATTAGTCTGCGACTATGAGATAACCATCAGGATTACTTTATATTCACGCAGCTGTTTGATTCTGAATGTTCTTATTGTGGGTATATCTAAGTGTCTCTTTCTACAGCAAATGTGGCAACATAAAACACATTGGACAAATTTTGGGTTTACAAAAAATCTGCTATTTCTGAGATGGTTCACAAAGCACATTGTGGTTCCGATGTTCACAAAGGTATTCTAAAGGAATGGTAATTTCCTTACAGATGTGCTTGTGTGTGTTTGTCTGCTTGTTGCCAGTAGATCAGATCAGTCTATTTTATTTCGTGTTTGCATTTCTCACCTGACACACGCTATTACACACCATTGTCTTTTGGGACAAGAAACATTTTGAAGGTGGCGGGATGTCGTCTAAAGCTGTTTCCTGTAGAAAGTTTCTCCTCAACAATAGGCATTGGGGCTAAAAACAGTTGGAGGTCTGAGTGGTGACCAACATCAGAAGCATCTGAGGATGCTGAAATAATGGGCCAGAAAAAAAGAGAGCGGAAAAAATAAAATGCAGCACAATGGTATGGGCCACATGGCCAGCACAATGTGGGAATAAGTGAGATGTTTTTGGGAACAGGAGACAAAAGAAAAACTAGCTGCCAGTGTTACATAACTTCTGCAAGGCAGAACTACAGCACCCCTCTGTGCATTTAGACTTGACCTAATGAGGCCCTCAAGGGCATGTTAACACGGGTTGATTCAAATACATGTATGAAATGGGCGTTGTTAGTCCTTTTTCCAGCAGAGTGTCTTCGATGACTCGCAGACGACAGACGTTCTTCCACTCTTGAGAGACACAAACGCTTAATATTTGAAGCTCCTGTGCTGCATGCAGGAGGAGACAATGCATAAGTGTGTTAATGCTTGACTGAAAGCCATCCTAGCTTGAGATCTTGGGTGTGGGTTTATTTGTAGCCATTCTTCCATGAAGAGCTGGCAGACAGTTGCAGTCAGATTGCCACATAAGAACAATGTTCTGGGTCATTTTATGCTTAAACATTAAGGTAGTGTGTGGCTAAATATGAGGTGAAAAACATGGTTTTTGGGGTAAAAAGCATGTTGTGTTAAGATTTTCACCTCATGAGCATGAAAACATCTTTCTCTTGTTCTTTGTTTCAGATCTCAAGGCTATACTGAGTTGCACCACACTGGGAGGCTTACTGGATAAGCAGGAGAAGTATCCCTGTGACTCCCAAAAAGTGTCTCCGCTTCTATCTTCTCCCACGATGGCCCTGGCCTCCTTCCATCTGATGCAAACTCTAAAGAACTCTCCGGCGGCTCTACGTCGGCGATTCCGTCGCGACCGAACAGAGAGCCTGTCTCACGGCGATCCCCTAGAAGCCGACTCATTCTTTTGCTCCAGGCCAACAGGTGTTGATAAAGTGCCTGAAACCTCCAAAGCTCGGAGAGCCAAAGTATCTTGGACCTGCGACTGTCATCGCTGTGACGCGGACAGGGGTGCTGACTGATTTCCAGCCACAGTGGATCCATGCAAGCAGGCTAAAGGCGGCTCCGGAGACAGGAGGGGATCTGTGATCGTATCTGGAGCTGGATCGAGTTCGAGGAGCTGAGAGAGGAGTCGAGGTGCGGAAGGGGCGGAAGGAGAAGCAAGAGTTTACAATCATCATTCCTGATAGTTGTGTGGCCATGGGTATGAGACAAATGATATACCTGGTCATTCTGATAAGTTTGTTTACTTGTACGCATACTTTTATAAGTACAGGTAATGAAACGTGGCTTGGGCATGATGATACACCCCATGCCTATGCCACGAATATGTGGTGGAGATTTGCTAATTATACGGCAAAGGCCGAAGGGAAAAAGGGGTCTTGTTATGTCTGTACAAAAATGCCCCACAGTGTGGTCGGTCCTCGGGTAATTGTTAAAGCCCCACCACGGCAAGATTGGGAATGCATTTCTTTTATTAGTGTTGCAGGCTTGGTTCCTGCTTTGAAGACTTCTGGACAATGGAGGTGCAGACCAAATGGTACAATATGGTTTATACCCCAAGTGTTTGTAAGAGTGACAATCGTGAGTTCAATTCCTGACTCATTATTTTGTGTAGAAAGAATTGAAGGAGAACAGAAGTTGGGTGAAATTCCATTGAGCAAGTGTGATCGAGTTTATCAATATTGCCAGATGAAAAGTATTACATGCTGTCATTATTGTCTTTTGAATGCAGGAGAAGTTAAAATAGAGGACATGGGTTGAAATGTATCAAAGAATGATAAATTTAGGATTAGGGAACTGTGCAGCGAGTGTTTATGTATTCATTGTTTATTTTAAACAAAAGCAGGCAACTGTTAGAAAACACTCTCTGTCTTTTGATGCCGTACCCCTCCTTTCTGTCTCTTTCTCTCTCCTTCTCTGAATCACCCCTCCTCTATCTGTTCTCTCTTTCTCTTGTATGGTGTTTGAATGTCTCTTACGCAATATTCAAGGTAAAGGAAGTCTATTCCTTATATGGATATGTTTTTCTGTATATGTGGCAATTTTATACAAAACACATGTTCTTGGGAAAAACATCCTGTATGGATATGTCCCCCTATCCTCATTGGTTAAGAGGGTAAAAACTCCCCTCGACATGCCTATATAAGATCTGTATTTCTGTGAATAAATTGAAGTATTGAGAATACATGGACTGTGTGTTTTCTTACTTCCCGGCCGTATTTATTTACACTTGGAGAGACTGAGAAAATTTCACGGTGGCAAAGAGAATATCGAGGGACCAAATTGTTATTTTTATTAACAGTGAGTTAAAGCAGGACAAAGTAGAGACCGATGAGTGCTGTACTCTTGTAGCTTAAACAAAAGATGCTAGCAATGCCAAGTTCATGGGTTCGATTCCCAAGGAATGCATGAACTGATCAAATGTGTACCTTGTATGTAATGCAAGTCACTTTGGATAAAAGCGTCTGCCAAATGCATTAATGCAAAGAGTGTGATGAATGCAACCAGAAAATTGCATTTGCTCAGTGTTCTATTTTTCTGTTTAAAAGTTGTAACGGTTTTGTTTTGGATTTTGTGTTACAGTCCGTTGGAAGAAGAGGGGGTCAGTGTCCCGCAGTCCTCTCCGTGCCATTTCCAGAAGAGGTTCTGCCAGTGACAACTGGCATTGATAGACCCCGTCCCACCCTAAAGCTTGACCACATTCATTTTTTTGATGCTTGGGATTTTCCAGCATGGAATGTGAGGAAAAGGACAACCACACCTACAACTGGTGGAACGTTTGATCTTTGATAGAGTTTGCAACTCAAGTTCAGAGTCCGTATTCTAAGCGGTCACTGCATTTGAGTTTACGGATTTACCAAAGTGATAAAATGTAGGTTTCCAGAGATCACTTTTTTTGGTTTAGGAAATTGATGGGTTCAGTCATGCTTGTTTAAATTTCATCTCAGTTTGCTTAAGGACTATGAGACACAACCAAAACTGCTAACCTGAGCTGAACTTGTCTAGTTTTAAAGCCATGCATGTATCACAGAGTTGAGTTTTTCTAGTCAGTCTCCTCCTGTGTGTACACTACATGTCTGGGTAGTTTGTTAATGAGACTGATGAGCAGTCAGACAGGCTTTGTTTGTATTAGAGGTGTCTGGTGAGGATCTGTGTGGGAAGTGGGTGAATGCTAAATCATGGTAAACAGTAGGACCAGGACATAAAAGTAAACTCTTTGGAAAAGTGTTTCTATCCCAAATGCACAAAGGAAGCAATGCTTTTTATGCTGTAAATGGGCGTTTTAAAGACAATCAGTTTTATTCTAAACTACTGTACTGTATGCTTTCACATGCTCTTTTTGTTTTTAAATGGTCAAAACCTCCACACATTATTACCAATGACTGAATTACAATTACACCATCAATGTGACCATCATTCATGGTGTATTATGTACTGCATAATTGTATACTGGCTTGACAATCAGGGCTGGTTGTAATTTGGCGTTTTGGTACTGAGATTCTTGTTTCTGGTTGTCTTTCATAGCCATATCATATCCTGCTTTGCCTGGTTCTACCTCAGTTTGCCATTTTTATTCAGCTTTGAACCTAAAGCATAGGTTTGTTTAAATTTCATCTCAGTTTGCTTAAGGACTATGAGACACAACCAAAACTGCTAACCTGAGCTGAACTTGTCTAGTTTTAAAGCCATGCATGTATCACAGAGTTGAGTTTTTCTAGTCAGTCTCCTCCTGTGTGTACACTACATGTCTGGGTAGTTTGTTAATGAGACTGATGAGCAGTCAGACAGGCTTTGTTTGTATTAGAGGTGTCCAGTGAGGATCTGTGTGGGAAGTGGGTGGATGCTAAATCATGGTAAACGGTAGGACCAGGACATAGAAGTAAACTCTTTGGAAAAGTGTTTCTATCCCAAATGCACAAAGGAAGCAATGCTTTTTATGCTGTAAATGGGCGTTTTAAAGACAATCAGTTTTATTCTAAACTACTGTATGCTTTCACATGCTCTTTTTGTTTTTAAATGGTCAAAACCTCCACACATTATTACCAATGACTGAATTATAATTACACCATCAATGTGACCATCATTCATGGTGTATTATGTACTGCATAATTGTATACTGGCTTGACAATCAGGTCTGGTTGTAATTTGGCGTTTTGGTACTGAGATTCTTGTTTCTGGTTGTCTTTCATAGCCATATCATACCCTGCTTTGCCTGGTTCTACCTCAGTTTGCCATTTTTATTCAGCTTTGAACCTAAAGCGTAGGTTCTAATTCCAAACAGATAATGAAGATTAGCAGTATTGCTGTGTGCTTTTAAAATGAGATTATTCTTTCTATGCACCTGCATTCCAGCAGTTTTTGAGGCCATAATGGCTCATGCCCCCCCCCCCCCTCCATTTTTAAAAATGTAAATGCAGCTTGTCTTACTACATCAGCCCATTTTTCTTTAAGAAAAAAGCCCAATAAGTCACTGTCTCCAGGCAACAGCTAATGACGTCAGAATGCTGACTGATTCAAAGGTATGCTTGTATAGAGCGTCCTTGAAAAAGCAGCATCTTTGCACTGCAGTTATATGTAGTTATAAATTGCAAAGAAGCATTTTTAAGTGGCCTGGTTGCACAAACCAAGTATTTTAAAGGAGGACACCCTGCTTCGCATGACTGGAACAATCAACATTTCCTAGTACAATAGATTGTCCAACACCATAAGTAGCTTTTCCCTAACACTGTTACATACGCTCACTAAGAATCGCATCATATATCACAGTAGTATACAGTCGGTGCCTCACGGTATTAGAAATTCTGCCTCATGTGTTTAGGCCAATGACATCAAAGGATTTCTTTTTTCAATTTATCCTTATGGATTTTATTTAGAGTCGTATTAAACCGTATCTTGCATTACAACGACCTCAGATCTGTTGTTGGATCTGTTCTGTCTGCTTTATGAGGTGTTTAATGTTCTATGAATGTTCTTGTACCTTCTTTTAAACCTATTTTTGTGTAGATATTTAAATATTAAATGTCTTTTATGGAATATTAAACTTTTTATACGTGAAACATTTGTCTTGTATTCTATTAATTTATTAAACACGCAAAAGTCACCACAAACTTTTAAGAAGCCAGTTGTTACTTGAATTTCAGGACAGATTAGGTCTTTAAAGAGGGAGCCGTTTCTGTGTAAGTCCTGTGGCGCAAATCTTTTAATTTGAGGGATTAAAGTACTCTCATCTGATTTAGTAACTTTTCAAAGACGTATGTGGTTCACAAAAACATGCAATGGCTGACATTCAGACGCTTACAGTCACAGGGCTAAAGCTGTCATTATTAAACCTCTTTGTTTGTACATAAATTAATGGTCCTAAATATCAAAAATAAATAACAAAACCGGTTAGTTCATGGTTCAGATTGTTACAATATTAGACTCTAGGAGTTTTAATGCCAGATAGTAAAAACGGTGATCTTTGGAGTTTAATACCCTTGGATGTTGTTGATTTTTTTTTTTTTTAAGTACCCGTTTCAATTGGCGAATAAAGGACTTGGAGTCCTGTCGCTGCCTTGAAACCTTTGGACCTCAGAGAGGCTTTGGAAATGAAGTCGTCTCAGTGGCTTCAACTCTTCCACAACTAAGAAATAGGGTAGAGGAAATACGCATTAGAGGAAGATGGTCAAATCTAGCCAAAGGCCTGTTTCACACAAACCAATAACTGCTATGGCTCTATGCAAAACAATAAGTGCTTTTGTGCCACAGCAAAATGAATATATACAACAGACACAGGATGTATGAAGCAGGCCTAAGACTTTGCTATGTTTAGATTTTTGTATTGTTTTTCTTGCTCACACCCTTTATCGTATGAGCACAATGACAAAAGAACGTTCCAAATATTTGGATCCTAGATTTCCCGGACTCCTATCTTTCAAAGTAACTCAGGCTCTGTGCTCACCCAGATCATAGAACGGTTCCTCTCGGCTTCCCTGAACCACAATCATCTCCAGGAAATTCAGGAGGGCCCCAGTGACCAGGAAGCGCTCTGGGAGGGACAGGGTTTGGAGGTAGCGCATGTCCAAAGAGAAGGGGTTGTCGGGAGGCGGCATGGTGCACAGTCCCACCAACTCACTCACTACATCCCATACATGAGTTACTACAGAGTAGATGAAAGGTTTGTGTGTTATGTAAGACCCTTGTAAAATGAAAAGTACAGATGTTTGATTACTATCCTTCTGGTGGACTTGGGGATTGATATGCTTTATGGTAACACAGCAATATATGGATATACAACCACTAAAGCAAGTTGTATTTATATTTATACATAATATTTAGCATGTTTTGCAATATTCCCCCGTCAGTCAAACATATTTTATTGGACTGTCTAGCTTTTAATGTACGTAGAAAACTCTTTTATGAAGTGAACTCACTTTTTGTCAGAAAAAGTTTTTAAAAATGTTATCATATGTTAATGTAAAGAATCTTGTGTGATATAACTTGTTTGTTTGTTAGCTGGTTTTTATTGTATTTGTTATACTTGTATGTTTTGAATTGTTTTTGCCATGAAAATAGCCTAAGATGCTGGCATGGCATTAAATAAATATATACTAATACTACATCATCTTTAACCTTGTTTAAATTTTTTTTTTAAAGTTTCCAAACTTTGATTCAGGAGCATAAAGACATATTGTATATAATAAAATAGTGAAAAAATGGCCAATAAAAGTTGAAGATGGTGAAATAAAGAAGTTTAAAGATATTAAAACCTTGGGATGTTGAAACCCAGTCTGTGATGGACTTCAGCTTCATTGGTGTATCTTTGATTAGCGTATCAGTTCCTCCGACGTTTACTAGGCGCTCATGATTGGATCGAATCCAGACATAAGGTTGCCCATACTTGGCATAGCCGGCTAACAAGAACAGGGTGCAGTTAATTTCCTGCAATGAAAAAAAATCTTGTGAGAGCCTTGACCACTGCAAGACAATCAGAAATGTAATCTTGATAACTTACAGAAAACCTAAAAGTTAAAGGTAAACTATTGTATATACAACACTTTATTACAGGTGCATCTCAATAAATTAGAATGTCGTGGAAAAGTTCATTTATTTCAGTAATTCAACTCAAATTGTGAAACTCGTGTATTAAATAAATTCAATGTACACAGACTGAAGTAGTTTAAATCTTTGGTTCTTTTAATTGTGATGATTTTGGCTCACATTTAACAAAAACCCACCAATTCACTATCTCAACAAATTAGAATATGGTGACATGCCAATCAGCTAATCAACTCAAAACACCTGAGCCTTCAAAATGGTCTCTCAGTTTGGTTCACTAGGCTACACAATCATGGGGAAGACTGCTGATCTGACAGTTGTCCAGAAGACAATCATTGACACCCTTCACAAGGAGGGTAAGCCACAAACATTCATTGCCAAAGAAGCTGGCTGTTCACAGAGTGCTGTTTCCAAGCATGTTAACAGAAAGTTGAGTGGAAAGAAAAAGTGTGGAAGAAAAAGATGCACAACCAACCGTATTCTAATTTGTTGAGATAGTGAATTGGTGGGTTTTTGTTAAATGTGAGCCAAAATCATCACAATTAAAAGAACCAAAGACTTAAACTACTTCAGTCTGTGTGCATTGAATTTATTTAATACACGAGTTTCACAATTTGATTTGAATTACTGAAATAAATGAACTTTTCCACGACATTCTAATTTATTGAGATGCGCCTGTATATAGCAAGAGTGCATTATGCAACTTAATTGTATTTCATCTTTAATCTCTTTAATTGATATGTGCGCTACTGTTCAAACATTTGGGTTAAGTAAAGAAAAATCATAATTATTTTAAAATAGATTAAAATAACAGTTATTTTAAATGGTAATAATATTTCATAATATTACTGTTTTTACTGTATTTTTGATCAAATAAATGCAGCCTAGGTGAGCATAAGAGATTTCTTTCAAAATCATAAAAAAAGCATACAGACCCTAAACTTTTGAACGTTAGTGATTATTTTTTCAAACCTAAACGAATTGCCTGTGCATTTTAAGATTAGTAATGTTCTTAATATGTGACCACGGGCCACAAAACCAGTCATAAGGGTCAATTTTTCAAAATTGAGATTTATACATCATCTGAAAGCTGATAAGCTAAATAAATAAGTTTTCCACTGATGTATGGTTTGTTAGGATAGGACAATATTTGGCCGAGATACAAAAATATATTTGAAAACCTGGAATCTGAGGTTGCAAAACAATCAAAATATTGAGAAAATTCCCTTTAAAGTTGTCCAAATAAAGTTCTTAGCAATGCATATTACTAATCAAAAATTAAGTTTTAATATATTTACAGTAGGAAATTTACAAAATATCTTCACGGAACATGATCTTTACTTAATATCCTAATGATTTTTGGCATAAAAGAAAAATAAATAATTTTAAATTTGGCTATTGCTACAAATATACCCGTGCTGCTTATGACTGGTTTTGTGCTCCAGGGTCACATATGTGAATTTGACATTGGCAATGATACTCACAGGAACAGCGATCTCTCTCTCACTGGGTGAGGCTGGGAGAAGATGAGAATCAACATTCCTGTGAGTGAGTAATGAAAATAATTGATATACAGCACTTAGTTTATAATTGCTACAGTCCAAGGATATTTTTCCTCCACCTGCTGGGAGTTTGTTGCTGTGTGGCGTCTGGTGTCTCTGGTTTGTACTGTGGAGGTGGCCCTTCTCCTGCTAAAGGCGAGCTGGCGTAGTCGCTGTCCAGACTGCAACTGCTACTGCAGGTTGAGCTGGTAAAGGTGGAGGCCACAGACACGGCGAACCCAGGAGAACGCCATCCCTGTGAGCAAAGAGTCACGTTGCCATAAGATACAACTGTCACTGATGCAGCAGCACTTAAGCTTGAGATGAACTATGTTTAATGTTTCCAGAGATAAACGTGTATGTTTGAAGCTGCACTGTATGACTTAACATCTCCAAACATCTTCTCAAACACATTTTTAATATAAAAAATCTGAGAGAGAAACGGCGAAACAAAGACCCCCACCAAGTCATCATTGACCACAGTCAGCAGAAGTTCCTCTCTCCCTCTTAGCCAGGGCTGAAAATAATGGAAGCCCTACAGACAGACATAAAACAAAGCAAAAACAGCGGCATGAGCTTTAACTGCCTCAGAAAGTCGTGCAGTTTTAATTAAATAACTTTGAAACTGATTTGAAACAATTGAAACTGTAAAAAGTATTGCTTCAGGAAAAGCCCACCTGTAAAGACCCCAGTATTGCAAGCTCCGACAGGAAGTGCTGAAGTCTTGCCCTTTGTTCATGTTCCTGCATCTATCACAAAGGCAAAACAGTTTAGATAATTAGTTGTTCTTATAAGGTACACAATACACACTTATATAACAACAAATGGCTTTTAATGGTGAATGAACAAGATTTGATGAAGCCCACATCCACTAAGGGCTCGTTACTAGGCAACGGCAACCAAGCCTGTCATTGCCAGCGATGGATTGAGAAAATAAAACCCTTTGCATTTAATATGCGAACATACAATTAATGTTTTCACCAAACACATCATCATGATACGACCTCTGCAACACCGTTTATGGCTGTCGAACTAAATCTAACCGGTTAGTTACCGCAATATCTGGACATTTGCGCATAAATAAGCATGCAATCAAAAGACATTTTCATATACTTACACCAGAACTCATGTTTACACGTGCACTGATGGACACTCAAACCAATTTGCTGTAAATGCGATGCATTTACACTGAGCAAATTAATGCAAGCACACTGTCACGCCTATTCCCACATCCATTTCTTCGTCTTCCCTCTGCAATGCATTGTATCACTTTTTTGTTAAATTAATAATGCATGCAATAGTCTCTAATCCTAATGTTTCTCCTTCACGGTTATAGTTTTTTCGGATTTTAGGTCTTATTTGGAATTTGATCTCGCGCTGATCATTGTGCAGATGCTTCTGTCGCGCACAAGGGATCATCTGCGTGTTGTGCTCTTAAAGAAAAACGAAACCATATGTATGATACTTATACTTTGATGTATTTTTGGAGAGTAAACTTTAACACAACATCACAGGATACATTTGAGGAATCAAATTGAATCAATTTATGACCAACCATAAACAGTTCTGACCAACAGGTAAAATCTGGAACTTATAGTCACCGCCATTTTGTATTCAGTTAAGAATTATTCAGTGTCTATGTAGCTAAATATAATAGCGGTGTCGTCAGGCACTGTAATTTAGCAACATGGTTATTATTTGCATTTAGCCACAGTGCCAGATCATTACTTATTGCGTAATAACCAAAGTTAACTGATTAAAGTTAACTGCTCCGGGTGTGTGTTCACGGTGTGTGTGTGTGTGTTCACTGCTGTGTGTGTGCACTTAGGATGGGATAAATGCAATTAAGCACTAATTCCAAGTATGGGTAACCATACTTGGCCACATGTCACGTCACTTTAAATCAGGGGTCACCAAACTTGATCCTGGAGGGCCGGTGTCCTGCAGAGTTTAGCTCCAACTTGCCTCAACACACCTGCCTGCAAGTTTCAAGTATACCTAGTAAGACCTTGATTAGCTGGTTCAGGTGTGTTTAATTAGGGTTAGAGCTAAACTCTGCAGGACACCGGCCCTCCAGGAACGAGTCTGGTGACCCCTGCTTTAAATGAAGAAATTATGCAGTATTATTGCTTATGAATCTGTGGTTTGCATGTCTTAGAAGGGTTATAGGCTGGGGTTCAGATGGTAGGCCTGGTGGTCTCCCAGCCTGGCCAGCTAACAAGTGCCCCTAAACCACTCTAAAACCGTCAAACCAGATTTCAAAGTTTTCTCATGTCATATAATCATCTGTCTCCCACTACTAATACTGCCTGTGCCAATAAATTGGTGACTTGCACATCAGTAGGCTATACGTTTGTATGTATCATGTTCTTACAGTTATGTTACCGTAAAAGGTCAATCGTTTTTTCATCTTTAATTTCAGCACATGAATCAATCACACATACTATAAAATTCAGGTTCACAACAAGGACACAATCTGTAGCTGGTGAATTCTGTGTTGACTAGAAATGACTCACTGCATATATCAAGCAAAATGATGTCACGCCACCCTGGTGCCCACAACAGGAAGTGAACACAATTGCAGCCATACAATACTGCCAGAAGAGATTCAGTGGAATGTCTACTAGCTGCAAAAACACTCTGGGGCAGAACACATGATGTACTTTCTGTTTTAATCAGTCATCTTATTAATTGTTCTGCTGTAAAACCAAAATGCTGGACCAATGTAGGCTACTGATGTCACGGTTTCACTTTTAGTCACTTCTCAGAATATAATAAAGAAGTATGATATGAGTTCACTGTTTCTCATTATAGTTTGTGATCGTTTCTTCCTCTTTCTTTCAAGGCGCCTATCGTTCCTAAATGCTACTTCTAGTTTCAAATAAAAATAGTGTTTTTAAAATGAATGCCAAAAGCTTTTGGTTCTGACATTTTAGTATTAAAAAAGATTTCAAATATATTCAAAAATGAAATTACTCCGTTTTATAGTGTCACCTCTGTTCATTTAAGTGGTATGTTATCGGATGGTTTACGTTTCAAAACTGACCTCACTTCCTGTCTGACAGTTTAGCTTGACTGCATTATGTTCTTTTCCTGTATATAGCTACACTGTGCTTTTTAAACACTATCTATGGACATCCTATAAAGATTACGTAGCCTGAAAAGAGCTCGATATTCAGCCACTGTTTATTTAATTAATCAATGTAAATAATTCACTTCTGGACCTTCAATGTGAGAATCTTTATAACAGAGAAGTACAATGTGTCTACTCTATTCAATTACACTGAAAAGCTGGTTTCATTCACTCGTTTTGCTCTTTCCATTCAGACAAACCCTTCAAATGTCCCCTGAAATATATCCACTCATTAGCCAAACGCAGAATATTATTTTTGTTTTAGCCCTGATTCATAAAAGCTGGAGGATGTGGTGCAGGTTGTGTCAGTTCATTCTTTTGTTTCAGGCCAAAAGATTTCATTCCATTGAACACTGCTGTCTTTATGCTTTATGTTCAGTACTTGAGTGAATTGTTTTAGTCCATGTCATTTGATTCTGTTTTCTTTCCACCGCTCATCTTTTGGATGCTGATATGTGGATGGGTGCTGAAGGCCATGCTGTGAGTGCAGAATAAGACTCAAATGGGAGGAAAAGACTTTAACAGACGTCAGCACCCCTTTTGGAAAAGACAGTTTTGCAGTCCATTTGAACTTTAGGATAGAATTGGTCATATAGATATATATAGCTCATAGCTCTCTGTCATCGTTTTTATAAATCTAAAACTGAAACTCACTTAAAACCCCCTTATTGTTTTATCATGTTAGACTTGTCTTAGTGATTTCTGTTATTCCCCTTTATGGAAGGGAAAAAATAGAGAAATAACTGTGACTGATCACACAGAGCTGGTCTGTCATGCTGGGGGCATTTCCTGCAAGCATGTCATGATGACACTATAGATGTGAGAGTCACACATTCTCAGGCCTAGATGTAATGCAAATTCAATTGCATTTTCATTTTTATATGGTTCAAATTTGTTATTGTGATATTTTATTATGTCTTTTTTATTATTGAGTTAGTGGCAAGAAAATGTTACAGTGTTTCTGTGACATTTTACAGTTATTTAAATATATTGCAAGTAATTATGACAGCATGTACAGGCAAATCATCTACTTAGCTTTATTTATTGGTATCATGTCTCCATATGTTATATGCTGAGTTAGTACATCATTCAGTTGATAATCTGTATTTCTTTTAGGATTGTCAAATTATGTCATTTTAACGCATATGCTTCCTGGCACAGTTTTGTGTATCTTTGCTTCTACCTTGTGGACAGATACACCATTACATTGGTTCAATAATCCTTTAGTCAGATTTATTCAATTAATTCAGAATGAATGATTTGTTGTACAGCTGAAAAGGTTATATCTCAAAATACCAAATAAAAATTAATGGCTAAAATGAGTGAATAACTTAAAGACTGAAAGAAGTGAATGATTAGAAGAACAGTAGTATTTTGTATGCATGACTCTATGTTTAAAGTGCAACACTTTGATCCAGACAGAATGGCTTGGTTAGTACACTTAAATTACACCTTAACCTTGCTGTTCCTTTACTTGTTTCTCAGTGATTTTATTCCTGCTTTCTACTGTGTATTTTATATAAGCCAACAAATATCAGCCCGCAAATAAATATTTAAACTGTGTTCTTCTTTTCCTCTTTAACATTTTATGACTACAGCAATGACTACCATGCATGTGTAGATCTTTTTTTCTTCTCTCATTGGTTGTTTTGTTGTCTCTGAACAGATGAAGTTCAATTGCCGAACTCACAACATGCTAATTCAATATTCCTTTATTATTATTATTATTATTATTGTTGTTGTTGTTGTTGTCATAAAGCTAATTAATATGTATTAAAAAAAAAACATTTTCAGCTTTGGATAATGGGCCAACTAGGAAAGTCTGGAACAGGGGTGCCCAAACTCGGTCCTGGAGGGCCGGTATCCTGCAGAGTTTAGCTCCAACTTGCCTCAACACACCTGCCTTTAAGTTTCTAGTATGCCTATAAGAGCTTGATTAGTTGGTTCAGGTGTGTTTAATTGGGGTTGGAGCTAAACTCTTCAGGTCACTGGCCCTCCAGGACCGAGTTTGGACACCCCTGGTCTGTTAATTATGTCATGTCCTAATAAGCACAGCTGCTGTTGAAGTAGCCAATCAACACATCCAACTGCTAACAAGTCAATCAACATTAAAAATATAGCCGTCAGTCACATATTGCCATTCTTAGCCGCATAGCTCAGGATATTGTTTTAGTGGTAATGTAGGTTTGGTAGTGTTTTAGGCTTTCACATTACAGACACTTAGTTAATCAGTGACTATGGCTTTTGGATTTGTTTCAGGGTAATTGTTTTCTAAGACTTTTTGTCTGTATGCAATATGAATCCATTAGCAACTTGGGTTTGTTCATGTCTTATTAGAGGGCTGCTTCTTCTGTGTGCCGTAGCTTGTGCACTGCGTGACTCTAAAAATGCATTGCAACAGCCCTCTAGACTTCCACAAGGTAAGGGCTTGCAGAAAGATGGCTTTCATTATGTGTTTTCTTGTTTCAAACTGCGTCTTTGTCTTTTGTTTTGCTCATAGTTCCCATTGTGGTTGAATGCAAGGCCCATTCCCTGTTCATCTCGGTAGACATACCACCTTCTGGCAGTGAGCCTCGTTTTGAGGCCATTGGTGAGTTTGAATTTAATTTAAATTTTTCTTAAGTTTACAATTTAGTTTAATGTGGTGTATGGTTCCCCCCCCCTTCTCTTCTCCTTGCTGGTCTCTTAGATGCCACCGGTGCGTATCCTGTCACAGAGAGCTATGGGGCTCAGTGTGGTTACACTTACTCTGTCCTGCCTTTGCTGGGTCGTGTTGATCTCCGAGCATCATACTTCTCCTGTCACACGGGCAATCGGGTACAGAATCCAAAATAGAAAGTTCAAAAGAAGAACCATTTCAGTTTTGTTACTTGATCAAATTAATGCATATTTGAGTACTACACTTCCATAACGGTTTGGAAAAATTAGCTTTGTTTAGCAGAGATGTAGCATTTCTATTTTATAGAAGTGGTCTTTAACACTTTGTTCAAAGAATTCCAAAATGTGTCACTGTTTAAGCATCATGACCGTTTTCAGCGTTGAGGAATGTTAGTTGTGCACCAAATCGGCATGTATGAATGCTTTCTTGGGGATTGTGTGATAAGCTTTTGACCTTTCAGTTTTGTCACAGGAATACAATTTAAAATGTGTTCTAAACTAGTAGTTTGTCTTTGACCCGTCATAACCTAAAACTGTATTTCAATCAAATGCAGCTTTTTGTTAGTATGATGAGATTAATTTTTTTTAACAAATGTTCTTTGTGACCCCAAGCTTATAACTTTTATTGTGATTTTCAGAAAGATGAGGTCTTCACCTTCATGTTTGCTGTGTTCATTATGGATAAGCATGGCAAAGACTCATTTTTCAATGTCTCCAAGACTTGCTCTGTTCCTCCTTTCTCTCCGAGGGTGGTTACTTGTGAGGAGAACTACATGGAGGTACGAGTATTAACTTTAAACTTTTTCATATAATGCATTTGCCCTGCTTTATTTGTAAAGTGTTTCCTCTTCTCCAATAGGTGTCTGTGAGAACTGATCTACCTTGTCCTACAGCTGGCAGTATTAAAGAAGACTTCTCTGCAGCTTTAGCCGTGGTAAGCAGCTAGTTTTTGTTCTTAAAGGGGTCATAGGATGTTGCTAAAAAGAACATTATTTGGTGTAATGCAATGTTTAAGGTTCAAAAAGCATGTTATTTTCCACAATGTACATGGTTTCTCCTCTATGCCCCGCCTTTCTGAAATGTGTCGATTTTCACAAAGCTCATCGGTCTGAAAAGCGGTGTGCTCTGATTGGCCAGCTATCCAGTGCGTTATGATTGGCTGAATACCTCAAGCGTGTGACAGAAATGTTATGCCCCTTACCATACTGCGTTTCCATCATAGTCTATGGTTTCCATGTGTCCCGGCGCGATGAGACAACCCTTTACAAACGAGGCATTTGTTGCATCCAGTGGGGACATAATTACTGATTGTAATGACTTGTACTGTGTTATGTATTGCGCCGCGTAAACTCAAAACCATGTCTGCATTTGTGATGACCCCTGGCTGGACTCCGCTTCAGCTACGGTGAAGGCTGATCCGGCGAGCCACAGCACAAAGTTGATGGTTTTTCCTCAGCAACCAGCACGGATCAGCTCTAGGCATGATGAAGCTGATATCGTCCCCTTTTAGGAGGCCAAACAAAGTAGTTTCGCTTTCACAACATGGCGGCGGCAACAATACTACAGTGAGAAGTTACACCTTTGCGTGAACATTTGGGCAGCGTTATGTAAATCTTCCCACACAGTGATGTGGAGGCGTGTTTAAACTAGGCATTTTAGGAGGGCATGGAGAAGTCTTAACTTTTTATAAAGAATATCTCTTTGGATTTGAGACTTTAGTCTTGCAACTTTACAGATCTTTATGCACCAAGAGCTTGTAACACTCCAAAGAGAAAGGAAAAATTGAAATCGCATTATGACCCCTTTAAGGAGTTAACTTTTAAATCGTGGTCTTTGGTACATTTTGTTTTTGCAACCAGGCCCAAAGTTCAGCTGTTGAGGCCTGGCAGGTGATGCTACAACGAGAGGGCCAGCAGTCTGAGGTCATGTCAACTGAAAATGCTGCTACTCTGGGCTACTTCATAATGGTCACACCTGGCAGACTTGTCTTTCGAACAACCTTTGGACAACGCCATGCTTCTGTAAAAATGGTATGGTGGTTAATGTCATCTAACTCTCTGAATAGGGGCATGTGACCTGATCTCAAGCATTTAAACGGTTAGGATTTCCTTGTAATCTCAATTGCTGCATCAAACTTGTTTCAGGTTAATGGTGTTGCGGTTGAAGTGATCCGAGCCACAGTGTTTTTCAGACAGAACTGGATGGTGGTCATGGTGGACCTGGTTGCTGCCTGTTCACTAGGTAAGAAATTTAGTTAACACTGGTAAGAACAACAACTGGACAAACTGTTGTGTATTAAAACGATGAGTGTATGTTACAGGACAATGTTACAGGAGTCGCCTTCAGCGCTTCTGTATTTGGACAGTTTGACGACCCCCCTTTTTTTGTGTTAATTTACTACTCTGATGAAGGCACTTTTGATGGCTACAGACTCCACTGGCGGACCCCTGCAGTAATGACTCCTCTGGTTGTTGGACGCTCTGAGTTCAGGAGTGAGTACATATCTCCCCCCCCCCCCCCCCCCCCCCCCCGTTACTGACTCTCTGTAGAGCTGCAAGTGTCACATTCAGGTTCCATATTTACACTGATTCTTCAACTTTCAGATAAAGGCTCTTTTGATGGCTACAGACTTCGCTGGAGGACCCCTGCAGTAATGACTCCCCTGGTTGTTGGACCCTCTGAGTTGAGGAGCGAGTACGTAGGCATAGGAGTTGATGGTGAGGTTGTAGATGAACAGGCTGCGATAGACCGAGGCTACTCTGTGACCGTTGCTGAAGAGACCGTAGAGAGTAGCATCCCCTTTGCTGCTGAGGGAGGAACACGAAAGGTATGCTCCATGAAGTTTTATCCATGTATGATCCTGGAATTAGTTTTGATGCATCCTGAAGCAAGTAGATTAGGAGATTATGAATCGTTTGTTTGTCTACAGAGCTTTGTGATGGAAAATGTGTATAATGAGCTGTACATAGTCCAGCTGACCTACCAGCAAATGCTTGTGGACCAGCATGGTGTGGTGACCAAGCATAATGTGGTCCGGCAGATGGCTACTCCACCAATTCCTCATCCATCCTTTTCAGTTAACCGTGAGTTGGAACGAATGTTTGGGCATATCGCTGCTTCTCTTTGGGTGATGGGTTTACTTTAACTGTACTGACTCATCCAGAAACGACCCTTGAGGAGCGAGTCTTCCAGGTCTACCTGGGTAATATTCCTTCTGATGTGGAACTGGTGTCCGTGGAGCTGAATGGGCAGGCGATCTCTGTATTGACTGCCGCACAGATGGGGTACTCCATCACCAGAGTCTCGGAAGGCAAAAATACCTTTGCGTACATCATTAGGGTGCCTTTTGATGACCAATTTGTTGTGAAGCAGGTGAGGTTTGTTTTTGTTCACGGTTTTCTAGGTCAGGACTTTTTGTAATGCACCGTTTCAAAGCAGTTTTACAGAAAGTCATGGTCTTTCTTGATGCATTCATGTTAGCAGGTTGAAGTACAGTGATCTTTAACATGGGCTTTGTGACCGCTCAAGCAATTGAGATGCATGGGTGGTATACTTAAGCAAGTATACTGTAGTTGACGTTGGGCATGGACAGATGCTTTTTAGATCCAAATTTATATAAAGATAAGATACTTTTGCAGGCAGTTGAGATTTTGCTGTGTAGTGTACAGCTTAATGTGAATTTTGTATCCATGTTTGAGAATTTTACAACTGTATTATGAAACCCTGCTCTATGGACTTGCTGCATGCTTGTAAGACCAAGTGGCTGTAACTTCAGACCCGTGTGTTAAATGTTCGTCTTCGGTTTCAGTGTTTTGTCTCTCTTGCAGTACATTTCGGTGGGCGTTTTGAAGTACACTCTGGAAATTAAATGGACTTTGAACATCATACCTCAGATGGAGGCATATTACCACTTTTCTTCTGTGTCTGCTTTAGTCGCTGATGCCAGTAAGAACCATTAACTTTTCCGCATTTTAAAAGTTATGGTTTTAGATCTTGGACATGAGACTATTTTCAGATGAATCAAACGCTTTTGACACTTAGTGTAGTATGGTCTTCCATACATTTTAGGGGGTGTTTTTAATTGTTTCCACAGTACCTCCAGTGTTTGACAGCATGTGTACTGACAATGGCATAAGCTTTATGAAGGACCATCAGCAGTATGACTACTTGTGGGACATTGCCATTGGGTCTTACACCCTGACCCCACAGCTGGCATCGGAGCGTGGCTACATCCTGACCAATGACAGCACCACATTAATATTGGCTGTGCCTCTGTTTACCATTGGATACGTTTATGAGGTTCAACTTAAACCACAAGCAGGGCCCAGTTGCAGAAGCCACTTTAAAATTCTCATAATGGAGTTGTGACAGTGTGGCTGAAATTTAACCTGAAGTCTCCCTATGTTATAGGATATTACTCTACAGCAGTTCTATGGCACTTTTGAAATTCTCTCCAGAAATGTTAAAACCCTGGAGTTTGAGAAGTCCTCAGCCAAACGCTGCCGCTTCCAAACCGCTGAGCTTTTGGGTAATGTAATGGCTGTTATTGACTTGCCCCAAATCTGTCAAGGTTGGCATCAGAAAGCACGCATATACAGTAGTCAACCTTTGAAGTTAATCAAAGTTGTCCTAAGACAAGAATGCATTTTGGTTTTAGGACAACTTTGATCCACTTCAAATGTTGAGGGAGAGGTGTGTGTGTGTGTGTGTGTATATAGCTAGCTGGTTTCTGTGGGCTTTGGCTTGCTTGATCTAATACCGGTCTCTTCCCCCCCCCCCCCCTTCTGAATTTTTTCTTTATCTTTGAAGTGTGCACTACTGAGGGCGTGATGACTGTAGTGACTGACATCACTAAAGTTGTACCTTATGCCGATCCTGCCAGAACCACACTGTTGGACCGAAGCTGCAGACCCCAAGAAACTGATGAGACCAGAGTCCTCTTCTCTTTTGGACTTAACACTTGTGGGACTAGATTTCAGGTAAAGTTGTTTGGGGGGGGGGAGGGGTTGTGAAATCTGACGATGTCTCTATTCAACTTGCCTTTCAGATTGATCAGCAGTATGTGATCTATGAAAATGAGATCATATTTCATGATTTGTATTCCACGGACAGCAGGCAAGTCATCACAAGAGATGCTGCATACAGGTATGTTATTGAGGGTCTGAGCACCCCTAGTAAACTATTTTTAATATGGCGCTCTAAAAACAAAGGAAAGTGCTAAAGCTGTGCAACTATGACTCTGCTGGTTTCAAAACCGTTTACAAGATCTTTTGACTTAATCAGAATGACCATAAGGTGCATTTACCCAGTACATAGCGTTGAAAGCTCTTTTGTGGACCGAAAGTTCAGAGCCGAGACGCCTGGAATTGGATTTATCAAGGACCCTGTGACTGGTAAGTTAATCTGCTTGAATACCTATGATTTAGAACTACTCGGTGGAAGTGCTTATCTTAATCATGCCTTCAATTTTTCAGTTCCTCCCCAAGTGCTTAAGCCCATGCAACTGCAGAAACTAACTGTGAAGCCCTCTTTTTGGGGATCTGTTGCAAGGAAACCAGCTGACTATGCACGAGTGGGCCAGTGGAGTGCGCCCCTTGACAAATATGCCCAGTGATCATTAGGTGGTATTTTTATTTATTTAATCAGTTTACAAGAAGTCATGGCAACTTATGTTTTTACAGTACTTTTACTCCGATAAGTTGAGCAATTTAAATTAAGTTGAAGTTTAATGTAAGTTAAAGACTTGTACAACCAAGTTTACTTAAGGCAGCAACTGAAGTTTGTTAATGGGTGAATAAATATATATATATATTATTTTTTTTCCCTTCTCCCCAGGTCCTAATGGAGGCTTTTAGATTTGACGTGATTTAATAAACTTGAATCTTAAGCATTTTTGTCTTGGGCCGTGTAAAGTGTTCTTTCGTGTGGGATTTTTATTTTTAATTTTTTCTCTGCTCTCCCCACATTACACTGGGTTCTTGAATTTGAGAAGTCTTTAAAAAAAATAAAAAAATTTTAAAAGCAGTAATCTATTTTAACTTTATTCCATCAAGAGTTTTAAACCGTTTAAGTCAGTTATTGGGTATCAGCCCATGGTTTACTGACACTGTCCTGTATGCTCAAATGGAGCCCATTTACCACGGAGCCTCTGTTATAGAACAGGCCTCCTGTGTCTACACTGTGCAGGGAGCCCCAGGTCTGCTGAGGCCCAGTGTGGAGTTTTAAGGGAGGCGCTTTGGACCCTATCTGTGAATTCTGGGTGGGAGCCATGCAACTTGTACTGCTGGTTGGGCATGTACTTGGAGTCTTTGTGCTTTGAAGAAAAGCCAACTGGGTCTGTGACTGGACCAAGTTCTGAATCAGGGTTTGGGTCAGGATGTGATTCTGATGGTGGGTCTGGGTTAGGATTTGCTGGTTTGGGTGAGCCAGTGCTCCGGTCAGGTTAAGATTGTGGTGCTGGTTTGGGCGTAGCTGTAGTTTTTCCCTCCAGTCCTCTTGCTGCTGCCGATGGATCTTCATGTGAGCATTTCTGCTTTTGATTTTATAGAACATCCTGAAATGACAATTTGCAAGGTCAAAGGGAAGGATGGATTACAATGCCCAAAATAAGCATGTTTGCTATAGAAACGAAGACCATGACTTTCAAACCTAGTGAGTACTATAACACAAACTTTGCCTATACTTACTTTCCACACTGTTTACAGGGAAAGCTTGTGGGAAGTGGTGGGGTCTGAATCAGTTGGTCAATACTGGCTTGGTTAACCAACACCTTCGGGGCTGGAGGAACCTGTGGATGAGTAGTTTTGTAACAATTGCTAAAGGGCTGCAACAAATCATTGCTGTCCTCCAGAAAATATGCAAATCGTAGGCCATTATATTTATGTAACTGGTAAGAGGGAGAATGTTCTGCCAAAACAAGTATTTCCTCTGCTGACCATAGTAGCACGTTTCTAATGCATTACTATAAAAAAAAAAAAGTTTGCTGCGCATTCATGCAGCGACGTTTACCGCAGGCCCGCGTGCTGTCGGGGCGAGTCTTTTCTCCCCATTTTAAAATGGAATTACTCATGAATTTCTCACAATAACTAATCCATGGGAGAGGATTTGAGAGGGAAAAAAAAGAACTGAGTGAGTAATTTTGATCCACACTCCATTCCAGTTGGTTGCGGAAATACACCATTTTGTTTCTCAACTGCTAATAAAATCTCAAGAAGAATTTGACCGTAAAATGTAAGCCATGCACTGTGAAAATTATTCCTCAAATGCATTAAATGGCAAATGAGATCTGGTAAAGAACTGACATGGCAGGCCATGCTAAAATTTGTTGCGTTTGAAGCGTTGAATATAAGACTCAATTCTCAACTTTTGGACAACTTGGAGTACACTATTACTAAGAAGCTCTGTGCCCTTCTCTATTTTTCAGGTGTTTTGTTCATTAAAAACGTGTTTTTCAATAGTTATGGGAGAAATGGAGCTTTTTGAAAATTTGAATAAATTGAACCAATTTCTTCGCAAACTGATTCTTTTTCTTCTAAGAGCTCGAAATGACAGGTTGGCGTCACTTGCTGGTCGGAGCAAGACTCAGAAACATGTATGACATTTTACGAACCAAGTGTAGTCTATTCAGTTTAATTAAATACTAAAAACTAAAATTTGTGCTCAATGTGCAGTGCTTGTTTTGTGTGTTATTAGGTAAGGCTGGGCAAGCTAGGTTAATTAAAAGCAATTGAATATCATTCACATTTTTATATTAAATTAAAAACCGGCCTGTATTATTAAAAACCATTACACACCCATTCATGGGTTTACCTGATCAGCACTCATGCTCGTATAGACTGACACTGATGTGCAGTAATCTAACTCAGTCTTACCTGATTGATGGTGGCTGCTATTCTCTCTTTCTCCAAACTTTCTCTTTCCCTCTGCTTGTTTTGTTTCTCTGAAAGCCTCTTGGAGTTGTAGTAGAATTCAATACACTGTGACACCTGCTTTGTTCTCACCTGAAAGTATGAGAACTGTAAATTCTCTGATAGTTGGTGGTTTGGAGTTGCAAATATTCAATATATTACCATTTTGTGTATAAAGGAGAAATCCTTTCCATAAATTGCAAATGCTTTATGGAACAGTCTTTGTTCACTCAAACTCCACATATTCATGCCTAAATGGAAAGTGAAACGGGATTAGTCTTATTTATAATATGCTTACTGTAAAAGTTTTTGACAATCAACAAATGAGTGTTTACCAGAATAGTGATAGTTTTCTGATGGAGGGGAGTTTTTAAACAACAGCATCTCCAGCGCTGCCTGTCACCAGGAAAATAAGGAAATTAAATATTATGCTGCGTTATTGTGTAAAACAGTCATCAGATGTCATGATTACCAAGGACATTATGAAGAGGTAACAAAGCAATCACAAAATATCATACATCTACAAACATGAGTTCATAATGAAGATTGCACTCACTAGAAGGTTTCCCTGGCAGTGAGACAGGCTATGAAGAGCAAGCTCCAGATTGGCGCCACCTCCTGGTAGAACACTGGAGGCACTCAGGTCAAGAAGATTCTCCACTGAGGTTCCAGATCACACTCATTAATGAAGAAAAAACTAGTGGTTTAATGGTAATTAAAATATTTGATTTTGATTACCGTGCTGTAAAAGGGTGTCATTTTCCTCTAACTCGGCCCAAGGTTTCCATAGTAACTCCTCCCTGACTGGTTCCTCTGGACACACCTCATGCGCTCTTCCTATAATCAGATCTGGCAGCTCCGCTTGGAACTCTGGGCCTATATTTATGCACCTTGGGTGTGAATTGACAGTTTATTGAAATCATCTGTCTCTGAAAAGCTTGAAATCATCTGTCTCTGAAAAGCTTGAAATCATCTGTCGCTGAAAAGCTTGACACATAAGTTTCTTAACCCTCTGGGTAAATTTCACTCATCGTTTATTTATTTAAAAATTTTTTACTTTATTGGAAGGGTCAGGTATGAAACTTAGTAAAGATTTTGGCACTTGCTATGTGAACACACACACACACACACAAAAATCATGGGCATGATCTGAAAAGGTTAAATGGTCATATTTTTGTTCACAGTCATTGAAAATTAATGGGAAGCAATTTTTTTGTTGTAGAAATGTTTGGTATTGCACCCAAACTAAATCTTACTGAGACCTCGTTTATTTGTGATATCAACCTCAAATTTGGAACACAACTTGTTTAGATTCATGGCTTTGGTTTTCTTACAGCTTTTGAGTAAAACATGTTTTGAAAATATGTTTCATATAAAAAAATGGCATTTTGTGCATTTCTCATAACGGCAAACTTCAATAACTTAAACTTCACTTCATCAATAATCTGCCATGTGTCTTCTTTAAGAAGAGATCACACTTAAGTGTGCTCCAGTGGCCTGTTTCATAAAACAAGTTTACCAAATAAGCCAGGCTTATTTCAGTTAGTCTGACTTATTGTGAACCAAATCAACTGACAATACGTCAGACTAACTAAAATAAACCTGGCTTATTTGGTAAACTTGTTTTATGAAACTGGCCCCAGTTCAAGTTTTACGACAGTTTAAGTTGGAAATGTAATTTTCAGGTCTATGCTCAAAAAGTGGTTCGCAGGTATCAAATGGATCATAACTATGAATATAATTTAGAACCAAACATTTCCTAAAAAAAACCTAAATATTAAATTTAAAAAACTATCAAGATACAATACAGAACGTTAATTTCATTTAAAAAAAATACTTTTTTTGACTGCCATGTTGAAAAATGCCAGAGGGTTAAAATAAGGAAGATTCAACACAACCAAGCAGATGCTCACCAAATCAAGAAAGAAAAAACTTGACACCAAACTGTGCATTATTTATGTCCTGACAGATTATTGTTGTCAAATAAGTAAAAAATTTTTTTAAGCTGTTCAGACATGCGCTTCACAAAAAAAAATACATAGATAAATTGGTATTAGCTGAAATACTACAAATGCTTCATGTATGACGACACCAATGAGTGACCAAAACTGAGAAAAACAAACAAACATTTGAATGCTGACCTTTGTGAGTCATCATCTTTCCTCTCGTCTGTCCACAATGCTCTGTTTTCCACAGCTAGGGAAGACAGTAAGTTGCAAAAGAGTCCCGTTCCACTACGTGTTGGGTTCAGCATTGGAGGTGGCATATAGTGAGGTGTAGCTTCCTCCCAGTTCTCCATTAGGTCTCTACTCATCTGGATCACACTGTTGAAAGGGGCTCCAGTATATACGGAACTGGGAACATTCTACATGAGGCAAATAAAGCTGCATGTGAGTGATTCTGCTTAAAATGATGCTCCCAAGGATGAAGGCTTGTGGTTTTAACCAGTAACCGTTAACATTTTTATATATATTTCACATGTTGTATATTACTACCGTTCAAAAGCTTGGGTTGTTTTTAAAAAAAAAATGTTTTCGAAGTGTCTTATGCTCACCAATACTGCATTTATTTAATCAGAAAATACTGTAAAAGCAGTAATATTGTCAAATATTATTACAGTTTTATAACAGTTTTCTATTTAAATATACTTTAAACTCTTAATTAGAAATTATTCTAATGTGCTTATTTGGTTCTAAAGAAACAGCTCCTATTATTATCAATGTTGCAAACAGTTGTAACGTTTTTTTTTTCATGGAAGCCATGATAATATTGTTCAGGATTTTTTGATGAATGGAAAGTTTAAAAAGAAAAAAATTAACAATTTATGTAGCATTATAAATATCTTTGTCACTTATTCACCAATCAAAAAAAAGTATTAATTTGTCTAAAATTTCTTGAAGATCTTACTGACCCCAAATTTTTGAATGGTACAAAATGTAGTAAATTAATGGTCTCTTGCCTGTGTGCTGACGGGCACCTGAGATTTGTCTGAGGACCCAGGACCGAAGTTCAGTCCATAACCGAATCGTGTTCCTTCTCCTGGCCCTGACCCCTGCACATGGAGACTAGTCTGGTGTAGAGAAGGTCCAAATGAATGAGATGATTGCCCCATCTGTCAAAATGGAAGAAAAAAAGGTTCTATACAGTGTAATGAATGTTGCATGCTATCATAACCAGCTTAAAATACAGAACATTAAAATTAAATGGGCTGCTATGCCGTTAAAGCCATTGATGCATCAGTCGATTATGCTTGACCAGGCTAATAATCTGTCTGAATGTGCAGATGGCAAACCTGAGACCAAGTCATGTGATCTTCGGATGTTCCGGGCTCGTGACTCAACTCTTGTTGCGTGCAGGCCTGGTGATGGTGATGTTCAACCAGTACAGGGTTGAGGGACATTTGCAGTGAACAGTCTAACCAAGAAAAGCACTTGTTTTATTAAAAGTCACACTTTAATTTAAAAAATAACAGCATGCCAAGACAGATCAACACACAAAACATGGTGCTATGTTACCTGTACCTCTCTGCAGGGAGTTAATATGTTTCAGATGAGGCCCTCCGTGCTCTGAATAAATCAGAGAGGAGTTTGAATCTTGTGGAAGGTGCTGCGTTAAGTCCAGGCTGTCGCTGTCGTCAGCTTGCAGCTGGAACCAAATGGGATGATTGAACCTGCCGGTGGAGGGCGAAGGTAAAGAGGGAAAGAACTGCAGCGACCCATCCATCTGAGTTTGTATCTGTGATTGACTCAAGATCTGGCCGGACAAGAAGTGTTGAGGTCGTTTAGGAGGAGAAAAGGATGGAGCAGGCAGGGGCGTTGGCGGTGGGCTAAGAACCAGAGGGAAAGAGAGGGCATGTGACGGAGGAGTAGAGCTGTTAAAGCCGCTCTGCTCTCCTCCGCCCGGCATTCGGGTGGCGCTATGACTGCAAAATGCCTCGGAGAATGAATCCAGTTTTTGTTGCTGACGCCCAGTTGTTTCATAACTCTCTGATGCCTCTTGTTGGTGGTAGTGAGAACTCCAGTCGGCCTCGTAAACTCCAGCTTGTGCCTTGTTCCTGTTCAGTTCCATAGAGGACACAGGGGATGTATTCCCCCAATAAGAAGCATTCCCCGTTTGAGCTATTCCATTCAGAGTGTTCCCGGTGCCATCCGTGGCTTCACACGGGACCTCAAACGGGCCGAGCCCACTTATAGAACCTTGCAGGTAAAGGTTGTGGCTTGACCTTTGACCTTCTGTCTGGTGTCGGAACATGGGAGCGAAGGAGAGCGACTCCGCCTCGGGAGATGTAAGGTCAGCCATGTGGCTTGTTGCAAATGGCTGCACCCTCGAGTTAAAGGACGCTCATCGCATCTGAAAACTGAAACGACACACAAAGACAATCAGAAGCCATCAAAATCCTTTCAACCTCAGAAACGTTAGTGAGCCAAACCACACAGGCAAACGCAATGAGACATTTTCCCAACCGCTGAATGGTTTGTCTTTGTCTTCCTCTGTAACAGTTGGTTTTAAAGACAAATATTCATACAGAAATGCGGAAACATTACAGCAAAGAAAAAATGGAGAAACGTCTACAGCTATCGAAAGAAAACAAACGGCCTTTGTTCTGCGGCTTTGTTTATCATTTTTACTTTATTTCTCATCCTTCTTTCTCACTCTGTTTGTCTAGTACTCACCTTTCTTTATCCATAACCTGTTGTTTTTGTTCATGTGCTATCTGTACATGTCGACCTGCGAGTTGTCTGCCGTGTGCGACCCTTCTCTCCAGCTAACACGTCTGAAAGCAGGCGCTCTCTCTAGCTCTTCCTCGCTTGTGCGCATTATCATACTTAAATGTGAAAACTCTTTCTCACACATTTTCTTTCACAGGTGCCACCGATCAAAAGGTAAGTCTTCGGTTGTCATAGAGTCACCCCCTCCCTTAAAACCCTGAACCGAAAACCACATCCTGAGGAAGCAGTCACGGATCTCCCTCTATCTCTGTCTTTCTATATCTCTCTCCCTCTTCTGTCTTGCTCTCCTCCTTAATCTCTTTTCCTTCTCAGTCTATTTTTATCCGTTCTCCTACATCACATACTCACAGTCTCCCATAGATCACCATCTTCTCTTGGTCCAATGGGGGTCTCACTCATGGTGAACAGACAGACGGTAGATCAAAAAGGGTTGATTCCAACCTAACCTTACTTTAGAATACTTTTTTTTTTTTTTTACAATTAACAAAAGCAGCAGGATGAAAGTGTGTTGTCTTCAGTGATGTTGGCAGGTTATGAGACCTTTTGGGCTTTTTGTGCTTGCGGCTCAGAGTGTTATCTTGAGATTCGCATCTGTTGTGGTTAGTGACTTGAGTGTAAAGAACGTAAGAGTTGTCAAACTGGCAGGTAAGGCGTGGGTGTGTGTGTGTAAGTGTATACGACATGAGTGAGAGGCAAAGCTTCCTGTCAAGTGTCTGTGTGTGTGTGTGTCGGTCATAAGAACAAGTTTGAGTATTTGTTTTGTATTTGCATGTATGTGAACAGTTGTGTTTTGTGTTAAATGATTAACTTGATTGCTTTATTGAGATTTTGTGCATGCATATACAGTAAGTCTGTGCATGTGTTTGTGTGGGTGAAAAAACAAACTGTGTTTACGCCAGTGAGAATCTGTGGTTGCTCAAAATCATGTGACGGGAAGTTGACCATGAAACAACAACAGAACAGGAAGTGGACAAGGGAAACCTCCGTACAGCTGAACCCGGACTAACCTTACTTTAGATCGATTTTTTAACAATTAACAACAGCTGTAGGATGAAAGCTTGTTGTCTTCAATGATGCTGGCAAGTTATGAGACTTTTTGGGCTTATTGTGCATGCGGCTCAGAGTGTTATCTTGAGATTCGCATCTGTTGTGGTTAGTGACTTGAGTGTAAAGAACGTAAGAGTTGTCAAACTGGCAGGTAAGGCGTGGGTGTGTGTGTGTAAGTGTATACGACATGAGTGAGAGGCAAAGCTTCCTGTCAAGTGTCTGTGTGTGTGTGTGTCGGTCATAAGAACAAGTTTGAGTATTTGTTTTGTATTTGCATGTATGTGAACAGTTGTGTTTTGTGTTAAATTATTAACTTGATTGCTTTATTGAGATTTTGTGCATGCATATACAGTAAGTCTGTGCATGTGTTTGTGTGGGTGAAAAAACAAACTGTGTTTACGCCAGTGAGAATCTGTGGTTGCTCAAAATCATGTGACGGGAAGTTGACCATGAAACGACAACAGAACAGGAAGTGGACAAGGGAAACCTCCGTACACCCCGCCTCCGCTCTCTCGCTCTCTTTCTGCAAGTGTATCCCTCTTATACCCACAATATAAAATCGTTTCCATACCGCATACAATTGTCTCTGCACCCCTTTTTCCACCCACACGTAGTGTTAAATAAGCTTTTCTCTCTCTCTCTCTCTCTCTCTCTCTCTCCCATGCTAGCTTATTTGCATCATTTTAACTGTTAATTCTTAAATGACAGCAGTTCAGCATAATCATGGATTTTTATTTTGAATGACAGGTCTACTACAGGTCCACCCACTCTGTCTCTGTGCGTCGTATCTCGGTCAGAGGCATTAAACTTTGAGAGACCGTGAATCTGGACGGCCCCCGCATAGGTTGTAGGTTTGGCAGTTTGGCTGATGAGGGTGATGTTAATTCAGTGGTGAGTACAGTATGAATGTACCTGCAGAAATCACCTACACAAACCTCACCATTAGCATAATGTGGGTGAAAGAATAAAAGGTGTAATACAATACACCGCGAGAAGACGGATTCCTGGACAAGAGAAATGTAGATTTTCTCTCTCGCTGCCCTACTTTTTTTTAGCTTTTGCCTTTAAAAATCTACTTTGTACAAGTTTTTATATTCAAAAACAAAGAGTGGGGAAATTTAGGACTTAAAATACCAACTTTGTTGCATGAAATGTTCATTCTTAAATCAATATTGCGTACCTAAAAGCTATACGTGATCAGATAATACTGGAGAACGGGGCGAGCGGGTTAAGGAGGGACAAAACAACATAGGATATAATTGATGGAAAGAGGAGTGTGGAGGCTGTTTTCTAGTTTTCGGTCATATGAGTGAAAGACTGAACAGAGGAGGGGGAAAGCAGCAGAGCGGTTTGGACTTTTTTTTTTTCTCCTCTCTATCTATCATTCTATCAAACCGTTTATCTTATCTTTGAGACAACGTTCATAAGTGCATGCAGACGAATGCGTTGAAAAATTAAAGAAGTATATGAGAGTAATGAAAGCTGAACCTAAAACTCTTGTTGAATGAACGCTGAAGTTTAGGTTGCGGAAATAAATGAATGTGCTTTTTACAGGTTACGTCCCCCAAAACCTGTAGTTTCTAATGAATTTAGGTGCTTCTCCATTATTAGTCTGCTCATGGCCGATGCAGAGTGAAATGTGCTGACGATGCATTTTAGGAGGAGTAAGAATTCACTCATTTTTAGAACATAAGCAAATTCAGAAACGGCTAATGTGTTAAGCAAGCTTCCACTAAATTTCAGTAGTCAAAATTTTCAACTGACAACATGTGGCCATAATTTCAAATCATAGAAAAGAAGAGAACAGCTGGAAATACATGAAGATATGAAAATCTCTTTTACTCTTGTGCACATTTACTGCTGTAGATTCTGTTGTATTGTTGGGTCTTGTAGCATGAATTGCTAGCATTGTGAGATTCTTCAGTTAAACTGTATAAAATAATCATTTACAATAAATAATTTAACAGACTATGTCTGGCAGTCCATGTCTTCCCAGCTCTGTGACGGTGACATTTTTAAGTCGTGAAAGCATATACTATTATAAAGACTTTTCAATAATATTAATAAAGATTTGTAGTTTTGGAATCGTTTACATTTTGCTGGCGGCATTTTATAATAGATGTAATGTAATGCTAAAATATATGAACCCAAATCAAATGATAAACACAAAAGTGTTCGCATACTGGTTTGTGGATAACCGTTGAAAGAGGCAAAATATGCAATTTAGATTTATTGTATTTTTGTATTTACATGGAAATATTTTTTTTGCCAATATTTTTTTTCATGGGTAGTCTTTTTCAGTGTTAAATGTTACGCATTATCCTATTTCAATGGTCTATAAGACGATCTTTGATTCAATTTAATCAATGTTAGACCTGTAAAAAAATAAAAAAATAAAAACAGTAAGTGAATATGATGTATGCAAATTAGATAAATCTAGCATTAGAAGTTGCACAAAAGTGATACTAAATAAACAACTTTTTGGATGTGTGCTTTTGTATGATTACATGAATATATTTTGGAGTGGTTTTGTTCAAAAGGTTTTCAAACGAGAGAATGATAAACTATAAAATGACAGAGCACAACATCTGTATGCATCTCACTGCAGTCTCATCCGTATAATGATTATTGATCCGATTTATCATTGATATTACCAAATTGTTTTGTGTTTGTTTATATGTTTTCTTTTTTGTCATATCGGTGCTCTAGATGAAAAGTTAGCAAATTTAACATTTAATTCTCAACTGAATGTCTTACCGGTTTTTTAATACGTTCTAAAAATGTTTATCGCAGAAGGCTAAACATGACTGCACATAGACAAGCTTCAGAAGCAGTCTGTCCTTATAACCGCTTCAATAAAATCTTACATTTTCACGCCATATCAAGTATTTGTATATAATATGTATTAGAAAATTAGCAAAAATTATCTTATGTAATTATCTGTATTATCTGATGAAATAGAGACTTGCTGTTGTTGTTGTTTTTAAAAAAAAGATTTTGTTCATATTGAACAGGTGCTACCTAGACTGAATATCTGGCCTTTCATAGTCAAATAGTAAAACATATTTATAGTCAAATAACTGCAAAGTCTGTTAAGTGATGTTTCTAAGGTCTCCCAGAGCCTCGCATCTAAACCTACATACAAATACCGATTTATCATTGATATTACCAAATTGTTTTGTGTTTGTTTATATGTTTTCTTTTTTGTCATATCGGTGCTCTAGATGAAAAGTTAGCAAATTTAACATTTAATTCTCAACTGAATGTCTTACCGGTTTTTTAATACGTTCTAAAAATGTTTATCGCAGAAGGCTAAACATGACTGCACATAGACAAGCTTCAGAAGCAGTCTGTCCTTATAACCGCTTCAATAAAATCTTACATTTTCACGCCATATCAAGTATTTGTATATAATATGTATTAGAAAATTAGCAAAAATTATCTTATGTAATTATCTGTATTATCTGATGAAATAGAGACTTGCTGTTGTTGTTGTTTTTTTTTTAAAGATTTTGTTCATATTGAACAGGTGCTACCTAGACTGAATATCTGGCCTTTCATAGTCAAATAGTAAAACATATTTATAGTCAAATAACTGCAAAGTCTGTTAAGTGATGTTTCTAAGGTCTCCCAGAGCCTCGCATTTAAACCTACATACAAATACACCATTTATTTCTACATGAAGACATACCATAGACTACTATTTTTTTATATAAACATCGTTAGAATTACTATAGATTAAACCAGCTAAGTTTACATAAAGCCAATTCTAAATGTTCTTTTTCGTATTCCATTATTTTAAAAAAAAAGATAGAAAAGAAAAAATAAATTGCTAATTTGTTGTTGGTGACCATCGTCATGTTCTGTTTGACCCAATACATAATAATGGAGATCTGAGGTTTAAAATCAACTTAGCGCCTTACAAAAAGCCCAATACTCATTCAATACCTGAATAAAAGAGGACCTAACACTGTACTGTTTAAGTATTGCTTATGCATATTAAAGCTAAATTTGGCTGCAATGATCAGTATACAGGAAATATGCCCTTGGTGGATGCCAACATCCTCACAGAATAAACACAGAACTCTTGCATAATTTAAATATCCAAAAAGGTTAAAGGTACAATGCAGAAACTGTTGCAATTCTGTTAGTAGAAGGATTCTTGTTCAATCCTAATAGCCTTTTTTTTCTTTTCAAGTGTAAAGTATAATCACTGAACTTTGAGGCTAATTTTTTATTATATATATATTTTCAGGAATCATCATCGCTTGGACTAGTAGTTTGCAGCACTTGAGTCATAAAGGCGGTTGTAGGACGTTATCTGTCAGGTGAGTTTCATTTCATAAATAACAATTCTGAATCAATATTCTCTACATGACATTATACTTTGCAATAATAGCAAAAAACATCAGAGAAAGTTTGCTTATTAGACCCTGTTGTGTAAAGATGAAATATACGGAAAAAACTGTAAAATCAGACAATACATTACTAGGAGCCCGAGTTATTAATAATTTGCATGGTCCACCATCAACAAAAATAGGTCATTACTGACTGCTCTTTGTGTTAAAGGGAAGAACCTTGCACACACTTTCAGTCCCATAATCATTGACGCAGGTCTTCAAGGAACTACAAATGCACATAAAAGGTGAGAGAAATTATGCTCAAGGCTCAAAAAAATAAATCTTACCCCTTAAAAATATTTTTTGAATATGATTTCCAGAAATAGAAGCTTTTGTTTTATTATTTTTGAATTTTTGTACTTCGAGCGCAGAACCAAGAAAAAGTATTCAAACTGCTTTTTCTCGCAGGATTGTACGCAATCCAATACCGTTTCTCATGAGAATGACTCACAGGGACACGTTTCATCTACAGATTATCCGAAAATTATCAATATTCTACTCTGTCGTTCACAATCTGAAGAATGTCATAGACGCCACAAAATACTAATGGAGCGAACTATTATTAGTGTTGAAAATGTAAGCGTTATTATAGCATGCATCTCATAAACTAAAGATGATGTTCATTAATTAAATGTAAAAAGAGGTACATTACAGTCAAAAAGATACCTCATTCAATCCACACTGAGTTTCTAATGTGTCCTCTGTACTCCAGTCGTTTTCCGAAACTAGGCCTCAACATCAATGAAATCTTTCATGCTATACGCAGATCCATGAGTCTACAAGTCTGGTGCAATACACAATCTTATGAGTTTCAAAAACAAGCGACATGAGTCTGCATCGCTTTACATTCAAGATGTAAAAACAAACAAGATGAGTGTCAGCTCAGCCATGTCTGTGCCTTATATAACTTTGTTTGCAGAACTGAAATACATGTGTATATACTTGTAAAGCACTACCCATTAGTCCGTTTTATCACTCGCTAACTCGCTTCACTGTCTGTTTTTTGTTGTCTTGTTCATAAACAGAGGAAGATGTCACTTACCTCTCAGTTTTGAAGTCAAGGCCTGCAGGACAGTTGAACTCTGCGTGTTACATGCACGTCTGTATACACGAGTGAGTGAATGAAGGAGGGATGCACTGTTAAGGTAAGATAGACAGAGAGAAAGACATGCAGGCTCTGTGGAGGCGTTAGTGATGGTTAACTTTTCGGTACGGCAGTCTTCTCTTGGTTCCTCTGATCTTTTGAAGACTTTGTCATTGTGATCCTGGAAACGAGTGAGAAAAAACATCATACACCGTAGAGAGAGAGAGAAAGAGCGAGAGAAAAAAAACTGTATTGCTCCGACTCAGACCTCAGAGGCAGCTCTCAGTTTGACAAAGCGCCTGTCCTTGCCCCTACGTTTTTTTCACTCTCTCTTTCTTATCCATCTAGTATTTGATTGTTAAATACTGCTATTAAGTGCTGAAAAACTATTCTACAACCTATTTGTTCTATGTTGTATTTTATTGTATTTCCATGGTCTCCTGTATCACCTCCGGGGGCTTCAAATAGGGGTCCGTGAAGGTACTTTATTGAGTAAGGAGAAGATGCTGATTATAATAATAAAAAAAGCGTAATAAAATGAATACACGGTGTTGGAATAGCAGAAATGTTTTTCATTTAAATAGCCGTTGATTGTGGATATTACATGCTGAGAGAATTTTTTAGTGCACTCACAACAAATCTAAATATCTGATTTATTGAAGTCAAAATATGATCTAACATCACTTAATCAACCAAATACATTACGATAATACAACAAAACTAGTTTGAAGAGTAATGATTGGGTAGAAATGACCCTTAAAGGAATAGTTCACCCTAAAATGAAAATGTTGTCGTCATTTACTCACCCTCATGTCGTTCCAAACCTGTGTGAGTTTCTTTCTTATGTTGAACACAACAACTGTTCGAATACCAACATTCTTCAAAATATCTTCTTTTGTGTTCAACATAAGAAAGAATCTCACACAGGTTTGGAAGGACATGAGGGTAAACTATTCCTATTCATGTATTCACCTTCATGTTGTTCCAAACCTGAACACAAAGATATTTTAAAGCAAGTTTTGGCTTTTTATGTTTATACAATTAAAGTTAAAGGGGTTCAAAAACAACACTGTCTTTTGCTGTATGAGACTTCTTTCAAATGATCTTCTTTTGTGTTCCACATAAGAAGTCGTACAGTTTGGAGCGCACGTGAGAATGAGGAATTTTTATTTGAAAGATTGCAACAATTGCAGGTTACCATCTCTACGTGCAGGTGACATATTTCGGTAGGCCATTATTGATGATGAGGTATGAAAATGATTGTTGAAATTGCCACACAGCCACCCTCATTCATTTTAGGGAGAATCACTATTTCATGCAGATATTTTGGAGAGTTTGACAAACAATGGTGTATTTGATATCGAAAGTCAGAAGATATGAGAATAATACAGAGTTTGGTGATGATGATGATAGTGATAATGGAGATGGTGATGCTTATGAAGAAATGTTTGCGATGAAGATGGGGGTTCAAGATAACAGGGTTTAATGAAGTTTAGTGATGTGAGTAGGCTGTAGCAGTAAAAACGAGAGTCAGGCATGACTGGGCATTGTTCGGTGAGGAGTTTCACATCAACAGGGCGAGAGGGGGCGTTGTGTCTTTCTCTCTCGTCTCTCTTATTGAGATGAGGGAGGAGAAGGAGAGAGAGAAACAGATGATCAAGCCCGTACAAAACCCAAATCACACGAGAAGACAAGTGTGGTTTAAAGTTACCAGAAATGTTTCCTGATTTTAAAGGAATTTCAAGTGAACAACTTAAGTTGAATAAAATAAGCTGCTGTGTGATCTGGCTCAAAAAACCAGATTCACTGCCGTCAAAAGTTGCCCAGAGTCAAAATGAAACCCCCATCCCCACAGAAAAGAAACACACAATCACACAGGTACACACACGTCTGACAAATACATGTAACACACACACACACACACACGGGTTTGTGACCACACTCAGTCATCTCAAGAGTGCGACGTCGTGTTTTACCAGAAACACGTCCCTGTCTCCGTCGATTTTGAAATATCACTGTACCCCCGCTGACATTCAGATCAACACACACATGTACAAACAGCTGATGTTATAACGTCGTCTGAGACATAATCAAAGTAGCACAACTATTTACAGTATGTACACGGATATTGCTTCAAACGTTTTTTTTTTTTATAAACATATAACGACCGAACACAATTTGCTGTATGTCGGTTTATAATTGCATAATTCAGTCCTTTTTCTAATGCTGAGATTCTGTAATTTTTAACCCTAACCCTAACTAATTTTGTAAAATAATACAAAAATGCTTAACATATTTACATTGTCATAGAGAAGTCAAATAAAAAATAATAGTTTGAAGCAGTTGTACAAATAAGTGTTTCATACCTAATATTGTACATACATTGCAATGACTTAAACGCAGCTCTAATATTTACAACAAAAATACCACCAAAATGAGTTTCTTTTGATGAAGTGTAATAGAACTGGAAAGCACAAGCTTACTTGATTCAGTCAGTGCACGTTAATCCAGTTTAAATGTTTAAACAACACAACGCTGAAGGTAAAATGTGTTAAATGTAGAAACTGTGTTGTTTTGTTCAGTCTTTATCTGAACATCTGACCTGGATGTTATTTCCCCTTCTGATTTTAGTTTTTACCAAACACCTTTTAGTTCTCACCAAACATTTTTGTGATCTGTTTCTAGTTCTTTACCATCAATGTTGTAAACTTCACTCAACTTGATTTACATTTTATGAATATGAGTTGCTATTATTAATATAATTGTTATTTTATTAATATTATACTTAAAGAATTACTCTTTTATGATGAACAGAAATTAGAAAATGTATTTGATGCTTTATCACTATACAACTTAATACAATAATGTAATTTTCTCTACCATTGTGGACTGTCTAGATTTTTTACTTTTCTGTGCAACAAAAATGTTCTTGTCTGTGGGAGGACATGCAAACGAACAGCCCTCACCACCACTTATATCTGGGAAAGTTCACAATCACAATTAGATAAAGATTTCTTTCAAGATCGATCTCTTTCGGTCTCATACACGTTAACACAGAGATCCAAGCCCAGCATACGCTTATTGCTGAAGAAAATATGATAGGGGACCCACAGAAACTAAAGGTAAGTAAATGAGAATTATACACTTTTGAAATTTCAGATTTGACCTATGACCTTACATTAATCAACACTAGACTGCCATTAAAAAAACAAACAAATGGGGCATCAAGTAAAATACAAAATAACTTAAGAAAGAGGCACTTTCCCCTATATGTAGTAGTGCACATCCTGAGGGGGAAAAAAATTGAGTGTCAAGAATATTTTAATTACGGTGTATAAATCAATCGTTGTTGTACTGAGCCATCGTGTTACATATTTCTTAACTAAAGAGCTAGATTTATGAAATCACGCTGACCCATTCCGCATTTAGGTGCTGGAAGAAATGTTACTTTTTACCAAGCTAAAGTGTGCAGGAAGTAATAGTTTTATATAGTACACATCAAGATCGCACATGACACACATATACACACACCTGTTGACTTTAGAGTCTTCCTTTTCCTGCCCTGAGAATTAACGACACATGGCATAGAGCCAAGACACAAGCGCACAACAAATGTGTTGTGTGCATAAAATCACAAGGTAAAAAAAAAAACGTCAAAGGTGTTTCGTACACACAAAAATCACTTTTTTCCCATGATAAAATACACAGAAAATAGGACAGACATACAGCAGTAAACATTTATCAGCTTTGTAGTTAAGCTGATTTATTTGTGGTTTTGTACAAACACGTCTGTGCACTGAAAGTAGACATGGAAAAACCTTTTTATTCAACTTTATTAGTAGATAAGAGAAGTCAAATTTAATACACGCACTGATTGACAAAAGTCACTCATCAAAAATCACTTCAAAATTCAAACACATTTAAACTTTGTCTACTTAAACGTAAAGAAGCATAAAGACACTAGGCCTATTTTATTAGACCTCAGAGAAAGTCAAACAGCTCTGAGACGATATGTGAAGATCTGCAGATGTGTGTCTAACCAGCATAAGGATAAGACAACAGAACCGCCTGTTTGGGCCCAAGCTGAAACTTCTCTAAGGAGACCATGCTATCCACGGCTAGATTTGGAGCATCTGTGGTGAGGCGGACCTGAGCTTGAGCCGGCAGGTCGCTGTTAGAGAGGATCATGGTTACAGGGTCATTTCCCCAATTCATAGCAGTAAGGAAACGGTCGCTCTGATCCCAGAGGCGGAGAAATGCTAATGAAGTGGCTGAACTGTGAAGGCTGACATATTCTCCGTGCAGAAGCGATCGCTCTTTTCCCCTCAGGTCACTGAGTGCTTTGAAGACGTTGTGAACTGCGATACGCTCCTCCTGCAGAGTCTGAATGAGTGGAGGACGGAAAGAGCGAGATTCAGTGTGCTGGTTTTAAATTTGTAATTAGTACAGTGATGAGATCATATCTCCTTGTTATGAATAGTCATGTGAATAATCAAAATGTACCTTTGCTGTTGCATTCTTTTCTTCTGCTGGGTTTTCCAAGTCCCACATTATTTGAGGTTTTTCCTGTGAAGGAGGAATCTTAAGTCATCAGTGTTATAGCAATACGCTGGTAACTTGGCTAAATATAAACATTAGACTAAGACCGCAGAAGTACTCGCTTCTAACGCTTTTAGCTCGATTTTATGTATTGTTTAAGAAATGTGTCAGATGGCAATTCATAGCACATCGCAAGGGGCTCTATAGCATATTAGCATAAACTGTCTTCTAAAATAGGTTTATAACTACTGCGATAGTACTGTAGAGCAATAGTTTGAGTTAGCTACCTGAATAATAATCACATTGGCTTAATGACAGGGGCATTTGAAGGTATTTAAATGCTAAGACCTGGTTTAAGATCCTGAAACAGGCTAAATTTAAATACACATTATCATTAAACTCACAAGACAGAAATACTAATGAAAGCAACCTTATATCCCTTATTCACCAGGGGCTGCGTGCCATTTGGAATTGAATTAAAAATGAATTTTAAATTATAATTCAGTTCATGAATTTAAAATGCGGATTTACAAGAAAGCATAATTAAAATAAAAAACCGGAATATTTACTTGACAAAGCCTAGCATGAATGTTTAAAAATATTTTAAGTTGGCATTAAATGAGAATTCACCCTATTTTTCTAAATGCATGTTATTGTAAATGTGAACAATTACTCTGTGGATGTTTCCTTTTTTGTCCTTGTAATTCTTAAGTCACAATGTAAAAGAATAGACCGGCTACTTCTATTTCATAGCAACATTAGAACATTTGCCAAAAGTTTTTATAGGCATTAAATATGGACTAAGGATATGCAGATGGACAAACAGACTATCTATCTATAGATAGATAGATTTGATCATATTTAATAAACTAACTTTTATTTCTGTGAGCCAAGAACATTTAGTTACCAGAATGCGTTATATGTTTAAGTTCAGTAAATTCTCCACCTGTCATTTTCAATTCAGTCTCAACTATCTGTGGAGTGTGTGATTCAATTCAAATTAAGGAATTTAAATGGAGCCATTTTTTAAATTCTGAATTTTGCATCCAAACACTGATTTAGCTGTCCATTTATTTAATGCTGTACTCACCCCAGCCTTCAGTCCGACCTCATCTCCAGCGCTGAACACAGGTGTGCCCGGGAGGGTGAACAGCAGCATTTGATAGAGTCTTATAGGCGCTGCTGGAGTTCTGGAAGCCAGAGAACCCAGACACCAGCCCAGACTCGTCTGCGGGTGACTGGAGTAGAGCTTCTTTACTACCCCAGTCTCAGCTGGATCAGGCAGTCCAGTCAGGAGCAGGTCAACACCTGAGCGGTTCAGTACAAGAGAGACCTCATCCGCGGAGAGACTGGTGACTGATCCCATCAGAGCTCTGAAAGTCATGAGGAGAAATAGAGAGGCTCTTGGAAGCAAAAGAAAACAAAGATAAAGTAGAAAGACACTTGGCCTAACTAGAGGGAGCAAGCAGCAGTGCTCATTACCCCATCTGGCCAGCAGGTGTCTCTAAACAATTCAGCAGAATAGGAAACCACTAGGTTGTAGTAGCACACAATTACAGACACATACACTTGTTTGGTCTCCTCAGTTTTGTTGAATATATCTTGTATAGATGGCCAGGACTTTGTTGTCATGATCTCTCTCAGGTCAGGCAAGAAAATACCACCAAATCCTTTTGTCAACCAGTGTGTACATGCGTCCTAAATAAATAAATAAAAATATCAATTGGTATACCCTTTTGTATACATGTTGTATCTTAAATCTGCTGTTTTTCTAAGATAAGAGATAGGATCTTGTTTGGCTCTTTAATACTTCCTTTCTCATATACGCCTACTATCTTTTCATCCATACTCATTCTCCACAAAAATAGGCCTCCCTTTACAATTTCCTCTTTTTTTTTTATCAGCACTTACTTTTATTTTCTCAGCAACAGCAGTAACATTGTTGAACCAGACTGAAGCCCTATCATAGCTGGGTGTTAAATTCAGCACTATTGGGATACCTGCAAAAGAGAGAGCAACAAATACCAAGAGAGAAAGAGAGAGAGCAGGGAAAAAGAAGGGTTGGGGAAATAAAAAAGATGTTTTATAATTAAGTTTGCACATGCTTAATATTTGTGTTGTAATCTTATTTCATTCCCACGAAATCCCTCATCTGCTTAAAAAAAAAACAAATATGCTAAAGCTTTAAAATAAACTAATAAAGACTTTCAGAGGTGGAAAGAGTACTGAAATATTCTACTCAAGTAAAAGTAGAATAAGACAAATATCCAAATATCCAAAAATGGGATAGGCCTATAAATCTCAAACTAGTTGTTTTTAATTAAAGGAACACCTTTACAAGTTAAACTGCAATAACCAAAAAGATTTTGACACATGACATTTAAAACATTTAGGGAGGCTTGTGAGATTTTAATGCAGGCCATCCCACCAAGTATGCAAAACAAGCTAAGAACCGTTTATGACATTTTGAATTGCTTTTGAAGGATTAGATAATCAAGACTTCACATTGGTTATTTCAGTAGCATGAAAAACTAAAATAATATTATTATAAATTATACAAAGAAAGCACGCGAAGGACACTAAAGTGGTCCATGACTTCAGTCTAATGTGAGCTATGCCCTTTTGCAAAAACTCCCAGAATTACTGAAGCGAATCAATCGCTTACATTTATTTTGCACTTTGTTGTTTATGATTATGACAGAATTTGCGAATGCACATTCAGAATTCAGTCAGTAAGCGCGCACACTTGAACAACTCAATGAATCAAAACGCCTTTGATTGGACATTGCATTCATAAACTCAACAGAAAGGTGTGTGAATAGTTATAATGCTCAACACTGCAAAACGCGAGTATAAAGACATCTGATGCAACATGAGCAGATCTACTCTAAAATGTAACACTTTTCATTTATTTCACATTACACTTAAATCATGACCGCCGTAATAGTTCTTGCTTAATTGTGCAGGGACACTTTTTGCACCAAATCATAAATTTGGGTGACATTTTTGCCCCAAGCCCCCATTAGTTTCTGACCCTGGTGCCAACCAACATTATATCGACAAAAAAAAGATATCTTGATATTTTCTGTGATTTTATCGATAATGATAATTAGACAATATTTTGCTGAGTGTTATTATGCTGGTATCTTAACCATTGCTGTGGGCAGGCTGACTCTTATTCTCTGTATTCTTCATATTCTGTGTGGTCAGTTCACAGCAATGATAGAAATGAATCTTTTCTAATAAGTTTAAATTGATTTTGATCTTTTATGGGCATTTTTACCTACATAAAGCCATTTTTCTAAAAGTGTTCATTATCCTTTGAGCCAAATTCTTAATCGGTCATTTAGAATAATAAGACATTTGGGCTGTTACCAAACAAGTTAAATCAGTATCAACAAAATCCATCTTTGCAATGCAAAGGAAACACAGAAGCTGCATCTGAAGTGGCATTTAGATGCACTTACACACTGTTTAATGCAGGACATGAATGCATTTAACCTTCAGTTACACATGCAGAAATAATGTTTTGATATATGAGACATAAAACGTTGAATAGCCTACTCATATTTGAAATTATATATATACGTATATATATGTAAAATGTGAAATTAAAACCACCAGTACACTGTTTAATGCAGGACATGAATGCATTTAACCTGCAGTTACACATGCAGAAATAATGTTTTGATATATGAGACATAAAACGTTGAATAGCCTACTCATATTTGAAATTATATATATACGTATATCTATGTAAAATGTGAAATTAAAACCACCAGTTGGTGGCATCAAGTCACTGTTAATAAGTGAGTCATTGCGATTGACCCGAATCATTTAAACAGTTGATTCATTCAGGAACTAAATGTTGCTCAGAAGCACAAAACTGTGCTGTGGTGGCTGTTTTGGAATTATTTTTTCAACTCAACGATGCAAGTAGTTTACCTCTACATGCTTGCAAAGGGTTGATGTCGAGATTTTATAAGCTGCTAGTTTGGTCTCCCTAGGCAAACACAGTTTACACTGCATAATAGAGCTTATATGGCCAGGGGTTCATTTAATTTCCTTCGAGTTCAACTTCAGCAGAATACGACGGGGTTTAATTTTCTGCTGGGTCTGCACCATTAACGCCTGTCTTGTCCGTCTCCATCTTTCTTGTGATTTTAGCGCCAGTTTGTTCTCCTGCCCATTATTTAATGCAGTCGTTTCGAGGGTGCGATTTTTTTTTTTTACTCAGTAATTTTAAATGTAGCAAAGTACAATACTTCAATATATATATATACTTAAGTAAAAGTAAAATTACAGATTTTAAAAATTACTTTAAAAAGTAAATTACTCAAAAAAGCTACTCAATTGCAGTGACGTGAGTAAATTTAATTAGTTACTTTCCACCTCTGTGACTCAGTCCTTTTACATATTAGCAAGCCTTCATTGGAAGTCTACGGTGGCTGAGAAGTGCTAAACAAATCACAATTCTGAAAACAAAATAACAAATTACAAATGCAAATGCAAGTCTAAAAAACAAAATAACAAGTCAGAAAACACAACTACAAATCAGACAAACCGGAAGACGTAGGTATAGTTTTCAGAAAACACAACGACAAATCTGAAAACAAATTAACAAGTCAGAAAACACAACGACAAATCAGACAAACCGGAAGAGTTAGGTATAGTTCGAGACAGTGCCATTGGTTTGGGATTACTCACCGCTGACGGGACGAGACATCTGTCAATCAACGTATACAGGAAGAACCAGCCGAAGAACAGCAGAGAAAAAAAAGTTCGGCAAAAGATGGGATCGAACCCGGGTCGATCGCGTCAAAAAGCAAACAACACACACTTATCCATCTGCGCCACTGGAACTGATGTTTACCAGCCACTTTTGACTAAATGTAAATAGACACCCCGTATCTTTTATTCCAGAGTAAAAGCAATTCATACAATACATTTAAACTGAGCTACTTTAATACCATCTCCGAACTTTCTACCACGACTCTGCTGTTCTTCGGCTGGTTCTTCTCTGTATACGTTGATTGACAGATGTCTCGTCCAGTCAGCGGTGAGTAATCCCAAACCAATGGCGCTGTCTCAAACTATACCTACCTCTTCCGGTTTGTCTGATTTGTCGTTGTGTTATCTGACTTGTTATAATGTTTTCTGAATTGTTGTTGTGTTTTCTGAATTGTTATTTTGTTTTTTAGACTTGCATTTGCATTTGTAATTTGTTATTTTGTTTTCAGAATTGTGATTTGCTTTGCACTTCTCGGCCACCGTAGAAGTCAGATTTCATAAGGTACACTCTTAAAATTCTTCCCCGCGATGCCAAAGAAGAACCATTCAGTCAAAGGTTCTTTAAAGAACCGTCTCTTACCCTTTTATAATCTGAAAAACCTAATCGCCACAAAGAACCTTTTGTGAAACAGAAACGTTCTTCAGATGTTAAAGGTTCTTTATGGAACCATTTAGACAAAAAAAGGTTCTTCTATGGCATCTTGAAGCACCTTAATCCTAGCTGGGTAAAAGGCCATTCAGGGTCAAAGGTCACCTTTTTTATGTGCTTGGTCCAGCAGAGATTTCAGATCATTCTCAGTGCCTACAGAAGATTTAACTGAAACCAGATCTAGTGTATCCAGCTGGTCTGCTTGCACAGTGTGTATCGGACCCAGAATAAGACCCTTCACCTTCATCTGGCTCAGATAGTCCAGCTTTTCCTCCACTCCTACAGAGAATGAGAGAAAGAGAAAATATTGCACTGATACCATCATGAACCTCTAATTATGATCATTATGAAATAAAATACTTGAGCAGATATTTGACTAATCTACAATGACTACATGTAATGCTAATATATAAGAATTGAAAAGTTCAACAAATGTTTTGGCTACTGCATGTCTGTATACAGTATGTGCAGTTTACAGTTCTGTAAAATACTGAAAAACAAGGCTACTGATCTAAAAAATGACAAATAGAATAACATAATTGAAAACCTCTAAAAGCCTAAAATCTTTCATGAGGTAATTTCTCTAAGGCTTTAAAATTGTAATTCAAATAATAAACAGGTGTGGACAAAAAAAAAAAAAATCCATTTACCTTTCAGTCCCTTTTCAGAGAATTCATTCACATCAGATATCTGGTACAGAGGACCTTCGTTCCACCAGTTCATCTCAGGAATGGGTTTACAGCGTGGGGCCTGTACTATGATTACTATTGCTCCAGCTAACATGCCAGCCCAGCCGAGAAGGAACAAAGCCAGCAAAGCCCTACGCGTCTGAACCCACCTGCACAAAATATGCAAATCTATAAGAGACAGACAGACTGTCAAATGTTTCATTTTAATTTCATAATCCTCGTGTAGGTCGCCTACCCAGCAGTACTGGTGATTTTTATTAACTCGTCTTTGGAGAGGCCAGTATACTTCCCTCCAGCGTTCTCTGGGACGGTGACCTTCACGCAGCCATTTTTTTGAGTCTCTCGGGTCATTAGCTGTGTTTCCTGATCCACCTCATTCAGTTCTACGTCTTTCATTTCTCTTTATGTAGAGACGGCCTTTAAAATACTGGATTAAAAACAAAGCAAAACTAGTGAACAGATTCATTACATCTGGAAACGTATGGTTTATGGTTAAAAAGATTATATAGTATGCCATAAAAGGTTAGTAATAAAGAGACCTCTTTTTTTAAATAATATAGAATGATCGTAAACCTAAGGTCACAATAACTGCTGCTGTCATAGTAATAGTATTAACTAAGTTACAGTAGCTTGATACAAAATGTCATTTATTTATTTTAACAATAAATCAATCATTCAAAAACAAAAATATCTAAAGAACGCTCTGTTAAATACCTGTCCAGAGTTGAGGTGAGGTGTCCTCTGTGCTGTCGGGCAGAAAATAGAGTACAGTTTGGTGGTCAGTTCACTTTTATAAAAAGGACTTCATCTGTTCCCGCCCCTAACAGCCAACATACAGTACTGGAGGAGTAACAGTAGAGAAAGTCATAGATTTCTGCAACCAAACAAAATAAATCATCACACTCTAAAAAATGCTGGGTTAAGTATAACCCAGTGCTGGGTTAAAAAGGGACAAACACAGCTATTGGGTTGTTTTGACCCAGCGGTTGGGCTGTTTTGAACCCAACCCCGCTGGGTTAAAACAACCCAATAGCTGGGTTTTTCCCTTTTTAACCCAGCGCTGGGTTATATTCAACCCAGCATTTATTAGAGTGCATGCTTGATTAATTATACTGTTACCTTTTTAGGCATGTGTAGAAAATCAAAGTATTTTCATTGGTCCCTAAAGAAGGAAAATGTCATATTTTTACATATCAGCACAGTTTTTTAAATAAAGTATACACTTTATACAGAGTACACTCTAAAAAAATGCTGGGTTGTTTCAACCCAACTTTGGGTCAAATATGGACTAACACAACCGTTGGGTTAAAATTTTAACCCAAAAGTTGGGTTAGTCCATTTTTGACCCAAGGTTGGGTTGAAACAACCCAGCATTTTTTAGAGTGTATGTATATACATTCATAGAGTATTTAGGCTATTTGTTTAATCAAAATGACCCTTGAAAAGCACTTTTGTAATAAAAACAATGACTGCAGAATAACTACAAAAGTCACAGCGCAAACCTATTCCCACAAACACTTGCTTTCAATGCACTCAACACCCAAGATAGAACCAGACACGCAGAGCTGTTTTTTTTCTGTTACAGGAAGGTGTAACCAACACAACTGTAAAGCTCTCAAAACGATCTCAAAGACACATCTTCCCTGCATGCTATTCTGTCTCCTTCCCTTAGTTTAAGATGAACAATACCAGCTGAGGGGAAGAGGAAGAGTCTGAGGAGAGTGGTTTGTTTTCTCGGCGCTGTGCATGAGGTCCTGGGGTTCACAGATGCTCTGCAGGGGTCTGGGTGGACCTTCCTAAGCCTGTCTGATCCTGCTCTCCAGAAACTCTTTCAAAGACATGAAAAAAATATGACAGACCACAACCAGATGGAACTGGTTTTATCTATTTTTCCCCCCTAAGCGTGTTTATTGTTACTGTTGTAGGCTTTGAGGAGTCAGGATTGTATTGTTTGAGAAGATGCAGAATTGCTCTTCATTCCAATGCAGGTTTTCTGTAAAGTACAGTAAGAACTGTGTGTGTGATTGAATAATGTTTTTGGAGACTATTTTAATTCCTCACAGAACATTTCAGTGAACCGTTTTTAAAATGACAATTTTCTTAGTGTGGACAAGTAGACAAATATAAATGTCCTTTTTCTATTAAACAGAGTCTTTTGTGTATTGGAAAGGTTCCGTGGATGTTAAGGGATCTTCATGGAACCATCGAAGAAAATAAAGAACCTTTATTTTTGTGAGTGTTGTATGAATCGTGATGCAATATAATAGTAAAAATCTGTTTTGAACTATTTTATCGAATACATTTGTTGGCAAAAACAAGTCTCTGTGTAAAAACACAAATGAAGTAGGCTAAGTGACAGACAAAATACGGTGTGATATAAAGTTTTCCATGTAGATATTGCACCTACAAGACAACACATGTAGGCTAGTACTTAGAAGTACTGTACAGTAAAATATTGAAAAAAAGAGGCATTTGTGTTTTTATAATATGGCTCTATAACAATTATTCTGGGGGTTTTAGGCATAAAAATATCATTATGACAATTTTCTTAGTGTGGACAAGTAGACAAATATAAATGTCCTTTTTCTATTAAACAGAGTCTTTTGTGTATTGGAAAGGTTCCGTGGATGTTAAGGGATCTTCATGGAACCATCGAAGAAAATAAAGAACCTTTATTTTTGTGAGTGTTGTATGAATCGTGATGCAATATAATAGTAAAAATCTGTTTTGAACTATTTTATCGAATACATTTGTTGGCAAAAACAAGTCTCTGTGTAAAAACACAAATGAAGTAGGCTAAGTGACAGACAAAATACGGTGTGATATAAAGTTTTCCATGTAGATATTGCACCTACAAGACAACACATGTAGGCTAGTACTTAGAAGTACTGTACAGTAAATTATTGAAAAAAAGAGGCATTTGTGTTTATATAATATGGCTCTATAACAATTATTCTGGGGGTTTTAGGCATAAAAATATCATTCATATTTTTGCATTGTTACAAAAAAGTTGCTGATTTGTAAAAACCTGCTTAAACGTTTATAGACTTTTTTTTAGTTGGCTGATTAATGTGCAAAATATAATTATTGGCTTGCATGTTGAGGACATAAAGTGCCCTCTAGTGGCAGTTTGTGAATGAACTGAACACCTAGAACCTTTCCATCATCTTTTTTTGTGAGAAACGCTTATCTTTTTTTGTGTGATTGTTTGATGAATACAACTTTTAAAAGAACAACATTTATTTAAAATAGAAACTGGATTTTTTTGTAACCATATAATTCTTTACTATCAATTTTGATTGATTTAATGCATTGATTTTATTTTATACTTGCTAAATAATAGTACTAATTTCTTTCCAATAGATAGATAGACACTTTATAGGTTAAAATGCTTCAAATTATTTTTAGGAATTGTGTCCTAAAACAACAAATAATTAAATGAGTTCAAGAGGGAACAATTTTCTTTTGATATACTAGAAGCATTAACTGCACCAGTGCATAAAGTGGATAGAATTTCACACAAAACATATCTTCAATTGCAATTTTATTTATTATTATAACAGGGGCTTTAGATCTACATGTCTCTATATGGAAATCAACTTCTGTCCTACACCAACCGTGACAACTCTTTCATATAGCTTTAAAGTTAGTGCTCCTAAAAGTATCCCTATTAGAGAATACAACTATAAACTATTCAACTCAAAGTATTTCCAAACCTGTGCACAGTATTGAAACTCATCAGAGATACTAAGGACTGTCTGTGTCCATGTGTCTAGCCAGGAAAAGCATAAGACAACAGAACAGCTTGTTTGGGCCCAAGCTCTAACTTCTCTACTGACACCTTACTATCCACAGCTAGATTCTCTGTGTCTGTGGAAGCACGGACCCGAGCCTCAGCCGGCAGGTCGCTATAGGTCAGTGTCATGGTAACAGAGTCATTTCCCCAGTTTAAGGCCACCAGGAAACGTTCACTCTGGTCCCAGAGGCGGAGAAATGCTAATGAAGTGGGTGAACTGTGAAGGCCTATATATTCTCCGTGCAGAAGAGATCGCTCTTTTCCTTTCAGATCACTGAGTGCTTTAAAGAAGTCACGCACTGCGGTACGTTCCTCCTGTACAGTCTGAGTCAAAAGAACGAAAGAAAGAAACAGAGTGTATGTGTTTTTAAAATGTGCAAATACAAGAGTGATATATATATATATATATAGCAATGTGAAAATGTGAGAATGAAAATGTACCTTTGCTGTTGTATTGTCATCATCTGCTTGACTTTCCAAGTCCCACATTGCTTCAAGTTTCTCCTGAATAGGTGATATTATGTCAGCTTACCAATTTATTGACATCTTAATTTTCATTTTAATTTGCTGTACTCACCCCAGCCTTCAGTCCGACCTCATCTCCAGTAATGTGAAAATGTGAGAATGAAAATGTACCTTTGCTGTTGTATTGTCATCATCTGCTTGACTTTCCAAGTCCCACATTGCTTCAAGTTTCTCCTGAATAGGTGATATTATGTCAGCTTACCAATATATCGACATCTTAATTTTCATTTTAATTTGCTGTACTCACCCCAGCCTTCAGTCCGACCTCATCTCCAGCGCTGAACACAGGTGTGCCCGGGAGGGTGAACAGCAGCATTTGATAGAGTCTTATGGGCGCTGCTGGAGTTCTGGAAGTTAGAGAACCCAGAGTCCGTCCGCTCAGACTCCAGCCCAGACTCGTCTGCGGGTGATCAGCGTAGAGTATCTGTACCACCTGGGCCTGTCTTATGCCGGGCTCAGCCGGATCAGGCAGTTCAGTCAGGAGCAGGTCAACACTGGACTGGTTCAGCAGATGAGAGGCATCATCCGTGGAGAGACCCGTGACTGATCCCATCAGAGCTCTGAAAGTCATGAGGAGAAAGAGATTGAGACACCTGAGTGCCCTGAAATCAAATTCGGTCTAACATTTGTATTCACTAGCTGTGATCAGTACACCAATCTGGCCACCACGTGTCTCTGTTCTACTAAACAAATGTCCTGTCTACCACCCCATACCTTTTTTTGGTCCCATCAGTTTTGTTGAATATGCCTTGAACAGACGGCCAGGCTTCTGTGTTTGCAATGTCATTCAGATGTGAAAGGAAGATGCCGTCCACCCCCTTATTGAGCCAGTACACACAAGCTTCCTACAAAAAACACATAGAATGGAACAAATAAATCAGTTTATATGGCTAAGCACTGATTAATACAAAATGTTATAAATAATAGTAAAACATACTTTCAATGACCATTTACACTATCATTCAAAAGTTTGCGGTTGGTAAGAATTATTTAAAAGAATAGCTTTTCACGAATGCTGCATATATTACAATTTAAATGAACTGTTTTCTATTTGAAAATATTTTAAAATGTAATTTATTAAGCTGAATTTTCAGCAGACATTACTTCAGTCTTCTGTCACATGATCCTTCAGAAATCATTCTAACATGCTGCTTTAGTGCTCAAGAAACATTTCTTCTTATAATTAATATCGAAAGTGTTTGTAAGGCTTAATATTGTGTAAACTGTGATACACTTTCCTGATTTTTTTTTTTTAGGAATAGTGTTCAAATAGAACAGCCTTTATTTGAAAAAGAATTTTTCGTAACAATTTAAAAGCCTGTACTGACATTTATGATCAATTTCACGTTTTCTTTGCTGAATACGATTTCTTAAAAAAAATATTACATTCAAAGTACTTTTGAATGATATTGCTATGCTAATATCAGAAGTATTTTTTCACTCTAATATCAGGAGATAAGTTCTTTCTTACTTTGGCCCTTTCTCTCTAAATCTTTTTGTCTTTTCTCTCACTAACTGACCTTCAATATATCAGCACTTACTTTGAGTCGATCAGCAACAGAAGCAGCATTGTTGAACCAGGCTGAAACTCCCTCATGATTGGGTGTTAGATCCAGCACTATGGAGATTCCTGAGAGGGAGAGAGGAAAACACGTAGAAAGAGGGGGAAAGGCAGAGGGTAGAGTCAACAAACCAGAAGGCTGTTAAATGATCTTTCTGGACTTTATCTTTCCTGAAAAAAACAAAAGCCTAGCGTTTGCCTTGTATGAAGCCTTTATTTGAAGGTATATGGCTTTATTTACTGGAAACCACAGGGATGTTCCTGCTAAACCAACACAACTGTGTTTGAGTTAGTGAATCAGTTCCAAGCCAGTCCTATATATTGTTGCTAAAATTATATAATGAATACAATACGTGCCATAAAATAGTTTGTGAGGTGACTATTTTCTAGGAGATTTTAGTTTGTTTTGATATACTTTACATTTTATTTAAAGAAATAGTTACAAATAGAGTTAAAAAAATTATATTCACTATAGGAAAAAAGGCAGGAGGTCAGAGTTTAAACTGACAGCTCACTGCTATTTCAGACAGCCTTCCCCTAAAACAGAGCAACTTAACGATCAGTCTATCCAGTGACCTATTTCGTCATTTCAAAATAGGTCACTGGATATGTGACAGGGTTGATCACAGGGTTGATAAGGCTTTTTCTTTTGAAAGCCTTAAAAACAACCAAGCGAGGTCACCTTTTCTATGTGCTCGGTCCAACAGAGAAATCAGCTGGCTCTCAGAGCCAAATTCGGGGTTAATGGAAGTTAGTTCCAGTGTGCTTGACTCGTCTGCTTGCACAGTGTGTATCGGACCCAAAACAAGCCCCTTCACCTTCATCTGGTTGATATAATCTAGCTTCTCCTCCACTCCTACAGACAGAATAAAAGACAAAGGGTTAAGAACAAGAGGAAGTGAATGAGAGATCATCATCAGTGCTTCCTTTTTCTCCAGCTACAGAGTTCAGGGCGTTCTTTTAATTATTAATCTGCTTTGATTGTTTAACCACAGTACTGTGCGTGTATACCTGAAGATATCAGGGTTTAAGGTCACTGTACTTGATAATCTTAATCTATAATGTAGATTGTCTACAGTATTTGTGTGAGAGTGCGAACACTTGTGCAATATCGTAACTACAAACTCAGCCAAAAGTTGTGGTAACAGCAGAAATGTGATGAGAGGGAGGAATCTTGCATAGATCAGCACATGCTTCCTCACATGAGCGAGTCACAAGACAGCCAGTCAGTTTTGGCTTAGCTACATCATCTGTCTGATCTTTTTCCTCGGGTTTTCCTAATGTTATCGTAGTGAAGAGCTAAAATACTGAGAATTTAATGTAGGCTTGACCCCTGTTGTGAATGTCTGAAAATGTTATCAAGTACGTCAAAAGTTGAGAGATGCTGGCAAGATGTTTTCCCATTTTTTTTCAATGATTAACACAAATATAAGCAATCACCTTTTAGTCCATTTTCAGAGAATTCATTCACGTCAGATATCTGGTACAGAGGACCTTCGTTCCACCAGTTCATCTCAGGAATGGGTTTACAGCGTGGGGCCTGTACTATGATTACTATTGCTCCAGCTAACATGCCGACCCAGCCGAGCCAGAACAAAACCAGCAAAACCCAACGAGTCCGAATCCACCTGCAAATATGCAAATATATATTAGACAGACAGACAGACAGATGGATAGACAGATCAGACAGACAGACGGATAGACAGATCAGACAGACAGACAAACAGAAGGATAGACAGATCAGACAGAAGGATAGACAGATCAGACAGGAGAGGCCAGTAAATTTGACTTCGGTGTCCTCCGGCACTTTAACTTTTACGGAGCCGTTTTTTTCGGTGCCTGTCGGAGTTTCTCCGGTCATCGGCTGTTTTTCCTGATCCATCTCGTTCAGTTCTACTTCCTTCATGTCGTCTTCTTTATTCATGTTTGATGGTAGTTTCAGTGCTGACAGTTAAATAGAAAATTATTCATCATCAAAAAAAATAAAATAAAATGAAAGCGTCTTAAATTTGTTTGCAGAAGATATCATATTATTTTAAAGGGTTAGTTCACCCAAAAATGAAAATTCTGTCATGAATTACTCACCCTTATGTTCAACCGTAATTTTACAAAGCTACGACGTCCAGCGGATACTCTCCAAAATGGCACAAGGCTGACACGGAGGAGACGAATTGTTGAATAAAGTCGTTATTTTTGTTCTTCTTTTGCGCACAAAACGTATTCTCGTAGCTTCGTAAAATGACGGTTGAACCCCTGATGTCACATGGATTATTTTACAGATCTCCTTGCTACACCTCTGGACTTGGGAACATTTCAGTTGCGTTGCTGTCTATGGGAGGGTCAGACAGCTCTCAGATTCCATCAAAAATATCTTAATTTGTGTTCTGAAGATGAACGAAGGTGTTACGGGTTTGAAACGACATGAGGGTGAGTAATTCCTGACAGAATTTTCATTTTTGGGTGAACTAACCCTTTAAGTAGCCTATTCGCAGAATTGTGTTTTTATTTCGAAACACTATAGAATAATCTTGAATGATTGTAAGAACGAGACATACCTGCAAAAAGAAGAAGCTTCCGTTTCAATCAGGATTCCAGCTGTTTAACTCCACAGAGGCTGTATCTTACGGTCAGTCCTGTTTATATAGTCCACTTGCATCCGCCCATTCGCTATCTAAAGGAGGATCTCCAAAGGAACTTTGACACCGATAAGTCTACTTTTTATTGATATTGACTTCTGCAACGTCATCAAATAACGCGCGTTTTAATGCACTGAATTTGCGTACTGCTTGAGAAGTTACACTATAATCACGACTGTAATGCAGTCAAGAGTTCCTGGAGAGTTTCCACCTTAAACGCTTCCCTTCCAAATCCCGAGCGCATCATTGAGCCCGAGTTCACTTGAGTGAACTGGAATTCATTCCGCAAACATGCCCATGAGAACCAATATACTCTCCTTAATGAAAAACATGAGTAACGTGGACAAATAGTGCTTTCTGATACAGTCAGGCAGTCTTGAGATTGTTCTGATCAGCAACAGCTTAAAAAGTGCAAGACTGAATAGTCTACTGCACACAAGCATGTCATAAAACATTGGGTTGCACTGCAACAAAAGCTTTAGCACACAGAATGAATGATTAGATCTAGGTCGCCGTTGATTAGATACAGTTACAGTAAAGAGCTATTAAAGTAACAATCCTTTTTTTCCTTTCACAATCTTTAAAAAATTCAGATCTTCTAGATTGTTGTATTTCACTATTATATGTGTTAAAAAAACACTAAAACGCTTTTAATTTTAGTTCTTTAAAAAAAGCCACAGGCCATAGCCACATACAAGCACATGATGGTTTGTTTTATTTGAATGTCCATGCAAACACAAATTTCATGTATCAGTTTTATCCTTTGATAGGTATAATTTCCCTAGTAGCAGGTTGTTGTTTGCTTGACCAACACTGTGCTATAAAGTGCAGTCACATTTTCTTTATGTCTGTAGATGTTATGGTTCCTTTCTGCAGCAAACACTGCATTTCCAACACTGCGCTTCCCTCTTTAGTCCTCAATTTGAATTTATCTGAAAATTTGTGTTTGTCGTCAACACTTTTCTTAATGCTTCATTTTAGTTCAGAAAATAAAAAAATACTCCCGACAAAGATCTGTTGTTGTTTTTTGTCGTGGCTCTCTCCCACCAACTAACGTTCACTTTCCCTCTCAGCCTACCAAGAGAACAATGTGTGAGTGTTTTCCTCATGTGACAGAACAGTATTTTGGCCCCCTCTGCCTCAGTGAGGAGAATTTCAAACAGGTGCAAGACTGAATAGTCTACTGCACACAAGCATGTCATAAAACATTGGGTTGCACTGCAACAAAAGCTTTAGCACACAGAATGAATGATTAGATCTAGGTCGCCGTTGATTAGATACAGTTACAGTAAAGAGCTATTAAAGTAACAATCCTTTTTTTCCTTTCACAATCTTTAAAAAATTCAGATCTTCTAGATTGTTGTATTTCACTATTATATGTGTTAAAAAAACACTAAAACGCTTTTAATTTTAGTTCTTTAAAAAAAGCCACAGGCCATAGCCACATACAAGCACATGATGGTTTGTTTTATTTGAATGTCCATGCAAACACAAATTTCATGTATCAGTTTTATCCTTTGATAGGTATAATTTCCCTAGTAGCAGGTTGTTGTTTGCTTGACCAACACTGTGCTATAAAGTGCAGTCACATTTTCTTTATGTCTGTAGATGTTATGGTTCCTTTCTGCAGCAAACACTGCATTTCCAACACTGCGCTTCCCTCTTTAGTCCTCAATTTGAATTTATCTGAAAATTTGTGTTTGTCGTCAACACTTTTCTTAATGCTTCATTTTAGTTCAGAAAATAAATACTCTAAAAAAATACTCCTGACAAAGATCTGTTGTTGTTTTTTGTCGTGGCTCTCTCCCACCAACTAACGTTCACTTTCCCTCTCAGCCTACCAAGAGAACAATGTGTGAGTGTTTTCCTCATGTGACAGAACAGTATGTTGGCCCCCTCTGCCTCAGTGAGGAGAATTTCAAACAGTCCCGGGGCAACAGGGTCACAAGGATTACCAATAATTCTCTCTACTGGGAAACTGTCTTCATCAAGCCCAGATTTAAAGCATCCTGCATGTTCTACCCAAAGATGTTTTTAAAACAAGCCTCTTATGCACACTAAGGCTGCATATATTTGAACAAAAATACAGTAAAAACAATACACTTGTAAAATTTAAATGTAATTTATTCCTGTAGTAAAGCTTAATTTACAGCAATTACTTCAGTCCTCAGTGTCACAAGATCCTTCAAAAATCATTCTAGTAGTTGAAAATACAGTTAGTTCAGTTAAAAACTGTATTTTTTTTTTATTTTTCAGGATTCTTTGATGAATAGAAAGTTTAAAAGAACAGCATTTATTTGATATATAAATCTTTTATAACATTATAAAGGTTTTTATTGTAACTTTTGATCAATTTAATGTGTCCTTGCTAAATAAATAACAGTGCTATTTTACAAATCTTTAAAAAAAATTCTTAAAACCAGTAAAATAAAATAAAAAAAAATTAGTAAAAAAAAAATCTTACTGACACCAAACTTTTGACCGTGCATGTGAATCAGGTCAGCCAACAGACATCTGCCTAAATTGACCAGTTTAATTCACACAGCCTCAATAGGTCCTTATTACAGCATTCTTTTATACTTTTGTGTGAAATGTATAAAGTATTAAACCATTCTTTCCGTCTCTATATTCTCTAAATAAACAAGGGACAAAAGGTTTAGACTTAAACTTTTTTTTGATACATTTTAAAGAAAGCCAAACAATCTGTTTATCTTTTATTCATTAAAAAAAGTTGATATTCAATTAAAGCTGTTCGAACATTTCTGACCCTTCTTATGTACTACATTTGAATAAGGACTTTTGTAGACTGCAGGGTTTATAGAGATGATCCTGTGACTGAAATGGCCTCATGTACAGCACAGTTCATGGTAGTATTAATCGTAAATTTAGATAAAAAAAAAAAAAAAAAAAACAATTTCAGGGTAGTGCATTCAGTTCTTTTGCAGGTGAGCCGGGGTGAATGCTAAAGGCAAGAGGTCTCTGAGACTGGTCTTCCTATAGGTTCCATCTGGCTTAGTGAGGTAAACGTCCCATTCTGTGCCAAACTAAAAAAAAAGAGCAAGTGACAGAAAGGAATATAAAAAAACTGAGACAAAGGAAAAGATGTTCAAAAGTAATAATTGCCATATGTGATAAAAACCGAGTGTAGCCATACCTCCATTAATACCTGTCGACAAGCACCACATGGTCCCACAAAACTATCTCTGATATCACTGTTGGTGAAATCAAAAGGATTCTTTAACATACTGAATATGCTTGCTGTTCAGTAAGTCAGTTTGTATTCGGAATATATATGATACACCATGTGACAGCTATGGCTGTAAATCTTCGGTATCCTTCTGCGACCGCTCTCTGTATCGCAGTTCTCTCCGCACACACAGTAAGGCCATAGGAGGCATTCTCAACATTGCAGCCTACAACATATAATGGTTAAGAACACTCTAACAGCATAAGAGGACAAAGCGCTGACTATATGGCAGATAAAATGCTGTGCAATCATGTTGCTTCAGTCAAAAATGAAATAAACAGGTATGCCTACCAGTGATAATGGCGCCCCCTGTCGTCAAAATTGCAGCACCGACTGCAAACCCACTGTACGGACAGTAAGCCATGTCTCGTGCCTGCAAGCATTTTGCCACTAGCTCCGCAACTTAACACAACAGTTGAGGACAAAGCAAACAATCAAAATGACAAAACAAAAAGCGCATCAATACACAACTATGATACCACTGGCACGCTACAGAAATACATCTCTTAATGAGGTTATGTTTAAGCATTAACTATGAGGGCTTCAGATAGCAAAGTCCTAAAAGTAGGCTGCTCTAGGTCAAGCTCAAGCAACCTGCACAAGCCAAACATCTCAACTAGCTAACGTGCATTAAATGCAAAGTCACGTTGAGTGTTTGTTTTACACGTATTGGATCAAATGTGTACCTACCAGCCATAACAACAAGCCGACTTGTTAAGATGGACTAGATATAGTCTTTCTGAAGGCGTATTTAAAAAAAAATTAACGCAGTTTTGTCAACAGTTGTTGTTGATGCCTCGCCAGGCATTTCTGGGACGGGTGCCGTGACAGAACAACTGACCTGGCGCAAGTGTTGTGGGCGGGGCAAACAACACACTCATGAATTATTCATAATACAAGGCTGTTTTGTTTTTTCCCCCTTTTGAATAATTTAGCACGTTTTTTAATCGCTGTGTTTTGATATTTGCAACTTTTCGCAATGAATTTTGTTCAAAAACAACTACAAATAATAATAATAATAAATAAACTAAGGTGCTGTTAATCTTTGTTTTGATTGCTTTATCGCTCACAGATCTCAAGCAATATTTGATTAATAAATACATATATTCTAAGGAATAAAGGAAGGTGCGTTATTGCACATTTATCTTCAGTAGTTAAAAAACCATCAAGAACTTTATTGATGAAACAACCACTGAAAACTAGGAGAACACCTCTTGTAACAAACGTATATAATAAGATCACTCAGTAACCAGTATAAATAATACAGCACATTTTCAGAGCATTACTGGAAGTTATCTACAGGTCTGCAGCTACATTTGAACATATAGGGTTCTATTGGTGAACAATATAGACCTACATGTCAAAGTGGTATACAAAGCAAAAAGAGACAGTATGAACACACAAAGAAAGCCTAGATTGTTAATCCAAAATGCAAACAGATACAGGGTTTTGCGACAGTGGTCTCCAGTGCTGGTGGGAACATAGTTGGGAGGATATATGGAGTAAATCCAGTAGGTACCTGAAAGAACAGCACGAGACCACCACTGATTTTAGTTTCACTATATTATTTATAAATAAATAAATAGGCTATTAATAAAAATATGTTGTGCTGGCACTGGGCTGACAATAACTTTGTCCTTTATTATCAGTAATTTAATATCTCTTTCTCTCACCGGCAATGAACCAGCACACAATGAATAGGTAGAGCGTAAAGCTGAAAACACTGCAGAACCGAGCCAGCAGACAGTCGTCCAAAGTGTTCCTCAGGTACATGACCAACAGTGAAAGCAGACCAGTCACTCCAATCACAGTCACATAGATGGGGAGGTTTGGCTGGACAGGGCACTCGTGAAAATGGATCACTCCTAGAAACATTTATCCAAACAGCCATATGACAGAGTAAAAAGCAGACTTCCAGTGATGTGAGAAAGCTTCTCGTCTTCTTGTTGCTGTTACCTGACATACAATTATTGTTAAAAGCATTTATAGTGCTCCTGATTGTGATTACACGTATCATCTCATCAATATTTGATACTGTAAACAAAAACTGCTCTTTACCTAATCCAGTAGCTGTTATTAAAATCATCCATGCAATCATGTTAATCATCACTGGAAAAAAAAAAGTTTCCTGTTATTTTTATTTATTACAACAACATAATTTCTTAATATTCTTACCAATGAAAGATTTTCTGGCAGCCATCTCAGTAGTCTCCATCTTCAACGATTTCTTAAAAAGTCCATAAAAATGTGAATTCTCTCTTATTGCTTTGCCTCATAGACTTTCAAATATGAGGAGGACCCCCAAAATTAGCTTCGTTATGAAGATGTGAATAGTATACTCAAGTTAAACCGGATAGAGCTGCTCTGAGTCAGCCAGTATGTTTTCACAGTTCTGTGGTCATCAGACTCAGCCAGTTGCATTAAAACACTTCCTTTGGTGAAAGGTTGAGAAACTGTTATTGCAAACCCAAACTGAAAAATAACAACCACCTTTTTGCCTTTATAGAAACATTTTCAGTTAACAAAATCTGAATAGTATGACTTTTATACACTGCGGTGGCAGTATATATTTTATTTATATTGATATTTTTCAAATTAAGCTGTGCATTACCTTCAAGTCCGTCTATACATATCACATCAGATCAGTTCACCCAAAAAATGTGCTTTTCTGTAGCCCTATACTGGTAGAAAATAGGATATATAATGTCAAGGTCATGCATTTGATTCTTAGGACACATATTGATCAAATGTATGATTACATTGTGGTTTTAATAAAAGCAACTGCTAAATATAAAATCATGATACATTGTGAAACATCCTATGTTTGTTGCTGAGAGTTTGAAGCCAATGACTGTGGTCTTTGACAAGTATTTTGTACACATGTATAAAGCACTAAAAATCCACTACAAAGCAGCAAGACAGCCAGACAGCCGTAACAGACTGTATTCAACCAGAATGCAAAGAGATACAGAGTTTTGTTGCAGTAGTTCTCGTCATTTGTTGGGTCATAACTGGGAGGATGTACAGAATATATCCAGACACTCCCTGCAATACACAGAGAAAACATTTTAGTTGAGTTAAATATTCATTTGATATCTGTGAAATGTAAACAACGATAGAAACGTTCAACTTTTTTATTTTTTGCAAATATTTTCACAATATTTAATTTAAAGGGTAAGTTCACCAATTTTCAACCAGCTTTGTATTGTTACAATGTAGTATAAGTAAATGGACAAAGTGCATTATTTTTCAATGATATCTTCTGGACTTTTGTGAAAACTACAGATTGTACTTCTGCATTTTTGTTTTCCCTGCTCACGTGATCGAGCCCAGTGCATTATGGGTGTTGAAGTTTTCCGACACTCTAAAAAAATATGTAAAAATAGGGTACAATATCCTGTATAATTTGAAGGAATTTTTCCATATTTATTTTTTACAGGTGTTTTACCAGTATTTAGAATTTTACACTTCATTGCATTGTGTTTTAGTGTTAACAGAAAGTCCGTAAAATTAATGGATAGCGTCCTGTGTAATGAGCTGCCAGTACTTTTTCTGCTATTTTACGGATTAATTTTTTTACAGTGTACCTATTTTTACTACAGCCCTTTTCCCCTGTTTTCTCTAATGTAACACCACTTCAAAAAAGTGTTTCTACTGCATAGACAGACAACCAGGGTGCGAACTATGGGGGAGCTCGGCTCCCCTTAATAAGACATGGGCTCCCCTGAAAACGTGATTTGTGAAATTTTGGGGGGTCTCAAAACATATTGAGAATGTGTTATTTTGACGTGCAATTTCAGTTTTGTGTAATGTGATCATCGTGGATTATTATGTGTAAAATTGCAAAAATATAATTCATTCATGCATGACGGTGATTTAAACCTAATTCACTTCAATAAAGATAACTATACATGCTATTCTTGTCATGAGCATCAAGGTGTGCGGGCGATGCGATGCAAATTCCACTCATGTTTAGTACATGTTAACTTAAAGATTCCTAGAAAAAATATAAACGTTGGACTTTAGTTGATTCTGTGTTAAGGTAAGGCATGTTATTCGCAATTAAGTGTTGTGGCTGGGTTGTTATAGGTCTGCGTGACTCTCGATGTCTTAGGCCTAGTTGAATGGAGTAATTATGGTATTCTGCAGAGAATGTTTAACCTTCTTTTGCGTATTCAATAAAATCAAATATCTTCACCCCTCCTTCTGTAACTCCTGTTTGACAAATTCACTCACCTGTGATGAACCAGCAAACAACAAATAGGTAGAGGATGGCACTGACGGAGATGATCAGCATAGATAGCAGCAGCAATTCATAGGTGTCTTTTGCAAGTGTACCACACAATAAGCCCAGGCTCACTATCAGAACAAGCAAAACAAATACACCAAATACTATAAGGTAGATTGGGATGTAGGGCTGGACAGGGCAGTCTCTCAGAGTGTAGGCCCCTAAAAAAATCAAACAAATAGAATTCAGCGGCCTTTGTGTTTGTGTAGAGGAGTGTGTTTGCTGACTGTACAAAGTATGTGAATGTTTCTGTCAATATTATACTGGAATATGTTATTAAATCCACATTATTTGTGAATAATGAATAGTGAATGAGGTAAAAATGCTTGATTTACCAATTCCAATGGCAGCAATTATAACCCCCAGTACAACAACAGCCAGTATCACTGAAAAATAAACAGACTGCTCAGACAAGAATACTGTCACATTCGTACTTTCCTAAAACTATAGGACATTTGGACATCATTTAGGCTATGTTAGTTTAACACAGATTACAAAAGCAATGTATTCTTAACAAACTTGTTAATAGGCTAGTTCTTACCAAACAGTGATGTCAAAAATGCTGATGGCTTTGAATCGTCCATTCTCAGGATAGTTGCAGACAATGTGCGATTACTTTCTTTCTTAAGTTCAAAAATGAGAAAAAAAGATATCATTAGACATTAACCAAGTACATCATTAAAATGGAATACATATGGATCTAAGGATACGTTTTATGTACATGATCATTAAAAGTAAATATCCCAGCCCAGCTTAAATGTTCAGAAAGGTTTCCTCTTGCGTCTCCTATCAGGCTTTAAAACAGCATAACTGTAGTGTGCTCTAGTCCTCACCTAATAACTATATGAAGAAAATAACGAAATTCTTCTCTTATCTGTCTTATTAGAATTTCCAGTATTTCAAAATGTTTCCGTGGTGAGCCACACCTTTCCAGTATGAAGTGGTCATATTAAAGAGAAAGGAAACATTTCATTAGCTTAACCTCAACCAGAACTTCAGTGAGATCATTGTGTGAGTGTAACAGGACCTCAAAAATGTTTTCACAATTTTACACATCTTTACAATATAGCCTACATATTGTTTTATAATTATATTAAATTATTAAACGAGGACACATTCAAATGCTCAAAAGTGACAGAAAAAGTTTTCTATTTCAAATAAACGCTGTTCTTTTGAACTTTCTATTTATTAAAAAAGAACATAAAAAACAAACAAACAAAAACAAAATCAGTATATTATCAGTACCGTTAAAACACACACACACACACACACACACACACACACACACACACACACACACACACACACACACACACACACACACAGGGCAACATTTTCTAAAAGATTTGATTTTTAATATTGCTCAGCTATGTATGGTTTGCTATCCTTGTGGGTTTTCTACTGTACAGACTGCATATTCTATCTCCCTACACCTAAACCTACCCCTTACAGGAAACTTTCTGCATTTTTAGATTTTCAAAAAACTTCATTCTGTATGATTTATAAGCTTTTGTACCCATGGGGGCCTCAATTTAGGTCCCCACCTTGACACGAGTCCCCATGAGTCTGTGTGTATTCAGGTTTAAGTCCCCACCAGAATAGAAAAACAGGTACACACACTCTCTCTCTTAACACACACACACACACACACACTCTCTCTCTCTCTCTCTCTCTCACACACACACACACAAACGCAAACACAAACACACACACACACACACACGCACACACACACTCACACACACACAAACGTTTTCAATGGCTTTGATTAATGCTTTCTGAAGGATCATGTGATACTGGAGACTTGAGTAATGCATAGCTGCTGAAAAATAAGATTTGCCATTACGGGAATACATTACATTTGAAAAGAAATGAATAATAATTTTTAAAAACGCTAGTTTAAATTGTGATAGTATTTCACAATATACTGCTTTTACTGTATTGGCTTGCATTAAAGGCTTACAAATATTAATGACACCAAACGTTTGAACGGAAGTGTAGGCCTAAGTATTCTGCTTTTCCAACTTGCGCAAATTTTTTTGCAAGTCGATTCTTCTGCTTTCTCCTCAGTTTGTCTGAGAAATGACATTACAGGCTGGAAGCACATCTACATCTGGCATATAACACAATATTGTCTTATATGACCCTTACTCAACTTCATCTTAAACAATCACACATATTTATAATATTGTATCATCTATTTTTATCACTGTGTAGCAATTTTCCTGTCAGTAACCTCTTGAGTATAATCATTGTTTGGCTTTATTATACTGTTAGTTAAGAGCTAAAACGTGGTCAGAGGATATATTTTATTTTCTACTCCTCGTGTGTAGCAATGGAGGCCGTCATGTCACTGCTTGAACGCCAGAGGTCCCTGTATCCTTGTATTCTCGACTGTTTCTTTGTACATCACAAGTTCACCTGTTATTCACTCCCCGTTCAGTTGTTTAAAAAGCTGCTAGAGTTTTTTTTTATGTTTGTAATGCAGTTCTGGCCCTTTGTTTTTTGGTTGGATAATGTCTACTAATTACAGTTGTCAAAAGTGACTGGATTCTTTTATGCAAAATAAAGCTCTGCACATGGGTCCTAACTGTCCAACCAAAACTGCAATGCACACATTTTTCTTAGTCCTCTGTACTGGATTTAAAGGCACAATATGTAAGGATATTAAAATATCCCAAAAAATATTAGAACAATATGTACTTACATTATCCCAAATGTTTCGAAGAATGTTTAAATCCAGAGAAATAAAAGTGACGTGACATGTGGCCAAGTATGATTACCCATACTAGGAATTAGTGCTCTGCATTTATCCCATCCAAAGTGCACACACACAGCAGTGAACACACACACGGAGCAGTGGGCAGCTATTTTTGCTGCGGCGCCCGGGGAGCAGTTGGGGGTTCGGTGCCTTGCTCAAGGGCACCTCAGTCGTGGTATTGAAGGTGGGAGAGAGCGCTGTACGTTCAATCCCCCCACCTACAATCCCTGCCGGTACGAGACTCGAACCCAAAACCTTTGGGTTACAAGTCCAACTTTCTAACCATTAGGTCACGACTTCCCCTCAAAGCAATTTTAACTAGTGACACGGACCGTGTCTATAGTGTCATTGTGTCGCCTGCCAATGACGTCATAACCCTTCGATTTCCAGTTTTGTTTTGTAGAAAACATGAAAACACCAAAGACGCTTTAATATGCTATGCATTTTATTAGACAGGTGACGACCGCACAGAGTAGCTCTGCTGCTTTCGAGCCATGTGTCGCGCTCGTTCAGCGCCTCGTTTCGCTTCGACGGCTTTCAGCCTCACCCTGCTTCATTCTACTACGTTAATAAATCTTTAATACATTAGCTCATCCATGAACGTGATTTCTGCCCGAGCCCCGTTTGATTGCATCGGCTGTGGGGATGAAGAACACAACTCCCATGATTCAGTCACGGCGTCATCAAACTACGCCTTTGCCTCTTTGTTTGTTTTGAATACGCGCCCTCTAGCGGCGAAAATTACATATTGTGCCTTTAATCAACTGTAATGTTTTCTTAACCACTCTGTCTCTCCTCTTATTTATTTATGCATTTATTTATTTATGTGTGTGCAGTTGAACAGAATAACAAAAACATTGAGTGGGTGGCTAATTTAATTTTACTATTACGATTTCATTTTCATTGTTAGCCAAAAATAAAATAAAAAAGACAATAATATCACTTCTCTTTACTCTCAATGCTCAAAATGCTACCAAAACTTTTAAACACAATATTTTTACATAAATTAGATTTTGAGAATTTATCACAAAAACCACAAAATCAAAACAGATTCAGCAAAATGGCTCTGTTTGAGATGCCATATTTATTGTGATTGTATTATGCTAACAACTGTAGAATATATTTAATTTACGTGAATGCATTTGGCAGATGCTTTTATCCAAAGCGACCTGCATTGCATTCAAGCTCCAGATTTGATCCGTTCATGCGTTGCCTGGAGAGTCCCCACTTTTCACAAAAACAAACCTGAGTGAGTGAGTGTGTGTGTGTGTGTGAGAGAGAGAGAGAGAGAGAGTGTGTGTGTGTGTGTGTGTGTGTGTGAGAGAGAGAGAGAGAGTGTGTGTGTGTGTGTGTGTGAGAGAGAGAGAGAGTGTGTGTGTGTGTGTGTGTGTTAAGAGAGAGAGTGTGTGTGTGTGTGTGTGAGAGAGAGAGAGTGTGTGTGTGAGAGAGAGAGAGAGAGTGTGTGTGTGTGTGTGTGTGTGTGTGTGTCATCAAGATAAATTAAGATGGCCCACAGAATTTTGCTAATCCTTTGCTAATCCAAAAATGCAAGCACAGAGACAAACACAGCATCCAAACAACAGCGCCAGCCCTAACAGAATGTATCCCAGTGTGGTGGTCCAGAATGCAAACAGGTAGAGGGTCTTATTGCAGTAGACATCTCCAGCCACGGCTTGGTTGTAGTTAGGAGGATAAATGGAGTAAACCCACACACTGCCTATAAATAAAAAATAGAATAAATGAAACATTTATTTCAGAAATAGAATTTATTTCAGATTATCATTTGAAGTTGGCATCACTGATTCTGTTACTTCCCTGTTTAAAGGGACAGTTCTCCCAAAAATGAAAATTCGGTCATTAATTACTCACCCTCAAGTCGTTCCAAACCCGTAAGACCTTCGTTCATCTTCGGAACACAAATTACGATATTTTTGAAGAAATTTGAGTTTTCTGACCCTGCATATACAACAATGCAACTGAACGCTTGTTCCTGTGTCAGCAGCACCACAAGAATGCATTGTGGTACTCTCATGAACGCATGTCAAAGACTGACACGGAAGAAAACAAATAGTTGAATAAGCTCATTATTTTTCTTTTCTTTGCATACAAAAAGTATTCTCATAGCTTTCTAAAATTATGGTTGAACCACTAATGTCACAGACTATTTTAACAATGTCCTTACTATGTGTCAGTTGTGTTGCTGTCTATACAGGGTCAGAAAGCTCTCGGATTTCATCAAAAATATCTTAATTTGTGTTTTAATTCTTCCGGGTTTGGAACAACATGAGGGTGAGTAATTAATAACAGAATTCTCATTTTTGGGTGAACTATGCCTTTAATACCGTGAAGCTGCTTTGAAATATCTCGAATGTATAACGTGCTAAATTAATAAAAGTGTCTCGACTTGATTACTTTAAAAACATGCATTCACATTTAATTTGTATTTACTTTGCGTTTAATTAAAAGTGAAGTTAATTTGTATCACTTGTTAAAGTCTGCTGTTCAAAAAATAAAGTTCATGAAACAAATAGCATAAAGTAAATGGCATAGTTAAATGTTTCAAATGAACAAAACGACCCCCCCCCCCTAAAATTCTAATTCTAAAATTCAAAATTAAATCTGTGAAATGTTGTTTTTCTATTTCCATGTTAAACAGTCAACGTCTAAGCTATATTACTAAATAACAGTTCATATTCACACCCAAATTTCAGGCAGACCCACACACAAAAACATGTTGACAGTGTTTTCCATTCACAACTTAGAATTCTAAGCATTCCAAAATGAAAACCTGCTGATTGTTTGGCAAGTGACTTTGTAATGGACTAACCAAACAATGCACAGAATCTGCCAGAGACCTATGAACACATTAAATGACCTCTTCCTCCCACATACACCATTGTATCTTACCACAGATCATCCAACAGAACAAGAAGGTAGAAACTAGAGAATTCCACGCATTGAAGGTACGGCTGAGCGTGGTTTGACCTCCCTCCTCCGTCTCCCTGGCGCAGGGCAGACAAGTCAGCAAGGCCAGAAATACACTAAACACTCCACAGACCAGCACATACACTGGGATATAGTGCTGCCGGGGACAGTCTTGCAGATACACTGCACCTGTGATGGTAGGCAACATAAGAGCACTTAAATAATGGAATGTAAAAGCAGAGGAATAACTACAGTACATACATTCACTGTAACGCACCTATTGCAATCTGAGCAATGGGAAGAGCCAGGCATAGCAGTTTTGTAATAACTGAAATACAAATCAGTCAAAAAAAAATTACTTGAGTCAATACACTTTATGTTCATTAAGTACAAAAGTAACAATGATTATGGTGTAAAACTCCCATACCAAGGCAAGTTATACTAGTTATTGGAGGAGATTTCACATGATTCCACATTTGCTTTGGATCCATGGTGCCTATGCAAAGCATACAAAATCACAACAACCCAGGGAAATGTAACTTCATTAAAAACTGATTTTGTAACTGCATTGGATTCTACTGATTATGTACATCTGTGAATAATAATACTCTTAAAGATATATCAGAGTAAAACTGCCTTCCCAATTGTCAAACTGCACAAACATACTGTACTTACCTGTAGTTCTTCTCACGTTATGGGATCAGATACAGCCTGAAATGATTCTTCATGGGCTGTGCGCTCACATTTTTAGAAGGCTGCATCACTCACCTCACGACCATAGCATTTCAAGATAAACCTGTTCTTGCGGTTTACAAAAAATATCACAAACATGCATCATGCTGCAATGAATTTAATAGGCTGGAAAAAATGTCTGACAGGTGCTTATTTTCATTAGTGCTTTTCATTTTGCATTCTTGATAAAACTAGGTTTAGTTTTGTTCAAGGAAATAAAACCTAGATGATGAAAACAATTTTCGTGCACATTTTTGACTAGCAGATATGACAAGTACAGTCATTTTCATAATTAGTATTTCACAATAACATCATCAAAAATCCTTGTAATAACAAATTTACTTGCAAAACTGTTGAGAAGATATTTTAAAGAATGTTTAAAAAAAAGCACAGAAGCACTTTTTTCAGTTTGAGTTTATCACACAAAACCATCAATAACCCTATTATTAAGATCCATGAAGATGGCCTACAGAATGAGGCAAAACAAGCTTACGGTAATAATGCTTTACCGGTGATCCGCAAGGTTGCTTTTTAGTGAATTTTTTTGAAAATCCACGAATACAAGTACAGATACAAAAACAAATATTAAATAAATTAAATAGAAATATTAGAAAATCTCTATTTAAATTCATTATGATAAACTATAAAATATACCACACGCAATAAAAAAATATTCAAGATTTTCAAGATATTCAGCAAGGCTAGAAATACACTAAACACTTCACAGACTAGCACATACACTGGAATCTAGTGCTTCTGGGGACAGTCTTGCAGATATACTGCACCTGTGATGGCAGGCAACATAAGAGCAGTTTAAATAATGGAAGATAAAAGCAGAAGAATAGCTTTTGGCACTTTCAGATTCACTGCAACACACCTATTGTAATTTGAGCAATGCGAATAACCACCCCTGAAATAGAAACAGCCATAAGGTTACTTTTGAGCAAATATGCCTGTTATGTTCACTAAGTGCAAAGTGAAAATGTAAAAATCCCTGGTTTGCACAATACATGCTAGAGCAAGATGCTTTAGAGAAGATCTCACATGTAAGTCTATGTTTGCTTTAGATCCATGATGTCTACGCAAAGCAAACAATATTACTCAGGGAAACGCATGACCCGTTTCCAAAAGAAGCATTCTTTGTGCATTTATTAAAGGTCACAGTACTGAAATGCAGAGTTTTGCATTCTCTTGACTATGTGAATCAGTGTATTAGAATCCACTTACTGATATACAGTAAAACCATGCATTTTCACCTGTGTGGTTCGGGAAAGTCTTTATCTGACACACTCCTGGATCAGAAACAGCCATGAAAAGTTTTGTGCACTTGGTTTCAGAAGGTTTCAAAACGGTAACATTTCAAGATAAACCAGTTCTTGCTGTGTGCAAAGAGCATCACAAAAAGGCATTATGCTGCAGTGAATTTTTTAATTTTCTGATGAACTTCTGATTTTCATCTCAGGGACAATAACAGGGAGTTATTGTCCCTGAGATGAAAATCAGAAGGGAAAAAACAGGAAGACCCTTACGAAAAAGAAGTTTATTCAAGTGCTAAAAATAGGAAAGTATACTTTCAGTCTAATTTTTATGTACTTCTCAGAAATGGGCTTTATGTACTTCTCAGAAATATACTTAAAATGACATTTAAGTATACTTGACTTATACTTAGAAAAAGTTGAAATATTACGGTGGCCGAGAAGTGCAAAGCAAACCACAATTCTGAAAACAAAATAACAAATTACAAACGCAAATGCAAGTCTAAAAAACAAAATAACAATTCAGAAAACACAACAACAATTCAGAAAACATTATAACAAGTCAGAAAACACAATGACAAATCAGACAAACCGGAAGAGGTAGGTATAGTTTGAGACAGCGCCATTGGTTTGGGATTACTCACCGCTGACTGGATGAGACATCTGTCAATCAACGTATACAGGAAAAACCAGCCGAAGAACAGCAGGGCCGTGGTAGACCGTTCGGAGATGGTATTAAAGTAGCTCAGTTTAAATGTTGTATGAATTGCCCTTACTATGGAATAAAAAATACAGGGTGTCTATTCACATTTAGTTCAAAGTGGCTGTAAACCATCAGCTCCAGTGATGCAGATGAATAAGCCTGTGTTGTTGGCTTTTTGACACGATCGACCCGGGTTCGATCCCGTCTTTTGCAGAACTTTATTCCCCTCCCTTTTCAAATCTCGTATTAGCAATGGATTCTATTTACACTATTCCTTCAACTCCCTGAAGACAGTAGATAAAGTGAAGAAGACAAAAAACAAAACAAAAAAGATTAATTTTGAAGACACTTCCTAATCATTTAAATCAGTCACCTTAGTAAACATTCAACATTAAAAATTACTGCATTCAACTATAAGTATCTGCAACTAGATCTACATTTTGTTTACTGTTCAATTGGTTGCTTATTTGAATACAAAACAGAGCAGAGTAGCCTAATCTTCTGTGCCTACCTGAGGCGTACATGTGAGTGTGAGAAAAAACGCAGAAGGAACCGACCAGTTGCACCAGGCAGGAAAGTAGTGGGGAGGATGATGTAGCGTCCAGGGCCAAGATTCACTCGCAGAGTAACGCTACGGGAGTCCATATACACAGAGCTAGCAGCCTGCTCACATAAACACTGTACACGACAAACACGATTCACCTCCACCTGAAGGAAGGATAAACAGACGGTCAAGTCTGACACATTGAGGACAAGTGACTATTCACTCAAGCAATTAATTCCAAAACACTCATTCAGACTCGGGATCACCAAATATTTAAATATAAATGACTCAATATTAAGTTTTGTTTATTCAACTTATGTATGAAAACAATATCATATTCACAGTCATAAATACCACCTGATATTTGGAGCAACACCGCTGTTGCTTGTGTGATATTGCATAGATTGCATAGAACTTGTAATAAAAAATAAATAAACCACCCCCACAGCCCACATAGATTCTATGAACTGTGAACAGCCTCAGTCAAAATCTGACAATGTTTAAAAATGTAGTCAGTCACTTACCCTTAGAACCTCAAAGCCGATTGGTAAGTTCTCCCCACTTCCCTCCCTCCTTTTCATCCTCCTGTCCTCCTGTTGCAAACATATCAACACCTCTGCCCCATCTCCAGTCAGTTCAAAAAGGAACTAAGAAATGAAGGACAAACATCTGAATGTAAAATTAGGGAACATATGATTAAGAGAGCTAGAGATAAAATAAGGATTTTGAACTAACCTTAACCAAATAATCTATGCTTCAATATCATTTTTAGTTTGGAAATTCCCAGAGTGATGTACCTGTGGGTTGTATAGAAATGTGTCTCTGTGATTGATACATCCTCCACATCGACTTCTTCTGTCAATTTGCCTCTCCCATCTCATCGCCGTGCCTTCTGCCTGTTTTTTCACATGCTCCCTTCTCCCCTTAATTTGCTTTGGTTTTACTTCTTCTTTCTTTTTCTGTTTTTGTCCTTGGATTTGTCCCTCCTTCTGCCTTTCACTCAGTCTTTGTTCCTTTTTGTCTTGTCTTTGAGCTGGCCTTTGTTTGGACCATTGGAGCCCGGTTGAAGGCCTCTGGTTCTTGATGTTTAGATGACAAGAAGATGAGGGAGGAGGTTGGATCCCAGATGCATAGGTCCAAGCACCCTGGCAGCACACCTCCCTCCAGTGGGTCTGTGGCCAGAGGAGGGATTTTTCCGCCAACCTGCAAACCACCATGTCTGTGAAGTAACGGCAGAAGTCCTCAAACTCCATCCTAAGGAAAATTATAAATTTACAATACTGCGTTAAAACATGTTTCTCAAAAGAATGATGTCCATATACTCCATTTTTTTGCCAATTACACATTAATGTCACTGAAAATTTACATTACCAAAACTCTCCAACATCTCGGACAACAAGGCCCATCTTCTCCCGTTCTCTGCGGCTTAGCTGCTGCCACTGAGGAGAACTGAAAAGTAACCAGCTTTACAAGCTTTAAATTTCAAACACTTTCCATGTCATAGTTTGTCCCAGTTATCAAATTTGGCAAAAAGTCTCTCTCAAAGAACACTACATATTTTCTACCTCAATTGAAGAGGGTCAACCAATGTTACACTGGTTTTTCAGATTAGATCCTGAACTCTTTACTTACTAGAATGTCTCTTTCATCTTAAAACTGTGCCCCATGTGAGGCTCAAACTCACAACCTCACCATTGTCCTGCCTTTTAATACTGCACATTGACCAACTGCACCACTGGAGCTGGTATCGAAGAACAACATGAGAAAAATTACAAATATAAAGCCGAATCTCCAGGTCTCATTTATAGGGGCATTAACATACACACCACATTAACATACCACACGCTGACTGTCAATTGACCCTTCAGGGAGTTTGATTGACATGCCATCTGACAAGTGATAACAATGATATGAGTTGTTACTGAAAAAGACATCGGCGAAGACCTACAGCCAATGAGAGAGCAAGATACCAGGCAGCGGGAAGTTTGGGGAGGAGTTATATGAAACGTAGTTTGCGGACCAGACAGAGTTGTCATGATTCTTGAAATAAGATTCTTTAATATAACTTACGAGGTTTCTTTTCTCAACACTCCTCAGCGCTGAAAGCGAACACTCGATGGTGATTGGCTAATTTTTTTTACCAACGGTGGCACGAGAGATGACAATGCCATCCGCCGGAACGGCTTACGCATATGACAGATAACGGAAGTGAGAAAAAAGTATTTATTACGTTTGAAATATGGATATTTTTATTACAAAAACACATAAATTCACTACAGGAGGCCTTTATTCACCTGAGCGGTGTGAGGCACGTTTATTATGAATGCGCGCGCTTTATTTGACGACTTGTGGACTGTTCAACTGCAACACCCGCTGACTGCAGTGATAGAGCTTGGAATAGCCAGGACAATTTTTAATATAACTCCGACTGGATTCGTCTGAAAGAAGAAAGTCATATACACCTAGGATACCTAGAGGGTGAGTAAAACACAAGCTAATTTTCATTTTTGGGTGAACTAACCCTTTAATACACAAGTCCCATCTTCCAAATATCCCTCATTGGAACATTAGCAGATACACTACTAAGTGTCCACTTCAAATAAAGATTGCCAGCTAATCTTAGTGAGAACTTTAACTTAAGACCTTGAAATATCTTTTTACTGAAATGTCTCTATTTAAGTATAGAATCTAAGGGGAATGGTGTCATTTACTTATCTTTTATGTTAGTTTTTGATCTTGTTTCTTGCATCCTAAAACTGTAGTTTATTTTTGACATTAGTCGTTGATCTCTTTTTTTCTAGCATGATTCTTCCATCCTAAAACCATGCTGGTGAGGCTCAAATTTACAACCTCGGCATCGTTCTGCATTGTATTGACTTATAACTACCACGCACTAACCAATTGCGCCACTGGAGCTGCTGTTCCAAAGAGGCTTGAAAACTCAAGCCCCAACTTTCAAATCTCACTCATTGGAACATTAGCATATATGCTTACAAAGCATCCACATCAATTAAAGATTGCCAGCTAATATTAGTCTGATCTTTAAATTAAGACCTTGAATTATTTTTTTACTGGAACGTCTCTATTCAAGTATAGAATCTAAGGGGAATGGTGACGTTTACATCTTTTATGTTAGTCTTTGATCTCGTTTCTTGCATCCTAAAACCATGCTCCAGGTGAGGCTCAAACTCACAACCTCGGCATTGCTCTGCTTTGTACTGCCTTATAAGTACCACACACTGGGCCTCATTTATAAAATGTTGCGCAGAAACCATCCTAAATTCTCTCAAATATGCATAGGCTACGTGTGATTCATAAAGTGAACGTATGCACAGAAAACACACGTACGCCTCTCTTTCTGTGAAATCTATGAATGGCAAATGATCTTGAACTTGTGCGCAACTAAAGGGTTTAGCTCTCTGCCCTCTAAACGACTCCTAATTAATGTCTTCCTAAAATCATGTTCCAGGTGAGGCTCAAACACACAACCTTGGTATTGCTCTTCTTTGTATCTTATAAGTACCGTGCACCAATCGATTGCAGCACTGTTTACAGAGAACCATGGGAAACACCAAGAACTCAATTAAATTGTCTAATTTTGGGGTATGCTAACCATGATTATTCAGTGATTTTGTGCTTCTGAGAGAGATAGGTAGCCATTAACTCACCCAAGACTCCATGCTCCTGTCCAGTCTGCTGTGCCCCAAGGGTTCCTCATCCGGACCATGTGCAAACGAGTTGCATTACACATGCCATTCAGAGTCTCTGACATACGAAGTTTTTTGAATGCAGTCACACCGTATGCATGACCCTTTATCAGTCCACAGTCTAGAACTGATTCTACCTGCTCTCCTTCTGCTGGCTGCAACACAAAAAGAGACAAAGTGTGTACAAAAGAAAGAGGTAAAAATCAGAGCTGTGTGAGTTGAATGTATCATTATTCCTATCAGGACACAGAGAACAGTTATTATGTGGCATTTGCTTTAGTTAATTGATTTGCAGGGTGTTTAGACTGTAAAAAAAAATAGAAAAAAATGTCCTGTTTTCTGACCCGAATGGAACAGGTGATGAGGGCTTTATGGCTATGTGCGTGTGCTAGTGTCTGGAACAGCATTTTTCTCTGGTCAGCATGCTGGATCAGTTCCTCCTGGTTCAAATTCAATGGTTCAGAGACGCCACCAGTAAAATCAACTAGGGCTTCGGCTGTATTACCTCCCTCTAAAGCCTCATAACACCCATTTAACCTAAAAATGCAAAAAGAGAGACACAATTTTTTTTTTTTTTTAATAAAAGAGTTTTAATTTTTTAAAACAATTCTTTTTTTTTTTTTTTAATAAAAGAGCTTTAATTTATTGAAACAATTCTGTCTTATTTGACAAGCATCTCACTTGGCATAAGCTTTCTCCAACAAAGCGCTCCAGAATTCCCGTGGAGTTGCAGAACGGCAGAAGAGCAGCGCTCCATCCTCACTGACTGGTAAACGGTCATCGACCACGACATCTGTCCACTGGCCCAGTCGCCAGAAACGGAAGTGAAAAATTCCAGCATACAGATCTGGGCACTTTGGGTGCCACTCCTGTTCAGCATGGTCTGGGATCACCTGAATAAGAGACAATTAAAAAGTAAGGAGAAAGAGAGAACAAGAGTGAAATCTTGATAAATGATAAATGCAATCAGTAAAACCCATATACACCACCATTCAAATGTTTGGGCTTGGTAAGATTTTTTGATGTTTCTGCAATTATTTGATCAAAAATACAGTAAAAACATATTGAAAATATTATTTGTGAATAGCTATTATTATATTTAAATGAACTCTTTTACCATTTTAATATATTTTAAAATGTAATTTATTCCTGCACTCTAAACCCGGATAAATGTAAGTGATCTTAATGCATCTACTTTCGGAAGGCCAAATAAAGTGCTTTTGCTTTCGCACTGAAACACACAGTGTCTCGCTGACATGGCTGCATCAACACTACTGCTTTTCCTGAAACCACACCTTTTTTCTTTGCGTGCACATTTGGGCGGCATTATGCTAATATTTCCACATAGTGAGGGAGATATGTGGGGGCGTGTTAGAACGAGCCGTTTTAGGGGGGCGTGGCAGAGGCTTAACTTTGATAAAGAATATCTCTTTGGTTTTGAGACTTTAGTCTTTGCAACTTCAGGGATCTTATCTATGCACAATCAGCTTGTAACACTCCAAAGAGAAAGGAAAACTTGAAATCACATCATATGACCCCTTTAATTGAATCTGTGCTCTGAGGAACATTACTACTCAGAATTACTGACTCCCAGAGTGCATTGCGGCATGAATAAATTATGCAATTGCTTTGTTTTACAGTAGTTGTTTTAATTTTCCAATTGTATTTGCTGTCTTGTGTCAGTAGTAGCACAACAAAAAGAGCAAATAAAATGTTTATTGTTACAATTAATACAAATAAATGAAATTGAATTGTTACCATTGTTGTGATTCTTGTGCTGAATGTTGAAGTCTGTGTGTGACTTGAGCATATTACCACAAATATGAAAGGATTATATCAACCCAATAATAAACTTTTCAAGGTATTCATGAAAATCAATGAAATTGTAAAAGATCGCTAATAATCACAAAACAATACACTAATGATTTAATTTGAAGAGGGATCACTCTCTAAAATCAATCTATTTATTACTTTTCTTCCCTTGAAGTCAAATAACTCCAATTTCATGTTGCATTGCTGCATTAACAGGAAGAACACTAAAATAATACAAACGAAGTTCCAAGTGACCAACCAATGAGAATGCTAATCACTGTAATGGTGAGTTAAAAAAAAACATTTTTAGGAAAATTAAGCTAGCTTATGGGATGTTCTCTCAAATATTTCAGCTGTATTGAAAATTCAACATTCATGATGACTTTGGGAAACGAGTGAATGCAACTAGTGACAGATAACTGCAGACATGGAGGAAATGAGTGAAAAGTCTATAAAAGGGGTCATATGATGCGATTTAAATAGTTCCTTTCTCTTGTTACAAGCTCTTGGTGCATAAAGAAGATCTGTAAAGTTGCAAAGATTAAAGTCTCAAATCCAAAGAGATATTCTTTATAGAAGTTAAGAGTCAGCCACGCCTACCTAAAACGGCTTGTTCTAACACGCCCCCACATATCTACCTCACTATGTGGGAAGATTTGCATAACGCCGGCCAAATGTTCACGCAAAGAAAGAAGGCGTAACTTTTATTCTCGCTGTAGCATTGTTGTTGCCGCCGCCATGTCGTGAAGGCGCTGTGATTCGTTGTGAAAGCGAAACTACTTTTTTTGGCCTCCCAAAAGAGGACGATATCTGCTTCGGCATGCCTGGAGCTGATCCGTGCTGGTTGCTGAGGAAATACTACAACTTTGCTCTGTGGATCGCCGGATCGGCTTTCACCGTGGACGAAGCGGAGTCCAGCCCGGGGTCGTCACATGT
>NW_015505406.1:786472-833936 GCF_001515645.1 Sinocyclocheilus grahami
ACACTGTTTCGTTGTGAAAGCAAAACTACTTTGTTTGGTCTTCCAAAAATGGACACGACTAGAAATCAGTGGTTAAGTTGTATTTACAACACTGTTCCAGAACACTTCAACCCACATATTCAGATGTGTACAGCACATTTTATGGAGGACTGTTTCCTAATCCTGGATATAACAACTAAGTAAAGATAACTAAATATATCTAAGTAAGGTAAACTATTGGATTTTACAGTGTGTGATGGGATTTATTTAAAAAAGAAATATTTTGTAATATTTTACATGTCTTAAATCAAGCGTAACGTTAGTTCTGGCAGGTCACGTTAGTCAAGCTCGCATCAGCTGACTCTCAGCTGATCCCCATCTACCTATAGGAATACGACACCTATCTAAGCATTCATATATAAGGTCCCTCAGTATTATCAGCAGTTTTCACATTGCTCAATAGCTAATTACCCTCCTCCATCCCCAGCTCCTCCTCTGTCAGTCAGGATTCAGCCTTCTGATTCTCCTTTGAATCAGACTAATTCTAAAATGTGTACATAACATTATTGAACTTTAATGATATCTGCAATACATTTATGTTGGATCTGTTCTGTTTACCCTGGGTGGGTTATCGCTGCTCTCCCTGCTCTCATCCATGCTAGGCTGCGTGGATGCGCAGGGAGTTCTTGCCCAGAAAAGAACCATACATCCAATCCAAACTGTATGCTAACTGTCAATCATCTTTGACGATAGTGGTCCTGACAGAACTGTCACTTTTGATCAATTTAATGCATCCTTGCTGAATAAAAGTATTTACTTCTTCACACACACATATTTTCTGACCTTCTTCCAGAGTGAGGATTCTGCTGCCAAACATGATGTGGCTGCCACCATCCAGCAGTTACCCAGACTGCCCTGGTGCAGATCCCTTGTGCTGATTCCATCCACAAATAGTCGAGGATCTTTACACAGTTCCTGGGTGTAAGACAGAATACCCTTAAATAATTTGTATGTGTATAAGGTTACATCTACCCATTTCATTAAAGAAACATTTCAGAATAATGAATCTTTTTTTTTTGCAAAAGTAGATAAGTAAAAAGCAGAATAAATAATAAAAACATAAACATTTTCAATTCAAACAAACATATACAAAAAAAAAACATAGTGCTGTAATGACATAATTTGTCTGATGTTAATTAATTAACTTTTTAATTTTATTTTCCTGACTAAAACGATTTTGCACAAACTAGGAAAGTAGCTCTCCAAATCAAAATGTGTTTTTTTGAATTTTCCTTAAAATTTTTGAATATTGCTGCTTTAACTGTCTATTAGAGTTGTCAGCATATCACATGTAAATGTAGCATCATATGTTGGTAATCGCCCTCATTTGAAGCCATACACACATACACTGCGCTCTTTGAAGAATCAGGTTACTGACGCCTTGCAGCCGTCAGAAAGACCTTTAATTAAACATATCTCTTATGCTGCTGACTGTGCAGCCACATTTAGAATCATTTTATGCTCACTGAGAGGGTCAGACACTACTGGCCTGCCACCAGACCGTACGTACAGTAACATCAGACTGTACTGTACTCTTTTAAAGAAAGGAAATACTTTTAACATATTTTTCCATTATTGTGGTGTTATACTTTTAGCACCAACAAAATCGTTAAGGCCATCTACATGATAATATACTCCTAAAAATGTACAAAATTAACTATTAACACAAACACATTTAAAATGGAAAGCGACAGTTCACTGTCAGATTCTCTTACCCTAGGTCTCTTCCACATCAGTCCTGGAGGGGGTGTCCTTTTGTAGAACAGTGACTCAGCTGAAGGAGGAAAGAATGGATCTTGGAACAGAGCCCCTCGCCTCAGACATGATCTCTTCAGCTTATGATAACACTGACCTTGAAACTTGCACACTTTCTCTGGCATACTGCAAAGAGGAGAAGCGGAAAGAAGCTGGGTAGAAGATGAGAGAAAAGGAAAATAAACAAGAAAGAAGAAAAGTTGAGGACAAAGGAAGAGAAATATTAATATGCTAAGGGAGATGTTGGGGAAAATGGATGTATTAAGAGTTAAATAGAATGCAATAAAATAAGAGCGAATAAAATTGAATTTTCATAAAGTGCAACCTGAGTTGACAACATAATATAATTTATATATGCACACAACAAATATTAAAATAATAAAGAATGATAAAAGAAAAATAATGATGCCTGATAATGACATTGGACATGGTACAATTCACAGAATAGACAATAATATACATCTGAGTTACATGAGATTAATTTAAAATCTAACCATGTTCAGTGATTATTCCAGTATATAATAAATAAAATATTAAAATAAAATAAAAATACCTAAGTACAAAAAGTTTTTTTTATATCCTATTTCTGTTGAAGTGACGCCTTTGTTCCACAGCAGTAACAGCTGGCAGAATCTGTAAACCACAACGTTAAGTGTCGTCCTGTAACCTCGAGTTTAGCTTTAGTTTCAGGGATGATTGGGTAACGGTGTATTTGCAGACGGTGTAGTTTCCCTTGGAAATGGAGAAGGGTTAGACATGCCCTGGAGAGGTTAATGTGTCAGGAGTCCCTTTGCACATAAAAACATCAAAATAAAATACGTTTAGAGGGAAAGTTGTGTTTAGAGGGGTTTGGGATCAGGGTTTAAGAGTGATTGGATATCTAATATTAAAGTCAAGACTATGTGTGTTTTGTGTGCATGAGAGACAGTGTGTGTATGTGGGAAGGGATATGATTTAGGGGACATGTTAGCTATTGGGGTTCTGGCAAGGGGCTCGGGGAGGCCAGGGGCCAACTAAGTGTGCTGGTATATGAGCCACCTATGAGTGTTTGTAAGTTTGCGTTAGTGCTTGTGTATGTGTGTGTAGTCTGAATCCAAGTTGTGTGCACAGGCCAACACTAGCACTGCACTCTTGGCTTACCTCACTGAGGGAATGAATCAGAGTTAAGCAAAAAAAAAGAACAAAAAAACCCAACACAGAACATATTCTCTTTGATATTTTAATTAAACAATCTGAAACTATTAATATAAAATACTGACACTTTTGCTTATTATTACTATTGCAACACTTTTTTGTTAGAAAATAATTGTAAAAATGAATTTAAATAATAACAAATAAAAACAATTATATTATTAATATTAACAAATATGATATTTTGGACCAGCTTTCAGCACACACTGTTCAGGTTTGATTTTGGCTTATTCGTCTATGCAGATTTGCACCACAGGTTGTTCTGGTTAGTCAGATAACACTGATGCACTGCCATTTTCGAAAATCTGTCACAGATCATAAGTTGGACTGACATTAGGGTTTTGACTGGCCCTTTGCTGAACATTCAGCTTTTTGTTCTCAAGTCATTTCGATGTAAATTTGAGTCTGCATTTGGCATCATTCTCCTGGTAAAATTTGCACCACTTCTATTAAACAAAATACCTGATCTCTGGTGATTAGCCCCAGCAGCATCTGCCCTGCATCACCATAGGTGTTTTTCTTTCTTTTTGAGGAGTGGACAAGGCTTGACTTACACACGTCTTTGAATTATGACTAAAAAGCAACTTGACCAGAAAATTCTTTGGACACATTTTCACCTCAGAACCAGAATAATTATGCTTGACAGTGCAGAGTTGTCAGGAAATGGTAGTTATTTTAATGTTTCACATATGGAGGCCAATTGTAAGGCAATTGTATCCTTGTTAGAGCAATTATATTAGCATGTAAAATCATAATATAATTTAACATTTCCATGAAGTGCAGTATGAGTTGACAAGTTGAGCACATGGAAATTAAATTTTACAAGGTAATATAATTTTATGGAAGTATTAAAGTCATTAAAAATAATAACATAAAACATTTTAAATTATTTTTATAGAAATTCATATTAAATTAAGAAAAATTACCATTTTAATGTGGCAAAAAAAAAAGAAGAATCAACCCATGCTCATGCTCATTAATTATCCCAGTAGGCCTCTATATATAGCAAACCACTGTATGAACAATGAAAAAATAATATTGAAGACTAAATTCAATCCCACTAAAAAATAGATGCAGCACTTACCTGTACCTCACCTTTGTTTTTTTGCTTTGCCTTGGCGTAAAATGTTCCTCGTGGCTGAAAGTTATTTTCAGGTAAGGCTGTTATTTGAATGTATTTACACAGGATGAGGTGTACAAGACTTCAGTCATTTTGCAGTAGTAGTGTCCATGTGTCTAATATAACAGGATCAGTGTAGCAGGTGTTCTCTTTCTGTTTGACGTCGCTGTGACAACCAGGTTTTGTGCGGTAGACCAGGTATGGGTATACTTGGGTCTTCTAAATAGATAAATACTCTGGCATTCATTTGCATTTTCAATATAACGTTTAATTAATCCTCATAACATGTAATATTGTGTATGTCAAGTGCCTTTACATCTGTTCTTGTCTACCTGCACGAGGACTGTCATTTGTTTGGGGATGTAACTCTATCCGTCCAGCCAGTCTAGCTGAAAACACAGTGACATATAACAAACAATTACTGATACTGAGACGAGTGTGTGCACACATACACACACAAAACACGCTATCAGCTTGCAATGAAACAAAAGGTTCCTATTAAGACACACAACAGCCAGGAAGGGCCACTTGCCTACTTGGGTGCATAAAATGTGTAAACAGTGCAATAAAAACAAAGGCAATTAAGTGCATGTATCTCATTTGCTTTTGTTCCATTTCCTCTTTAAAGGTTTCTCTTTTCTCCCTCTTTTTCTTTATAAAATGTGTATTTGGTCATGCCCTCTCTCTGACCCTGAAACCTCAGATGAATATAGCGAGCACAACTCTTCTCCCACTGGCACCTGTCTCCCTCATTGCTGTCTTCCAGTGTCTCTCACGCTTACATTAACACATGGGCTATCCCTCCTTTCCAAATCCCTTAATTAGGCATGCAGCTCCCCCCGCATACAAGTGCATAATCACCCACAGTCTCACTCACGATCTGGCCTTCTTGTTCGCTCTGGGTATTCCCAGGTTCTCACGTAGTACTTATCTCAGTCCTCTGTCTAGATTTGTTATCCCTCTCATTCTCTCTCCTTCGCTTTTCAACCCCCTCCCTCAGGCACCCACCAGAAGGTTCATCATACCATATCGGCTGTCAATAAATGCATGGCACTGACACCTGAATCCTCAAGAGGGCCCAGAGCCGGGTAACGCACCCAGACACCCCTCTGAAGGCACACAAACTTCAATATCAACAGCAAACCTCTTACTTGAGACATATTAATACAAATAAACTATTGCCAAGAAACAGTGTTTTGCATCTTTTCCAAATGGCTTTTGCAGATGACAGAATGGCTTGTAAACTGAGTGCCAGCCAGTTGAGTTAATGCAGTCTACATGTCTCTGTTATAAATACACATCAGCTAAAATTTAAACCTATTCAACTCACTCAAGGACACAAAGAGTCAGGTGGGACAATAGATTAAACAGATACTACTTCTGTCTCCTTGACAACCAAAAGGTCAAATGATTAATTAATCATTAATGCTCTAGTTATCAATAGCCTTTGGCTAGAGCATTGGTGTGGGTCGGCCTTTATGTTTTCATAGAATTATAAGAGAGAATATATATATATATATATATATATATATACACACACACTCACACACACACACACACACACACACACACACACACACACAGGGCAACATTTTCTAAAAGATTTGATTTTTAATATTGCTCAGCTGAATTGTCCAAACACTGAACCTGCCACATGAGACTTAAGTAATTAAGGATGTGTCTGTAATGTACGGTGGCCGAGAAGTGCAAAGCAGATCACAGTTCTGAAAACAAAATAACAAATTACAAACGCAAATGCAAGTCTAAAAAACTAAATAACAATTCAGAAAACATTATAACAAGTCAGAAAACACAATGACAAATCAGACAAACCGGAAGAGGTAGGTATAGTTTGAGACAGCGCCATTGGTTTGGGATTACTCACCGCTGACTGGACGAGACATCTGTCAATCAACGAACAGGGAAGAACTAGCCGAAGAGCAGCAGAGTCGTGGTAGAAAGTTTGGAGATGGTATTAAAGTAGCTCAGTTTAAATGTATTGTATGAATTGCCCTCACTCTGGAATAAAAAATACGGGGTGTCTATTTACATTTAGTTAAAAGTGGCTGTAAAATGTCAACTCCAGTGGCGCAGATGGATAAGTGTGTATTGTTTGATTTTTGACGCGATAGACCCGGGTTCGATCCCGTCTTTTGCCAAACTTTTTTTTCTTTCCCTTTTCAAATCTCGTATTAGCAATGGATTCTATTTACACTAAGTGAAAGTAGCAGTATTTTTAGCAATATGCTATTTACACTAAGTGCAAATACCTATTTACATGTTATTACATGCTATTTTTTATGTTAAAATAGCAGGATTTCTACTATCAAGTATACTACTTGTTGCAAATAGTGGCAATTATCTGCACTTCAGTATTGTAGTACATTATAAAACAGTATGCAATAATAACGTATTGAGTGTAAATTATCATTTTAATTTTAATTATTAAATGGATGCCACCTTATTGGTACAATAAAGCCCTCCCTACACTTACCCTAACCCTACCCGATACTTTATTTTCAACTTTTTGATTATTTCCTTAATTTTTATTGAAAATAAATGCCTTTACGATGTGATACGAGATTTGAAAAGGGAGAAAAAAAAGTTCGGCAAAAGGCGGGATCGAACCCGGGACTATCACATCTAAAAGCCAACAACACAGGCTTATCCATCTGCATCACTGGAGCTGATGGTTTATACCCACTTTGAACTAAATCTAAATAGACACCCCGTATTTTTTATTCCATAGTAAGGGCAATTCATACAATACATTTAAACTGAGCTACTTTAATACCATCTCCGAACTTTCTACCACGACTCTGCTGTTCTTCGGCTGATTCTTCCTGTATGCGGTGATTGGCAGATGTCTCGTCCAGTCAGCGGTGAGTAATCCCAAACCAATGGCGCTGTCTCAAACTATACCTACCTCTTCCGGTTTGTCTGATTTGTCGTTGTGTTTTCTGACTTGTTATTTTGTTTTCGAATTTGTCATTGTGTTTTCTGACTTGTTATAATGTTTTCTGACTTGTTATTTTGTTTTCGAATTTGTCATTGTGTTTTCTGACTTGTTATAATGTTTTCTGACTTGTTATTTTGTTTTTTAGACTTGCATTTGCGTTTGTAATTTGTTATTTTGTTTTCAGAATTGTGATCTGCTTTGCACTTCTCTACCACCGTAGTAATACGATGCCTGAAGCGCTTATTTCATAGTCTCAGTGTATCCTAAGAATTTGTTAATAAATGAACCTTTTTTTCACTTTGACCAGTAAACGTTTATGGTAGCCTACTTTAATCTTTGCGGGGATTCTGGAACTAAACAACTATCGATTGTGTGCTATCGATTAGCTATGCCTAAATCGATAACGCGTTTTCTGTTTGCCATTTCTTACCATCGGCTTTGACAATGCGCATGCTCTGTTCCACTAGTCTGAACCACTCTCAAAAATGTCGATGTGGCTTTAATGTGAACTCCTATTGATTCCACGTTTTTAAACCGAGGTCATTATGGAAATGTTTGCCATTCTCTTTATTTGCATGTTCAGCCCCGTTTTGGCAAACCAAGAGGAGCGATTACCAAATAAATGCGACGGTAAGAAACAGAAAGTATCATCCTTTCGTTTGTCCCTTAGGTGCTGAATGTAAATATATATATATAACTATCCTATAATGTAATTCATATGAAATATCCCCTTGTGCAAAGTTTTCCTCTGTAGGCTACTTCATGTGTAAGTTATTCAGTCAAAACGAAACTTCAGTCGGGTTCTAAAGTTTTTTTTTTTCCTTTTAATAGTTTGTAAATTACTGACGGTGGAGTTGCAGGACGTCCTGGAAAAAACTGGCCGCTCGAAGGAAGTTCTAGAGCTCGGAGAAGTTTTGGACACTGGCAAGCGCAAGCGCAAAATCAAATACTACACTTCGTAAGATCTTCGTAACATACTGATATGCAGTGTTGGGGAAAGTTACTTTTAAAAGTAATGCATTACAATATTGCGTTACTCCATAAAAAAGTAACTAATTACGTTACTTAGTTACTTTTTATGGAAAGTAATGCATTACGTTACTTTTGCATTACTTTTAAAATCTGGACAGGGCTTGCTTGTTTGTTTTTAAAATAAAAAAGTTATATTTTTGGCAAATATAAAAGCCTTTTCACACCAAAAGTGAAATGAATAAGCCTCAGGCTGAAGAGAAAGTACATTTACATCCGTACAGTAGAATGCAGAAGAAGACATTTCAACACTTCAGCAATAAACAAAGACACGCAAATGTTTGTCTAGAGTAATTTTGGCTTATTGGTTGAACTGGATCATCGAAGGTCAGAAGCAAAGACATTGGTTAATAGAATAGGATTAAATACATAAAGGATATTTGTGTTGTTTAACATTTAACTATTGCAGGTTTGCGTCATATTCTGAGTTGCATTATTCTTATTCATTTTGAGGAATACTGAATCGGTGTTTTTTTGTGAGTGAGATGAATTAATGCATATTTATATTTATTTTAGAACTACAGTAACATCTGATTTCTCTCAACATGGGGACAGGAGAGCTGCCGATCAATAAATTGGAGAAAAAAAAGTAACTTATTTGAAAAAGTAACTCAGATATTCTCTTTTAAATTAAAAAGTAATCCGTTACTTTACTAGTTACTTGAAAAAAGTAATCTGATTACGTAACTCGCGTTACTTGTAATGAGTTACCCCCAACACTGCTGATATGTCAGTTCTGTCACTATGAGAAAGCTTAAAAAACAAAACCCTTAAGGTTAGGAAAAAAACTAAATGTACTAATGTTCTCCCACCTCTTGCTATTATGATTTATTTGTTTCCAGAGAGACGCGACTTACTGAGGCCATGGACAACATCTGTGAAAGAATTCTGCAGTATAAAGTCCATGCTGAGAGACCAGGGAGCCTTCGCTATGCCAAGGTATTATTGAGCGCACCTTAGCACTCTTTCCCAGCCCTCAGTTGCATGAAATGTGTGGACTTTAAATGTGTGGATTTTGTTTGCAAAATGATAAATAATTTTAGACTGCTGTGTTTCTCAGGGCACGAGTCAAACCATGAACACACTGAAAAATCTGGTGGATAAGGGAGTGAAGGTAGAGCTGGGTATCCCTTATGAACTGTGGGATGAACCATCAGTGGAGGTGGCAGACTTGAAGAGACAGGTAATACTCATGCACTAACAAAGAAAGAGCCGTGGAGTGGTGTAGTTGCATGTTTTCGTCTTCATAAATTATATGCAGTTATTGTTTGAGATTACTAATAATTTTTTATAGTGTTTATGAACTGGACTGTCGGTTTGTAGAATGTTAAAAAGAGGATCAATATACTGTCTTCTAAATGAAAAATATACCTTTTGGGACAGTATGGTCAAATGTATATATATTTTTTCTTGTCATGTTTATATTACAGTGTGAGACCATGTTGGAAGAGTATGAGGAGATTGTGGAGAACTGGTACTTTCATCATCAAGATGAGAGACTTGACAGATTTTTCTGTGCAACCCATGTCCTCAGAGACTCGGACCAAGGTAGAAATACACTGTATCTCTTAGCATTCACGAACATACAGACTCGTAATATAATCCTTCCTCTATGCATAAGCCACTATTTTCAGGCCTTATTTGATCTCTTTCAGAGTGCCTGAATGAGGTATGGAAAGGTGACATGGGTGTAAAGGGATCCAAAGAGGAGAGTGAGGGAGAGAACAGAAGACAGACCCATGATGCAGGAGAACTGTGAAAGCAGAGCCATAATGGTTGATGAATGCATACGACCTGTATTACATCTGTGCACAAAACTACAGGAACCAAGGAAGCATCAAAGTTTTTTCCTCAAATCTACATGAACATGACTTTACAGCAACGAACACTAACTGTAAGTGTTCAAAATTGTCCTAATCTGTTACATTTGCCAGATCATGGTATGTGAACAGTCCTTGGTATTTTATCTCTTTTTCCATGCTGATATCATGAATTTCTCAGTGTTTCCAATAATGAAGAAAGACAATGAAATGTGCCTTTTATTGTGTATTATCTTATAGGGATGTGTTAGAGCAACTACAAAAACTAACAGTTTTTTTACTGATCGACTTGATAGGGAATTTTATACGTATTTATCATTATTGCACAACCATGCACAAACCAAAAAGATGCTTTTAGGATTTTGTATTGTGAGGTACTTTAAATATATTTTCTCCTGATGTAACATGTACAGTAATGTTTTTAAACAATGGATTCTTGCTATAAATCATAAGTGTGGCGTCTTTGTGTGTGTGTGTGTGTGTGTGTGTGTGTGTGTACCTGTTTTTCTGTTCTGGTGGGGACTTAAACCTGAATACACACAGACTCATGGGGACTCGTGTCACGGTGGGGACCTAAATTGAGGCCCCCATGGGTAAACAAGCTAATAAATCACACAGAACATAGTTTTTTGAAAATCTAAAAATGCAGAAAGTTTCCTGTAAGGGGTAGGTTTGGGGTAGGGTTGGTGTAGGGCAATAGAATATACTGTCTGTACAGTAGAAAAACCATTACGCCTATGGAGAGTCCCCACAAGGATAGCAAACCAGACGTGTGTGTGTCCGTCCAAAGTGCCAGTAGGAGCTCTTTAGGTCTGGCTCATCATTCGCCAGTCTTTTCAAAAAGAGAAATGATCCTATCCAATTAACTATTTAAGGTCAGTTGAGGAGCCTATACCTCCTCAACCGAGGGCTCCAGTGGCGCAATCAGTTAGCGTGCGGTACTTATAAGGCAGTATTAAGCAAAGCGATGCCGAGGTTGTGAGTTCGAGCCTCACCTGGAGCAATTTTAACATGCAGGTAATACTCATGCCTTCTGGTCAACATGAGCTCGACGTGAAATTCTCCACACTGCGTATGCAATTGCAGATGTCCAAAACGCCTGGGTGCAATTCAAAGGAGAAATTAAACAGCTACCCAAAAAAAAACTTTAAGAGTAGGGATATTATTAACAGTGTTGGGGAAAGTTACTTTTAAAAGTAATGCATTACAATATTGCGTTACTTCCTAAAAAAGTAACTAATTACATTATTTAGTTACTTTTTATTGAAAGTAATGCGTTACGTTACTTTTGCGTTACTTTTGAAATCTGGGCTGGGCTTGCTTGTTTGCTTTTAATATAAAAAGTTATATTTTTGGCAAATATAAAAGCCCTTTCACACCAAAAGCCTCAGGCTGAAGGAAGTGTAAATTCACGTCTGTACAGTAGAACACAGAAGAAGAAAGTTCAACACTCTTCAGCAATAAAAAAAAGAAGAAATATTAGTGTATCTTGTGTAATTTTTGCTTATTAGTATGGTTGAATTGGATCACTGAAGGTCAGCAGCAAATAAATGGGATTAAATACATAAAGGATATTTGTATTATTTAACATATTTAATTATTGCAGCTTTGAGTCATATTCTGAGTTGCTTTTAACTGTTTTTATTAATTTTGAGGAAAACTAAATCAGATTTTTTTTTTTTGTGAGTGAGTGAGATGAATTAATGCATGTTCACATTTATTCTAGAACTAAAGTAACATCTTACTCCCGATTTCTCGCAACAAGGGGACAGGAGAGCTTTCAATCAATAAATGGGAAAAAAAAGTAACTGGCGTTACTTATTTGAAAAAGTAACTCAGATATTTTCTTGTAAATTAACAAGTAATACGTTACGTTACTAGTTACTTGAAAAAAGTAGTCTAATTACGTAACTCACGTTACTTGAAATGTGTTACCCCCAACACTGATTATTAATAAGAGCTATCCTTAAATTAAGTGATATTAAGTACTTATGGTGGCATTAAGTGTCAGTTGCTTTGAATTAAATAGTCTTGAAGTGGTAACTCACCGTCACCAGAACAGATAATAACTACATATTTAATTGTGTAAGCAATTAAGCTGCAGGACGCCTTATTTGTCTTTGTTTTTGCTTATTGTACATAAGGGTATTTTCGGATGTTTTCGTAAATTGTAACCTTGACATTCCAACACAAAATTATTACAATTTTTTAAAAGTTTTTGTATGAAAGATAATCTCTTCTTGTTGATCCCAGTTGGCTGGAGCTATATGATGTGCATGAACTGTCACCTAGTGGTTAAACACATGAGTCATGACAAGTGAATTCATGCTTATAGGCCTGTCAAAAGTCAGTAACAGTATCTATAACACACTTATAATAAACAGCTACCCCCACTTCACTGTAACACAGAAACTTAATTAGCAGATACTAATCACTAACCAGGGGTTTTAAGAAAAAAAATCCACAATGGTGCCCAAAAGGGGACTTAAAACATCTTAGACACCACTAGGGGGCACAAAGTCCTAAAACATAAGTCCTAAAGTCCTAAAACATAAACTAATAACCAAATGTGTCCATTTATAAACTGGTTCACTGATGGGGTGACAAACGGTCCTTGTGGATAATAAACCATTAACTTAGGTTGAAAGATATATGTGACATTATCACCAGTAAGGGACCTAGAGATCCGTCTTGCATTTCCTTTTTCAAGTTTTAGTAAACATGAGGATCTCATCCTATTGTGATGATTATTGTTCTGATGCACACACTAAGCTCCAGTGGCGCAATCGGTTAGCGCGCGGTACTTATACAGCAGTACAAAGCAGAGCAATGCCGAGGTTGTGAGTTCGAGCCTCACCTGGAGCAGTTTTAGGTCCTTTCTGTATCAAGGATGATTATTGTTCTGATGCACACACTAAGCTCCAGTGGCGCAATCGGTTAGCGCGCGGTACTTATACAGCAGTACAAAGCAGAGCAATGCCGAGGTTGTGAGTTCGACCCTCACCTGGAGCAGTTTTAGGTCCTTTCTGTATCAAGATAAATCACACAAGGCATTGTCTATGTCAGTGGGTCCCAACCCTGGTCCTGGAGGCACCCCAACACTGCACATTTTGTATGTCTCATTAATCAAACACACCTGATTCAGGTCATCAGCTCATTAGTAGAGACTTCAAGACCTGAAACTGGTGTCAGAGAAAGGAGACATGCAAAATGTGCAGTGTTGGGGTGCCTCCAGGACCAGGGTTGGGAACCACTGATCTATGTCACTTACAGGGGTTCATTGTTGTACTTGTGGGACACACAACCAAGACAGCTTTATTTCAGTGATCTACCATTAGTTATGCTGATTTCTTGTCATACACAGTAGGCTAGGCTACTAATGAATAATATGTCTTGTTCAATATGTCTGACTTGCATTTATAGATAAGTGTCTAGAATATAATTAATGACAAAGAATGCTTTGAAAGTGATATTACACTTCAGCAACTTTTTTTTAAATTACATTAATAGAATCAAGTTTTTATTACATCTAAAATTATACGCAAACTGATTGTGTATTTATAGCTTTGATACAGTGCACTTTTTCATTCATTTCTCACTCTCTCTTTTCCTAATGTGTGTTTGTTTAAAAACTTCTTAAATTCCCCACTTACAAACATTTGAAATGAAAGAAAACGCAGGGCCAGCTGCTAATGACTTCTATGACCGAACACAGTCATTAACTGTACTGCACATTCTTTGAAACATTATTAATCACACATGTATGACTTCCTACCAGTGCAGTGCTTTTGTTCTTGGTCATTAATTATTGTTCGTATGGGTCATTTGTGAACTATATAGCACAGATCATGCTTTGCCCTTGTTTTTCTTGATCAGTATATCTACATCACAGAATTGTCAGTGTGAACATTTGTTTTTAATGCATGCATTGAATACCAAACCAGTGTATCACTCAATACTACAGTATAGTTTTGAAAATAAAATATTTCTGCAGACCACTGTATTTAGAATCTAATAATCTGGGGAACATGTGCTTGAACAAGACCTGCAGACATCGCTAGTCTGCATATGCATTTTATCTGAGAAGAACCATAAAGTGGGAATTGATCTAGACCAAGTTACACTGCAGGATTCTGATACTGAATCTTTAGTCCTCGAAATGTTACTTTTCAAACAGGATAAAGCATATCTGACTTAAGCAGAAATATGAGTTCTAACATTTGTAGAAAACAAGTCATTTGAACACTTCTTTATTTTGTATTCTTTATTATTCACCATTCTTGTGTTCTCCTTCTATAACTAAATAACAGGAAAAATGTGACTGTGGTTTCAGAGGTAACCTACTTAAATTTTAAAAACAAAAAATAAAGATAACCTTGTCCTTACCTAAGCCTGATTTTCTGCCATCTTGTCTCAAACTATGTATTTTTCTGGCATGATTACCCCTCAAATGTTGAATGTTATTCTATGTGATAATTGATCCAAACAGTTATGAAATGTGTATCCATGGAATCTATAATGGCGTGTTCCATTTGAAATCAAAACAGAAATTATGCCAAGGATTCTGACTTCCTTTCGTCAAAACAAAGCTCTCACGAGCAGCTGTTTCAAAATCAAACACAGTTTTGCACTGTTTGCATCATCAAATACTTGAAACCTAATTAAGGATGAAATGAGTGGAAACGAGACGAGTTCAGACAACAAAAGAAGCAGGAGGGAAAAAAAACTGGGTGATAAATGACTAAAGCTGGTTTTAATATTTAAGAGGTTACAGAACATAATTGCAATCAAAAGCTAATACTCCAGCACTGTTTTTTTTTTTCTTTTAACAATAAATGAAATCCATAACTTGATAATACTGACAAATGAAGTGCCACTATAAAATCTATAGGTGTATTTTCTAAACTAGTTGTAGTTGACCACAGTAGCTCTCACCTCCATTTGGTGACATTCGCTCTTGCCGCTCACTTCTCTCCAACACACTTCTTGTCTGGTTCAATATCTGGACTTTCTCCAGCCTGCTTTCAATATCACATGGTGTAATAGATCCAGCAGACACGTTCGTGTGTTGCAGCACCCAAGTCAAACTGATCTGTGTGGTGAAAGAATGCCAAGAATATGTGATATGATTGTACCAGTTCATCCCTCAATTAAGTTTGTTGTACTTGACAAGCATCCAAAAACATCAAACCTTAAAAGTGACATGCTCTAGGCCTACAGCATGGGTACACACAAGCATGCACCTTGGAAACAGTCCTCCAGGGAAGTCATCAATCAGTTTTATGGGACTGCTCTGAGAGAGTTTCTTTTGTTTTCCTTTCAATTCAGTTGTTCTTTTTTCACTCGCTCCCCTTGCCTCACCCTTACTCACTATTTCCATATGTGTCAGCTTTAGATCCTCTCCAGAGAGGGAGCGCCTCGTTCCTGGGGTTACCCAAAGTGTTGTTTCAATTGCACATTGAACTTTGAATTGACGCCCGCGAGGGTACAAGTTCAAGATTACGGTGCGTAACCAAAATTGCCTTAGGGGATATTAGGGATATATTAGGAAACCGAAAAAGGTCTTTCTTTGTGCATGCATTCCTAATGTGCTTAATGCATGTACAGGCATTTAGTGTGTGTGTATATGTATGTGTGCGTCCTTTGCCAGTGAAGGAGTTGACGTCAGGGTGATACGTAACCCTGCCGCGGCGCTCTGAATGCAGCAGGAACTTGCGCTGCTCAGCCTGAGAATATCTGTCCACTTGTCGTGCAGTTATTGATCAACCAGGACGCGGCTACACTGGCAACCCGCATTGAAGCGCACATGGTAGGTAAACTCAGTTTTGCTCTTGTGCACCTTTCCAGTCCCCGCTTCTGTCTTTAGATCAGAACAGGCTTGATCAGGACTGCTGACAAGGGATTTAAATTTAGAATAACCCGTTGATTAGTCTTAACCAGTGATGGTGCTAAAGTAGCCCGCGCACTGAAACTCTAGTTGTTCTTTATGGAGATGTGTTTGATCAAAGTGTTTTTTTGTAGGATTATGATTGTTATATATATTTTTGTATACATGCACTTGCATGTACATAGCACTTTTTATTGCAGCATGAATCGGGTGCAACCAGATCATTTATTTTACATAATTAATTTATTTTATATGTTCATTTGTTTGTACAAATACAAATACAAAACGTGATTTATTAAAAAAATTATTGTCTGCTGCTTACCTAGAATATTTTTTTCCAAGCGCTATAATCCGTATACCAAGTATCTTTAAAAGTGTTGTTCTCCTGTAAAAAATTAATTAATATATAAAAGCCAAGTGGATAAAAGACGTTCACTTAACTGAAATGCATATTTTAACATTTAATAAAGCAACTAGCAACATTTAATAAAGCAGTTGTAAATGAATGCATATTATCTTTTATCTTATTAAGATGCATGATTATCAAATGTCATGATGCAAACTAATTTAGAAAGTCCATAATTATTTTTTAAATACTTTCCATCGGATTTATGGGACACAATCAGTTTAGGCCATGCAATACAACAACGGGGTATACAAAGGCCCGAAAACTAACAGCTTAAGGCCATGTAGGTGGCCAGCTGCGAAACAATTATTTTAGTAAAAAAATGCAATTTCCGTTCCCCGTTCTGCGGGCGCACTTCGTGCCTCGCTATTCTGTACATATACGTCGGGTCAACTGATAAACACGAATGGTTGTAATTATAGCTCCATAAAACAGAATTTTTCATTAAATGATCATTATAGGGTTCGACTTAGTTCACATCCCATGTGATTTCAATCTCATTGCACAATACAAACTCAGATTACAGTAGAAATATAGAATTGAGAGGAAATCTCGACAGTCCTGCAATGATCAGTTATCTTTTCTTAAAGGATGATCTGTAGGCCTGTTTGAACGGAATGACCAGCTATTGCCAAGCTGCCAGCATACTTGACAGGATGATACATTCTCTCGCTGTATCTTCTAAAACACATGGTTAACTTGCATTTTAAACGTTTAATTGACGATAAATGGGATGAACCCCCCCTTGCTAATTGTTCCACTCTATAGGTTCATCGTGGAATGTTGTGCTTGGCATAACTGGAGCACGGAATCACGGACGGCGATTTCATGTGCATCTGTTTTTCAACATTGAGACGAAACCTGCAGGGAAATTTCATGATTTCACTGCCAGGGCACATAGCGTGGGAGAGAGAGAGAGAGAGAGAGAGAAAGAGTGATCGGCCTCTCTTTTTTTCCTTATTTCTCTCCCTGTGCCGCTGTCTAGCCTACTGTACTACATGTGTTTTCCTATTCAAACATGTATCCTTGCTTGGACCTATGTTCAAGCTGACAGGGCGCACTATGAATATTCTTGTATAAACTTCAAAGCACAAAAGTTTACATCTGGCTTGGCTTCTTGAATAAGATTTCACAAAACGCGAATAGAGCATGATTCAAAGTCAGAATTAACCAAAAAAAAAACTGTCCTGTATACTTTGCAGTGTCTCAACTGAACGAACTGAACGAACTGTAGCCTACCAAATATATTAAACAAAGGGGAATATGTCCAACACTTCATTTTCTTTCATTCCGTTTCGTGTTTTGTACCTATGTTGTGCATCAGGTTGACAAAGGTGTGTTTGACAAATTTGTGTCAGTCAAAATATTATTAATAGCTATTATGCTTCTGCTGAAGGATGCCAGTTTACGACATTTATCACTGAAAACATTATAGTCTCTGCCGTGCATGACAACTAATCTAATGTCAGTTCAAAACCAATATATCCATGCTTTGCAGATATTCGCTTTTAATTTTAAGACCATTTGAAATTAGGCTACCGGAAGATATAGAGGTGTTATTGGCAGCTGCTGCATGGTTAAACAGGTGTGTGAGAGCGCGCGAGCAAGAGTTCATGTCCTATAGCAGGGATCCTCAAATCTGGCCCACGAGATCCACTTTCCTGCAGAGTTTAGCTCTAACCCTAATCAAACACACCTGAGCATGCTAATCAATGTCTTTGGGATCATTAGAAAATCACAGGTAGGTGAGTTTGATCAGGGTTGGAGCTAAACTCTGCAGCGCATTGGCCCTCCAGGGCAAGATTTGAGGAGCCCTGTCCTATAGGATACGTACAACGCTGAAATCGACAGGTTTTTGAAAGCGCAAGAGAAAACGTTCTTGTTTCTATTCATCTGAGGACAACAAACAGACAGTTAGTGATTTATTAATTTATGATGGACAGGGACATAACCGCAATAAATCACGCAATTTTAAATCAGTTCATTTCAAGAACATGGATCCCACGTGTAGGCCTATCGCGGGGATCGCTTGTCAAAGATTCAGTACAACCTTGGCTGGCTGTCGTCCACGATGAAGAATGTTCAAATGTGTTAAGCAGGCCAAATCTTTCTCATCTGTCCGACAACAAACCCCAGGGTTGAGATTTAGGACGTGAAGCGCAGCACTGTGTAGCCTACGCGGAAACTGACAGGTATCGAGCTCTCCATAAACCTGAGTTCTGTGCCAAATGTGTGCAAAATCATATTTCAGAGAGAAACGAGGAAACGTTCTATCACATTCCAAATCACTTCCTTTTTTTACAATCATAGATTTGTATATATTTATAAAAAAAATAACTTTTTTTTTTTATGTATTTTTTTTATTTGTATATTTTATTCCTCTAGCTACGACAACTTGCTTTGATCTCTGTTTAACTTGGGAAAAAAAACTTTTTTCAAAAAAAGGATTGCCAAAGACGTGTGAAACTCTCAAGTAGATAACAACAGTTTGTATGCTATTTTAATTGTATATCATATAAAACACTAAAACACTTTTCTCAAAAAGAAGAGGAAAAAAAAAATCTCCGTTTCTGTGGCGATACGAAAATCCCCCCATTTGTTTTGAACGACCCGTAGGCCTATATAGTCGGGGCTGTAGCCTGCTCGATGATTGACTGGAGGTTTTGTTTGTCTTTTTCGAAAAGCTGTTTGGTCGCGCATAAATTACATACTTCAACGCAACCATGTATTCAACCAATGTATTCCTAAAACAAATGGATTAAGCAAATTCCCATTTAGATTGGAACGCAGTAGAAGTAGCCTAAACGCTGACAAAATATTCGAGATGTGTTGTAGGCTAATATGCAATTAAGACTTTTTTAAATATATAAGCTATATGATAAAAATATAAACATATAATGGCTTCTTAATGACATATAATACAATGGCTATCAGTCTCGTGCCTCATCTTGTTGGCTCGAGCACAAACAACGCTGATCCGATCATTTCTTTTTGACTTTGTGATCATGAGGAAGCCCCCCGATCGTTTTCAAAGCTAACTTCCAGTGAACAGGAACGGACACTTTGTAGCTTTCATATGCGACGGGTGTGAATTTATGGAAAGAGCTAGATAAATTGTGGAAACTGTATCCAAGGTTCTACGTGCTGCTATAGGCTGAGGCTCAGCAACTAAACAAGTTTGAATTTCCCATACGAAAATTAACCATACTACAAACAAAAACATGGTTACTATAGTTAAACCATGGTAAACACAAATTAGCAATGGTCTTGCTACACTAACCATAGTTTAACCATGGTATTTATAGTAAAACTGTGGTTATCAGTGCGCCAAAACAATGGTTACTACACTTTTACTATAAAAAAAAAACATGGTTATTTTTTGTAAGGGTTGTCTTTTAGAAAGGAGCTTACGAGCTTAATAAACCTATTGGTTAAGCTTCAATCCATCAAGCATGTGTAATGAGCTATGTTCAATTAGCTAGCACTGCAATGAAGCCAGGGACAATCACAAATCATGCTGAGAGTGGATCAAACCCTCCCTGCTCGAGACGACAGCCGTGAATATCTACACGCTCTCATCACTTGCCCAACTTACAGTCTTACGCATCGCCCTCAGATACACTGCCGCCTCTCCGAAACCGGAGATTCAATTAATCAGGCGATCAATTAATGCGGAAGGGGTTTTGACAGTGTTCTCAGTTTTCCCCTGGGGCACGTCGCAACATGTGTGGAATGATCGCGAGCCGCACACCGGACCCTGGGAATGTGCACTGCTCTGTCCTGCAGTTGGCCGCTCATCACCTCCCGTTGTAGAGGCAGACACCTGGCGATGTTTTCGAGAAAAATGCTTTAAACACGTATTATTGGAAAGAAACATTAAAACGTATAGAAACCCAAAGAACAATATGTAAGACAGTGGGTGGTTTTACCTCTCAGTGCGCTTTCTTTGACCTTCATGTCCCCTATGGGTCCTCATATTTCAGCCTACGAGATAATTGAGCCAGTGACTCTCTCAGTGCTCCCCTCTCCTACCGGGCCGTTTATGCATCCCTGCTGACTTTGCTGTCAATGTCAAACGCTTGTTAGGACATCATCAATCATCAACACTTAGGAACATTCTCAGAACTTTGAAGGCAGGTGATACACTGAGAAAAGAGAGGGTGAGAAGAGCTGAGGGAACAGCAAATGTTCGTAAGTGTTCATCTGTTAGTTTAGGATGCACTTCCAACAGTTAACAACTGATAATTTGAGGCACTGACCGAACACCGAGGATTTTACAGTGCGTTTCATTAGAAGCAAAGAGTGCACTCTAAAAAATGCTGGGTTAAATACAACCCAGTGCTGGGTAAAATAGGGACAAACCCAGCAATTGGGTTGTTTTGACCCAGCGGTTGGGTTAAATGTTTAACACAACCTTCTGGGGAGTAACCCAACCGCTGGGTCAAAACAACCCAATTGCTGGGTTTGTCCCTATTTTACCCAGCACTGGGTTGTATTTAACCCAGCATTTTTTAGAGTGTGTTAGCTCTTAGATGCAACCCATCTGCCTGCCTTTTTTAAACCCACAATTTGTCAGGGCTCTATATCACTCTGTCTAAGGAAGAGTGAGTGCATTGTTTGTCTTATCTGCAGGCGAGATTTTGCAACTTTCTCTGGTGTAGATTATCATCAGATAAATAAACAGACTCCTCCATCAGGCCAAGAAGTGGAAGACACAGATTCATTACTGGGGGCCTGCAGACAGGCGAGTACAGGCTTATGCTGTCTTGCCAGAGGAAGTGGTTCAACTTGAGCATGCATTTCTCACATTCAATCTATAAATCTGCTTTTATGCTTTTAAAATTTTATTTTCTAATCTTAGTTCCCCACATTTCCCTGTCCTTCTTACTTTCACTACCATTCTCTCTCTCTCTCTCTCTCTCTCTCTCTGTCTGTCTCTCTCTCTCTCTCTTTTTGCCATCTTGCCTCAAGTTAATTATTGAAACTTAGAATCAGGGCTCAAGGGTACAGACTGCGGGGCAACCAAATGTTGCACTGGGTCTTGGAACAGACGGGTCCCATTTTAACCCTGGAATGCATAAAGGGCGTGATTTATGGAATCTGTGTTTTCAAAAAGATTAATTTAATACTTTTTAATAATCCATGCATTCTTCATAGCTTATGTGAACCTCTTCTGTTAATTAACCTTATAAATTCCATTTGTATATTTATTGTTTTTAGACAGAAAAGTACACATTTTTGTAAAGGTGGTCATATATGTATTTCCTATAGTATTTTATTTTGTAGAAATAATATTTATTATATATTTATATTTATTTTATATTATTATTATTTTTTTCAGTATAAAATAGCAATATATTATTGTTGCCAATAATAATATTTGTTTTCTACATTTTTGTTTGTAATGATGTCAATTTCATATTTTGAGTTTTATGACAGTTCTATATTTCAATGTATGTAAGGGCCAATGCACCACAGGTGTCCCTTTTCAATCAATATCACTGTGATTTTATACATGTACTACCAGCCAAAGTTTGGCCCCACCAGAAATTATTTTTCTCATGTTCTAAAACAAGTAGGCCTGTCCAAAATTTTGAAAAGTGCTGGTCTCAAATGTGTTTGTGTGATGTGCTGGACCTGTCTGCAAAAATCATGGCCAAATAATCTGCAAAAGCTACCAGGAATTAAAATTTCTCACAAACATTTTACAGTTATAAACAAATGTTACAATCTAATACGGTTAATTTTGACCCTTTATACAAAGCTACATATAGTTTAAACTCTCTCTCTCTCTCTCTCTCTCTCTCTCTCTCTCTCTCTCTCTCTATATATATATATATAGTTTATTTGGGTCATGTTTACTTTATGAATCTTTTCATCCCACTTTTTCTCTCAATAATCAAGTCAACTTATTCCTTCCTACAGTGCTTCTTCCCATCTCCCCTCACAATTCCCCATCTGCAATAGACAGGTTTAGATTAAAAGAGTGGAAAGCCATAAATATGATAAATGAGAAAGGGCTTGGAATATTGGACCAGCTGCTCCACATGCTCTATGTCATCTCTTGCAATCTCTCCATGTTTATACACTCAATTGCCCCTGTTCCTTCTTTACAGAGTTGAAAATGTCAAAATGAATATACATTTAAAAGCCGCATTAAGTCAGACACTTTGACACAGACCAGATAAAGAGAGGCCTCCTACTGACAAATAGGCCTCTGATTGGCTGGATTATGTGTGTTAAATGGTCGACTTAGAATCTAGAATGAGTGTCGTGAGTTGTGAGCTGGGATGTTTTTAATTGTGGCACAGGTGGTGTGGTCTGAGAAAAACCATACTGCAATGCTCTCGCCTGTTTGAGCTTCACTCAACCGTCATGTAAATCCATCAGTATCCTGACTTTTTGTTATATGACCTCTTATACATTTTTAATCTTTCTTTTTCTCTTTCCCTACTGTTATAGGCTTGATGACATCATGTCCAGATATCACTCCCCTCCTTTCCAGACACTCTCCTTCCTCCCTCTTTTCCTCTTTACCCTCTTCCCTCTCTCCCTTCTTTCTCCTCTTCTTTCTCAATCTCCTCTCAGCTGGACCTCTCCTCATGACCCTTGCTACCACCTGGATGGACGTCCACGCCACTGTCTATCTGAATTCATCAATACGGCCTATGGAGTGCCTGTAACGATGGAGGACCTCCAGCAAGGACCCAAGACAAACATCAGCACTTTAACAGACCTTCATAACCCCCACAATCTGACATGCTGGACGGCTGCCGAAGGCTCAGGTGGTGGGGACTGGACTTTAACAGTTCCCCTAGGCAGACGCTTTGAAATCACTTACATTAGTCTTCAGTTCTGTCAACAGGTGGAGTCTGTAGAATCCTATCCCATCTCCATCTTGAAGTCAATGGACTTTGGCCGGAGCTGGCGCCCCCTACAGTTTTATTCAAGCAACTGCATGGGCACATTTGGCCGCCCTGCGCAGTCCATCGCTCTGACAAAGCACCAGGAGACAGAGCCGCTGTGTTCAGATCCCAGACCACTGCAGAAGCATCGTGGAAATGTCGTGCTGGCCTTCTCGACTTTGGATGGACGTCCTTCCTCACCAGACTTTGACTACAGTCCAGGGCTCCAAGATTGGGTGACTGCAACAGACGTAAAGATAGTATTTCATCAATCATTGGATAAAATGAAAAAGCAAGAAGACAAACTAAATGACGTGGGAGGCACATTTAGATGGAGGGAAAGGGGAGACAAAGCTCTGAGGTTTGGCGAGAAAAACACAGGCGTTGAAATTTGGAGAAACAGTCAAGAAAAACAGACTTCAACACAAAGAACTAGAAACAAAAGCACTGTGCCCCAAAGTGGCCTCAATGTTACTCGAAAAGAGATGGGATCTCAAGGTAGAGTGGGAAGGGGCAGAAAAAAAGACAGTTACAAGCCATGCCAGGACGGCACATGTGATTGGTCCCTAAATATCCCACAGCAGGGCTCCAAAGGGCGAGAGTTGAGGAGAAGAAGAAACAATGCAGGGAGGGGGAAGTCCCATTCTAAATCGAGAAAAAACACCTCACGCAACCTCGTTCCATCATCTCTTTACACCCCACTGAAACCCTCTCTTGCCCTTTCCGACCTGCAGGTCGGCGGCAGGTGCAAGTGCAATGGCCACGCCTCTCGCTGTCGTCGTGACAACCAGGGGCGTGCCCTGTGTCAGTGTGAGCATCACACATCTGGGCCGGACTGTGACGTGTGTGAGCAATTTTTTTATGATCGACCGTGGCAACGGGCCACACCCAGCCAACCACACCCGTGTGTCCGTGAGTTTAAGCCTGTGTGTGTCTGGTGGTCTGTCTATGCTTAAATGTCTATTTTTAAATAGGATTCACTGCTACTTACTTGCAGAAAAATAGTATTTTTCACACAATATCATATAAAATAAGAACATCTTCATTATATAATTTACAATCCACTTTAAAAAGCCTTACTCTTAATGAGTATTTTCGTTTAATTGACCAGTTTAAACCACTAAAATCCTCAAATTAAAATGACGCAATAAGCAATACTTAATAAAACTTTGTGACTTTATTTTACTTTGGATGATTAAATTGATTTCATTCGAGTAATCAAATCAAACGCACTCTCAATTGACAAAAGCCACAAAGCATGCTGGGTAATCAGTCGTGCCACATATTAAGACTTCGGTGCATCCGAAATCGCATACTGTCTGGGTAGGTACTACAATTGAATTTGAACTTACTTCACCGGTAAAAAAGTATGTTCTATACGAGTATGGGTAGTATAAATGATTTCGGATATACTACTCTTTTAGCGTATTGTTTTTCGCATACTATACATACTACTGTCAGATAATGTAATCTTATGCAGTGTTGCTTCGCAAATAAATTTGAGCATTATTTAATGTTTTTTTCTAGAAGAAATTCCATTTCTTTACTGAAACTAAACTGTTTTTCACTCCTTTCACTGCTATTTTATAATCCTCTATCTGTGCTCATCTTTGTCTGTTTCTCTCTTTCCCAGCATGTGAATGTAATGGTCACTCTACTAAGTGTAGGTTCAGTATGGCCGTGTATCAGCAGTCTGGTCGAGTCAGTGGAGGCATTTGTTTGAAGTGCCGGCACCACACAACGGGACGCCACTGCCAGCTCTGCCAGAACGGATATACGCGAGACCACAGCACACCGCTCAGCCACCGCAAGGCCTGCCAGCGTCAGTAACAATTGATTTGTCTGTGTGTTTTATGTGGAAATCATGTTTAAGCTGCTAGATACGTGAGTGAATCATTCTTGCCGTTCCACAAGTGAAAAGAAAAACATGTTTTTTTTGGCTTTGCCATCTGTGGGGTCTGAGGTGTGTGAAAGGCAGCATAGTCTGTGTCTATGTTATGGCTACACTATGAGTGATGGAATGCGCACTGACATTTTAACTTTGACTGCTCTCATATCTATGGCATGCTCATGGAGCATTTTAGGCAATGTCCCAATATAACATCAGTTCACACTGCATGGTTGTACATGCATTTCATACATCAATGTTTATTTGTCATTTAGTTTGTAAAATGTATACAAAATCTAAATGATGTCTTGAAAATACCATAAAACCTCTGCTAACACCTAAATATTTGAATTAGATGATAGAATTACCTTAGAAATTTGGAAACTGAAAGATTTAGAACTTGTTAATGTTAAAACAGACCTGACTTTTTAATCGTGTATAAATGTTTGTAGGATGGTTGGAGTTTTGTTTGGATGAAGAAAGGTTGAGCAGAAGCAGAGAAGCAGATCTTTCCTCTCAGTGGTCTCCCAGCCATCACACATAAGTTTTATGGGGAAAATCTTGCTCAGGGGTCAATGAGACTTGAATTACAACTGAAGACACAAACCACAGCTGCCTTGTTCTGTGTAGTATTGCTCGTCATTTCCCTTCATGTGTCTAAACCTGCTAGTCTCACACTAATACCCTTAGTCTCATGATAATTCTCAGCTCCATTTTTTTCCCTGCTTCTTCTTTCTACATTGCTCTTGTTCCTAATCTTTTTCTTCACTTTCATCCTTTCATTTTCTATTTTGTTACCCTCAGCATGCCAGTGCCACCCCATGGGTGCTGTGGGACGTTGGTGTAACCAGTCCACAGGGCAGTGTTTGTGTAGAGAAGGAGTCACAGGACAGAGGTGTAACCGTTGTGCCCCCGGGTACAAGCAAGGCCATTCCCCCCTCCGGCCATGCATCCGTAAGTATCACAGCTTGCATTACAAATTTGATTGGATTCTGTATAATAATTAAAGTTGCTGGCCATAAGAAGCACTGTTTACAGTAACAATATACTGAAATATTAGCCAGGATAAGTAATCGGCCCATATCTGGCCATCGAACTGTAACCACGTTCTCCCCCACCTAGTCAGTTAAAAATTTTAGTCATTACATGTACAGTTTTCATTAACCTACAGTTTGTTTTTGCATAGGCATTCTACATTCCTAATTTGTCTGTCAACTTAAGTGTGCATGACACAATCCATAATTTAATATTTGGTGGATAAAATACACGTTGCACATAAGTTCTCTGCCTTTCGCGTCATACACACAACACAGTCCGATAAACACATATGCATACCTGACAATGTCAAGGTCTGACCTTGAAATAGGACTAGTACGATTTCTGTCTGGCCAATAAAGCGTGTATGTGATAAAAAAAAAAAAAGATAATTCATTGCTTTAGTACAACTTTTGAATTCTTAAAGTGAATGCAAGTGATCTTATAAGCTTTCAGTTGATAGTAAAGTTGATTTCTGTTTTATAAAACAAGCTTATATTCATTTAATATACAGTAGTTTGTGTCTTGCTATCACTGAATTGTATAAATTATAGGCTATAGTGGTCAGGTGAAACGGCCATTTCAACCCATAAACTACTTTTCAAAAGTGACAGTGAAGATATTTATGCCACAAAAAAAAATCTAGATTCCTGAGAAAAAATGCATCACAGTTTCCACAAAAATATTAAGCAGCACAACAGTGACCAACATGGATAATAATAATAATAATAATAACACTGATAATCATAATAATGATATCTGAAGTTTCATTATGCTGAAGACCAAAGTAATGGCTGCTGAAAATTCAGCTTTGCCATCACAGGAATAAATTACATTTGAAAATGTATTAAAATATAAATTGTTTTTTAAAATTGTAATAATATTTCAGCTTTGGTGAGCATGAGAGACTTGTTTTAAAAGCATCTCTTAACCGACCACAAACATTTGAATGGTAGTGTATGTTTCTGGGGATCTATTGTGTTTTTTCCCGTTTTATTTTTCACCTCAACTGCCCTTGACCCAATTAAAAGGCTTAATTTATTTAAACTCCAAACTCAGTATTATTGTCCCTTGGCAAACTACTGTTTGTTTATGAAGGATTTAGTAGAAGCCGCTCTGAAATTCTAACGCCTTCCCCTCATTCCTGTGAATAACTGGTTCCATACAAAGTCCTGAAACTTCTCAGGTGGTGCCACTTGGCTTTCATCAACATTACAATCAGCTTTCCTGAATTTCTGCGTGCTTCGTTTTCATTACGTGATAATCCAATGAATATTGCTGCGTTTTTATTTCTCAAAGTTCACATAACAGCGCAAGCCTCAGTGAGAAGGTTGACATGGTGTGGCGAACAGCACCTGTCGTGGTGCACAACCAGACCCCGTTTCCCTCCCAGCACGACAGACGCATAATTCTTCACGGGTTACAGCTCAGTGATAGAAGAGCTTGTTTGTTGTTCTACATGGATCGTCTCAACATGGATATTTATAGCGTGAGCTCCCGTCTTTCCTGCACCAAAGGCGAGCCGCAGCTAAAAACATGACCGGCACCAGCGAACCGTTTGCCACCTCTCATGGAGCAGGAAACGCAGCCGTCGTTTATCACAGGGAAAGTGACCCAGACATGAGATATTATTAGCACTTGAAGATTTGTGGGGTTTATATTTTGGATAACAGGGACCAGGAAGTCTCAGGTTATCCATGTTAAAAACTATATATATATATATATGCTACATCCTTTAAAGCAAATGGATTTCTTCAGGTCTACATTTGCCAGCTCTTACACCCAGAGACCTACTAAATGCCTCCGGGGCTAAAAACACCAAAATGAATTTGAAGCTGTTTGACGTTTGATATGAGTTATTGCTGAGGGACTTTCGAGTTTGGGGGGTTGGAGGAAGAGGATAAGGTGTCAGTGTCCCAGTTGTGTCAGAGATATGGGCAGAAGCACAGAACTCATGGGTAATATATGGTTGACCCAGCGTTGCAGACCTATCATGGGCCATATGTATGCGTGTTTGACATAGGGCGTCCTGATAGGTGGCCCTATTGACCTTTAAGACCACACACATGCACAAAATTGTCTGGGCTCACTCACAGTGACAAAAGTACTCTTGTTTTTACCACACAAGCATTCCACATGCACTAAAACACAACAGGGCAAACTGCAGTCACAGCACACACGTCCCCTTTCTCCCTCACACACTCACAAATGGCAAGTATGCCCTAATGAGCCACTGCAGGGATTAGAACGAGTCACCCACAGCGGAGGTGTGAAAAAGAGGAAGGACAAAATGAAAGGCACACAAATAAACTTGTCACTGCTTGCTGTAATTTAAAGAGACCCTTGTCCCCCTTTCTCTCTGTCTGTTGTTCGTTCAGGTATTCAGGAGGTTGCACCACCCACCCCAGTCTACCAGCCTCAGTACAGCATTGGTAAGCAATTGGTTCTTCCTTTGTTGTTCGTTCAGGTATTCAGGAGGTTGCACCACCCACCCCAGTTTACCAGCCTCAGTACAGCATTGGTAAGCAATTGGTTCTTCCTTATAAACACACACAAACACACACACACACACACAATAATTTTATTTTGAGCTTTCTGCTTAGATACACTGTTCATTTGTGAATTGTCATCTTTTATCCAATGTAAAATATTTATTTTTGTTAATGTTATGTTTTTTTCACATATAACATTGCTAAAGCTTTATACACAAAGCAAGAACAATGGCAAGAAACAACACAATAACAATACAATTATTGTTAAAGACGCATGTTATACATAATTAAGCAATTAAATGGGATTTACTGTCCCCTAGTGGATCAACTTTGTTCTGTAACATTTGGTGGGTAACACAATTGCTTTCTTGCCACATGAATTTCTCTCATAAAAATGTTCTGCATTATATAGTGTAGAAAGATAATAGTATGTATTTTAACAAGCTGCACAATTGGAATTATTCATGTTCCTATAATGAATAATGTGGGATATGTAATGCACCATATTTTACATATTATTAACCTATGTATAATTTATCATTAGAGTTGATAAGATAGAGTAGATGTTTGCAGCAGAATTCAAATGTATCACCCGATTCTGTTATTTTCCTGTTTATTACTGTGAAGCTGCTTTGAAACAATCTGTATTGTATAAAGTGCAATATAAATAAAGTGATTTGACTTGACTAGTATACCAATAATTATAATAATTTATGGCTTTCCTATTTTATTTTAAATATAAATAAATCTGAATTTATATGTAGAAAGAAATTTACAGCATCATCCCTTGTAACTGCTAATGTATGTTTTCTCTACACAAATCAACATCAGAATGACTCTTTGTCCACTTTCAGGCTTGCTTAAAATACCTGGAACTGTCTCTGCAATTATTTAAAAGCTACTTTAATGATATCCAGTCACATTTTTTTGAAATTGCAAAAGAGTTCCATCCTGCTGTTCATTTATTGACACTGGCTCAGACTTATAAGCTTTATTTTAAAACTGTATTATTGTCTTCTGATACCACTGTGACCACTAGCCTCTGCTGACTCCCTACAAAAACCAAATATTGATACCAAACAGAGATAAGACCGAAAAATATATAACCCTTTCTTAAGAGACTCACATATGAGTCTCAGGTTGACTAAATTAGTTTTTTTGCAGGGTGATACTATCTTGAAATCTGGCCTGTTGACCAGCTGACAGTAAAAAACCCAGAGCAGATATTTTCTTTCTGAATAAAACGTGTTGTACCATTGACAGCAACAGCATATTGTGCAGTCTGCCATGATTATGGTAATATATACCTGCCGCAGCTGCTTTGCTAATATCTAAAAAAGTGCAGTGCAGTCCATTACTGCTGATTGATTTCACACACATTACTGTGATCTGCAATGAGTAGACAGGCCAACTCTAGATCTCTGGAGACTAAAGAACTGCCTTTTACTAAAAAACACTCCTGGACCCCTGTGCTCTATTAAATACTTGAATAGAGATATAGAACAGCCCTTCGCTTTCCTTTCTTGGAGAGAGTGATCTAGTTTGTACAAAGTGTCATTTAAAATAGATTACAGAATGTGTGTGATTAACCTTTCCATTGTTGCTTTTAGTAATGGAAAAAAGGTTTACATAGAAATGTTTTTTTTTAAACGTGTGAAATTACAGTAAGTGTTTCTCTCTCTCACACACTCCAGGCGAGGAATGTCTTTCTTACTGTCCACCTTCCCAAGCAAGAGTCAAAATGAATTTAGAGACGTATTGTCTCAAGGACTACGGTAAGTCCTTAACTAAGGAAATTTGTTCAATAAAAAAGGCAATTGTGCAAAAGTTAAATTAAGAAATAAAGTCACATCATGTGATATAAAGTCACAATTATGAGAAACAAGGTTGCAATTGTGGGATATTATTATTAAAGGTAAAATTACCTTTTTTTTTTTTTTTTACTGAGGTGAAAATCAAGTGTAGCATTAGTTCTGTCAGGTTACGTTAGTCAAGCTCATGTCAGCTGACTCTCAGCTGATCCACGTCTACCTATAAGGATACAACACCTTTCACAGCACCTATAAATAAAGTCCTTCAGTATTATTAGCATTGCTCAATAGCTAATTACCCTCCTCCATCCCCAGCTCCTCCTCTCATCCAGTCAGGATTCGGCCTTCTGATTCCCCTTTGAATCAGACTAATTTCTAAAATGTGTACATTAAATTACTGAACATAAGTGATATCCGCAATACCTTTATGTTGGATCTGTTCTGTTTATCCTAGGGGGTTATCGCTGCTCTCCCTGCTCTCATCCATGCTAGGCTGCGTAGATGCGCAGGGAGTTCTTGCCCAGAACAGAACCATACCGCCAATCCAAACTGTATGCTAACTGTCAATCATTCTTGATGATAGTGGTCCTGACAGAAATAGGAATATGGCAGAAATATACTGCCAGTCAAAAGTTTGGAATAATGAAGTTTGTGAAAGATGTCTCTTTTGCTCACCAGGCATAATTTTTTTTTATCTAAAATCAAATAAAGCAGTAATATTGTGATATATTATAAAATTTTAATATGCCTGTTTTCTAGATTAATATAGTTAAAAAAGTAATTTATTCCTGTCATGGTAAAGCTGAATTTCCAGCAGGCAGTCTTCAGTGTCACGTGATCCTTCAGAAATCAGTCATTCTGTTCTGGTGCTCAATTATTGTTGTAGCTATTTTATTAATAATGGTTCTTATTGTAACCAGTGTTGAAAATAGTTTTTGCTGCTTAAAATTCTTGTGGAAACCATGATACATTTTTTTCAGGATTCTTTGATGAATAGAAAATACAGTGAACACAATTTATTTCGTTATTTTACAGTATTTTAAATTGTAATAATATTTCAAAATATTTATTTGTGATCAAATAAATGCAGCCTTCATGAGAATAAGATATTTATTTTAAGAACATTAAAAAATCTTAACTATTTTAAACCGTTGGCCAGTAGTGTGTATAGAATTACATTTCTTTTGAAAATCACTGAAGCATGATGAAGAACCGTAAGGCCCGGAAAACAACACACTACTAGCCTCTTAAAATTGGAACATATTTTAAAACACTATGCATCATGCACCTGCCAACTTTGCAAATGGTCACACAGCACAGACACACACAAACACTGGGCATCATAGACATAACATCTAATCATCACACATTGCCAGACTTTCAAATCATTCTGAACACAACAATCTCACAGAAACCTGCGCCTTGTTGCTAGAAGCTGCACAACAAATTAAAAACATTTGTTTAAGAATCGGATCAACATATCAAACATGCTTGGTATCCTCTGACTGGATAGAGTCATAGTCCGCAGCTAAAAAAAAGTCAGAGTCTTAGCCCATCACACAGTATGCGTTGTTCTGTGAAATCTGTCAACTCTGCTGAAAATCCGCAGACATGCTTTGACTTTTGTCAACTACGGTTGACTTGCAAAGTGAGGTAAAAGTCATGTAATGTATTCCAGTCTTTAGTCATATTGTCTAACATCCTTGTCTGTTTTATGTCATACTTTTGTCCCAGTGCTGAAGGTGCAGGTCAAAAGTAAGGAACGTTCCGGTCCCTGGTGGCAGTTTTCCATATTGGTGCAGTCAGTTTTTCGTATGGGCTCTTCGCACGTAAAGCGAGGCGTTCAGGCCCTCTGGGTTCCAGATCGGGATCTGAGCTGTGGTTGCCCTGCGCTTCAGATGGGCCGGACATTCCTCCTGATTGGAGCGGAGGAAAGCGGCCGGAGTTGGGTCCCCGAGGAGAGGCGATTAGTCGCAGACCGCACCACAATGGCTTTGCAGTGGAGGGAACACTGGAGCCCCAAATTAAGAGGCTTCCGCGGACAGGACACCCGGGGAAAGTGCCTACAGGGAAATACCACTATGCAGAAACACTCTCACCCAAACTTGTACGAAGAATACACCCCCCCACATCTTAAACTGCAGTCTGAGCCACACATACCACATAAACATACACACGGGGCGCATAAGCAGCATCATTTAACCACACAATCTGGAGGATCAGACCTCACGCACACACACAAAAGAGGAGGAACTCAGGGCGTACATGGAAAAGACACAGAAATGCACCTTGAGGAGGACCGTAAGGCTGAAAACATCACTCAGGAAACACAACACATGTTGCAGCACACCCAGGATCCTCTCTCAGGTACTTCAAAGACGAGTCAAGTCAATGAGCATGAGCAGTACCACCCAACAGCATGTCCAACATGGTCACCTGGGCCACCTGTCTAACAAAATGAGATATTATGAGCAGCAATACAAAAGAAAGTAGTTTACCAAAAAATTTTCTCACACTATCATCCAAGATGTGGATGAGTTTGTTTCTATATTAGAACATATTTGGAGAAATTTAGCATTACTATCACTTGCTCACCAATGGATCCTCTGCAGTGAATGGGTGCCATCAGAATGAGAGTCCATACAGATGATAAAAACATCACAATAGTCCATATATAATCCACACGACTCCAGTCCATCAAGTAATGTCTTGTGAAGTGAAAACCTGCATGTTTGTAATAAAACAAATTCATCAAGATGTTTTTAACCATTGCTTCTGGCTAAAATAAAGTCCTCTATCCATAATATTGCTTTCTACAGTGAAAGAGTCGTCTCGTCTGAACTAGGAGAGAAATATAAACTGGAGGAAGCATTATTATGGATTATGGACTTGGATTTTGGCCATAAATGGATTATGGACTCATATTTGGTTACAACACCTTAATAATGGATTTCTTACTAACACGCAGCTTTTTACTTCACAAGATGTTAAATGATCAACTTGTGGATTATTATGGCATTTTTATCAGCTGTTTGGACTCTCATTCTGACGGCACCCATTCACTGCAGAGGATCCATTGGTGAGCAGGAGATGTAATGCTAAATTATTCCAAACTGTTCTGATGAAGAAACAAACTCATCTACATCTTGGATGGCCCGAGGGTCAATACATTTTTAACAAATTTTCATTTTGTGAATGATTCCTTTAAGAAATGCCTACAGTGGGCTTAAGAAATGGCATGGTAAGGGATATTTTGGTTGTCTCAAATCTAGGATGTTTCCTATACAGAGCCACTCAATCCACTGAATACTCACACACTTTGCTGTCAGTATCTAAGTATTTTTGTATACAATACATTTTTAACAAATTTTCATTTTGTGAATGATTCCTTTAAGAAATGCCTACAGTGGGCTTAAGAAATGGCATGGCAAGGGATATTTTGGTTGTCTCAAATCTAGGATGTTTCCTATACAGAGCCACTCAATCCACTGAATACTCACACACTTTGCTGTCAGTATCTAAGTATTTTTGTATGTTGTGCTATATATTCATCATCAGATTCCAGATTCCATTTGTATTATTATTATTGTTAGTTTTCAGATGAAATGTGCAAATATTTTTCATGTCACATGCTCTGAGTAATTTTTTTTGCACCTTCCCTCCAGGAGGAGATGAGTCTAATCCAAATATTAAAAGACTGAAAATCATTATATTTTACTCAAAATGAATGGCATCCTGTTCAGTCCACAGTGTTTAGTCTGACAGTCAGACATGTAAGACTCTTATTGCGGGATTGTAAGAGGCACATTGTTTTCAGATCAGCAGCTGACAAATCTTATCCATTCTGGTCTCCATCACTGACAGACATGTAAAGTGTGGCTAAAGATTTTGTGCCCACAGTAAGTAATCATTTTTAAAAAATTGGTTTTGTACATTTTTGTGGCTAGAAAACACACACAAACACACACACATATATATATATATATATATATATGAATCATGAATCACATTGACAGTGAACTCAGACTGTATACAACAGATCTTTAATATGGTGCCTTTTTAAGTCTTATTACATGTGAATATTTTAAGCTATCATATAATATGTAAATGTTATAAATATTTGCGTATCAAAATGTGACAAAACATCTTTTTGCTGTTTAACTTAATGCTCTACCTCATAATAAATATTGTTAACAAGCCTGATAAAGTCGTTTATTCAGTTAAAACATTTAATAAATGTTTCAATTTCAAAGAATAAAATGTAAAAAAAATAAATAAAAAAAAGCAGTGATAAATGTGTACACAAAGGAGAAGTAAAAGATAATAAAAATGTGATTCATTGATAGAAAAAAAAGTCCTAATGAAGGAACGTTCACGCACGTGAGACTGAAAGGGGAAAGACAAATGGAGAGAGACCGTAAAGCGAGACGGCCAATGATGCACCTGCTTTGCTTGCACAGGAAACACCTGTTCCCAGCCTTCCTGCCTGGCTGACTGACGACAGTTAATTTAGTGTAAAAAAATCTCCCACAGCTTGAAGGGCCAAACTGCCCCGCGCTTGCCTTGTTTTGAGAACAATATTGCAGGAAGTCTTACTCACTAACTCTCGTGCCCTACTATCCACATGTCCTCTATTTTGTCTAGCAGCCAAGTACGTGTATCAGATAACACACTCCTAACACCAGCAGAACCACACAGTTGTGAGATGTCTAAATACATGGCATGTGTGACATTTTGGTCACATTAAAAATGTTCCAAACTCACCTGTACATTTAATCAAGTTCTAGGTTCAGTACAAGCACTTGTGGAATAATGTTGATTACCAAATGAACTTCCTCTCACTCCTCTTTTTCTTAAGAAAAGAAAAAATAGAAAGAAAAGGGGGGGGGGATCTTAAAATGGAAGTGAAGGAGACCATAAACGTTAAAATACTGTTTCGGAAGTCAATCAAGACGTAAACAATGTTAACACCATAGCTGTGGTTAACACGGTTTTAGTGTAAAAACAAATCGCTCACTAATCTTTTCTGTGTAAAATTATATCTCGCTGTAGACATCTCTTACTAACCTTTTCTGTGTAAATTATATCCCACTGTAGAAATAATTTAAGTAATGCGAGTTACGTAATCAGATTACTTTTTTCAAGTAACTAGTAAAGTAACGCATTACTTTTTTAATTTACAAGAAAATATCTGAGTTACTTTTTCAAAAAAAGTAATGCCAGTTACTTTGTTTTCTCATTTATTGACTGACAGCTCTCCTGTCCCCATATTGGGAGAAATCGGGAGTACAGAGGCGTTGTGTGCGCTGTGTGAACATGATGTTACTGTAGTTCTAGACTAAATGTGAATGTGCATTAATTCATCCCACTCACAAAAAACTGATTTAGTATTCATCAAAATGAATTCAAACAGTGAAATGCAAACTCAGAATATGACACAAACCTGCAATAATTAAATATGTTAAATAACACAAATGTATCTAATCCCATTTTATTAACTAATGTCTTTGCTGCTGACCTTTGATGATCCAGTTCAACCGAACTAATAAGCAAAAATGACTTTAGATAAACTAACAATTGTGCTTCATTGTTTTTTTTTTATTGCTGAAGAGTGTTTCTTCTCCTGCGTTCTACTGTACAGACGTGAATTTACTTTTCATTCAGCCTGAGGTTTATTCATTACACTTTTTGGTGTGAAAGAGCTTTTATATTAGCTATAAATAGAACTTCTTATGTTAAAAACAATCAAGCCCTGCTCATATTTAAAAAGTAACGCGAAAGTAACGCGAAAGTAATGTAACGCATTACTTTCCATAAAAAGTAACTAAGTAACGTAATTAGTTACTTTTTTAGGAAGTAACGCAGTATTGTAATGCATTACTTTTAAAAGTAACTTTCCCCAACACTGACTGTAACAATATTAACAACTTCTTCGCCATGACAACTCGGCACCGGAAACAGCTGAAACATCTTAAAATGATAAATTACATCGCTTGCAGCTCATATCATACACAGGTCTTAATAGAAGAATTAATTATAAGCTTAAAAATATATGCTTTACATTTCTGCTCTTAAATCCTCCAAAAACAGCTCCCTTCCCTTCCATTGTAAGTGCCTCATCAGTTTCGATTTTTTTTGTATTATTATTATTATTCATTTTTAATTGATTAATTAATTAATTTATTTATTTTGAGGAAATTAATATTATGCTACAAATGTGGTCAACCGGAACACCTTCAGAGTGACACCTTTTTTTTTTTGGACAGGAATGAAAACGAGGCTATGAGGGATAGAAGTCAAGTTCAGTGGATCAAAACAACATATCAGTTGTTGAGCTTACATACCATCTTTTTGGTAAAACATTAAAACAATATTTGATTTGGCACCTTTATACAGTGCGTGCCCTTGTAAAGACCCCATGAAAATGAACAAAGGTAATCTTCAATTTTTTTCTCATCTTGCCTTGCAAGCTTCTCTCACACGTCTATCCCTCACAGCCTTTACCTTCACGTAAAATTCACTGTGGTGTCTAACCTGACTACAGACAGACTGAATACATGTGGAATAAACGCTGAGTTCTGGACCCCGCGTGTTTACTTGCTGGCAAGAAGAATTTTTACGAGACATGAGGCCTACAGTACATCACAGAGGCTCAAAGTTCAACAAGCTCTACCACACTCACGCTCACCCGCTCTCTTTCTTCTGTTCTTTCTCACAGTGTGAGTAATGATACTGCTGAGTGAACCTCACTGTTTAATAAGCCTTCTCGAACATGTTGCTAACACGCTCTCGTTGAGATCACGCACACATACACAGACGGGCACAGGGAACCAGATACACACGAGGCTTCTGTTAACCCGAGAGTGAAGAGGTCAATCCAGTTGATCCCTTGCATGCATGCCTCTCATACGAACACATTGCGTCCATGGCAACAAGATTCCTGATCGCTGTTAGTTCTAATAAAACTGGTGCCATCTGTGTTACATATATACTGTATACTGGTTCACTGTGCCACACTGATGGACTTCAGCATACATATACAAAATGTGTCAAATATATATCCAAACAATGACAGAATGGCAGGTGTGACCTCAATCTATCAAATCACCTTTAGGTTTATAGTGGACTGCATGTCATTATGATGCTCTTCTAGATGCTAAACTTAAAATGAACTTCAACCTTCCTGATTAAGCTTGATTATGCTTTTATTTCTTTAAAAAATGATATATACATATAAAGTATTAAATATATATATATATATACTTTTTAAATTTGTGTTTGTGTATATATCTCTCACTGAAATGTAAAAAACAATATTTGAATAGTGAATTTGAAAAATAACTTGAACAAATTTAAACATATCCAATATTTGATTTTTTAAAAGTAATACATAATATATATATATATATATATAAACATTTTTATATAATATAGGATAGTAGAATGTAATGCAACATTTACATTTTTCACACCTCTCAATCTAATTAGATTTTTGGCCCTTTGTATTAAAAAGTTTGGGCACCTCTGCTTTACAGCAATATTTATTTTTAAAAGTGCTATAAATAAATTTTATACTGAATTATTATATTAGAGTTATATTTTATATTGAACTGAAAATGTGTATTCATCTTGCATTACCAGAACTTTTTTTACCCACTGCTTATTAAAGTAGAGAATTTGTTCTAATAGTTTTTTTTTTAATAAATATAATATAAAGCTGAAAACAACTAGTCTTTACTATTTATCACATAGTATAAACGGGTTATATAGAGCTGCTCTATATATAATATGTGAATATACAGAGCTCTGTTTATATTTTAGGAAGGTAGGGGGATCATATTTAGCGGTGCTTGGGATCAAAATGTTTGAAAACCCTTACTAGAGTTATCTATATTTCATCTGTTAGCATCTGCTGTACATTTCAAACTATGCCCTCAAATCTCAGTTTCAGTTTGACCCGCTACAGAGATACAGCCGTTACTAATAACGTCTGTCTTTCATTGTGCTTTTCCCATTCAATCCATCATTCAGTTCTTTTATTCTAATGGCAAGATCTTTTCTGATCGTCCCTTCTGCGTTAGCACTTAACCACAGGAACCTGTTTTATTGGTGGCCATTTTCACGTGGGAGCACCGACTTCTTTCAGAACCCATTTGATGCTGTGTTGTAACCGGGGCATGTCTGGATGGCGTTATGGCACACATCTGACATTGCTGCACTTTTCCTGCCTGGATCGCTGGGAACGGGAGCGCTTTTCCAAGTTTGGATTATGGATCAAAGTCAAAATCAGGCGGAGGGAAGGAGAGTGAATCCCACCCCGGCCAGGTGGGGCATAAGCTGAGGTGAAAAGCAACACCCAGCGACGGTGGGGGAGAGGTTAGGAAGCATGGATCTCTTTGAAATGCCGGTGCATATCATGGTGAACTTGGTCTTGTTGGAGCTGAACCGTAGCAGATTGATTTGCATGGAGGTGGGGTGAGGGGGCGGGAGGGTGGCAGAGTTATTGGTGACCCCCACAAGTGTGTGTGAGAGAGTTGGCCATCTGTGGTAGGATATTACAACTGTCTCACTTCACCTTTCTCCCCTATTGCCCTCTCGGCCCACCCAGAAACTCTGTTTCAATGAGGTCCTAGTCGGTAGAGCTCTTTACGTACAAGAGAATTTTCTGTCCTGGCTCAAAGGATGCTAAAGTGACAGGTTTTCTCTAGTGTTAATTAAGTATAATTAAAATACTATTATAGGTTTAATCTATAATTATTATTTTTTTTTTTTTCATTTTAATGTTAGTTAGTATTTTGATTGTATTTTATTTGATTGTATTGTCATTTTAATTCGTTTTATTTAGTTTAATTAGTTTCATTTCTTAAAGGGATAGTTCACCCAAAAATTTCAATTCTGTCATTAATTACTCACTCTCGTGTCGTTCCAAACCCGTAAGATCTTCGTTCATCTTCGGAACACAAATTAAGATATTTTTGATGAACTCCCAGAGCTCTTTGACCCTCCAATAGACAGCAAGGATCCTACCACAATCAAGGTCCAGAAACGTAATAAGGCCATCATTAAAATAATCCATGTGACATCAGTGGTTCAACCGTAATGTTTTGAAGCTACAAGAATACTTTTTGTGCGCCATTTTGGAGAGTATCACGACCTTTGAGCGTGCTTTGATCTGAACGTTCAGATCAAACTACGGGCATACGTCGTGATACTCTCCAAAATACTGCCAGGGTGACGCGGAGGAGACGAATTGTTGAATAAAGTAATTATTTTTGTTTTTGGGTGAAATCTCTTTAATTTTTTTTTTTTTTTACATATATCTATCCAAAGTTCTGTCATAAAACTCTAGATGGCACAGTCCGATAGATCTAACTCAATCTGACATTAGGGGCCCTATTTTAATGATCTAAGCCCATGGTCTGAAGTGAATCACGCAGGTGCACTTAGGGCGTGTCCTAAGCCACTTTTGCTAGTTTAACGATGGAAAAAACGGTCTGTGCGCCAGACGCATGGTCCAAAAGGGTTGTACCTATTCTCTTAATGAGTCATTTGTGTGTTTTGGGTTTTAACGTGCAATAAACCAATCAGAGTCTCATCTCCCATTACATTTAAGAGCGTGTTGCGCTTGCACCATGGCGGATTCGCTATAATACATGGTGGAATTTGCAAGAGCAAAGACTGAACATTTCTTCAGAGAGGAAACGGATCTGCTTGTGCGCGAGCATCATCTACAGGACAAGCCGGATTTCACCAAAGCCCCCTGACAATAATACACAATAGGCTAATAATCTTTTAACATTGTAATCCTTTCGTTTTTAATATTTGACATGTTTGTGTGCTGCTGCATGTCACTGTGTGTGTAATAAGAAAAGAGTGAGAAAGCTCTTGGATTTCATCAAAAATATCTTAATTTGTGTTCCAAAGATGAACGAAGGTCAAACTGGTTTGGAGCAACATGGGCGAGTAATTAATGACATAATTTTCATTTTTGGGTGAACTAGCCCTTTAAGTGTCCTCATGCTGACCTGTAAAGGTCATGTAAAAATCCATGTAAAAATTTCTATTGAATTGACTAGATTTTGCATGCAAAATGTTGCCAAACAATGGAAAATGTGACTGAACCTTAATATTAAAGCACCAAAACATAGTCAACTCGTGGTCATGTCATTTTTAATGACAATAAAAACCTTAAAATAGAATATTTTGTTTTATTCATCTGTAAAATAAAGCAAGTTAAACAATTTTTACAAATGTACAGATATGACCATGGACACGGAGACAGAAAAGGAGTCTGGTTGTTGAAGGCTCATGTCTCTAGATCATCAATGTCCTGATGTTTTGTGAGAAGAGCTTCTGGAAGGTTCTGATACTGCAGATAGAGAAAAATCACCTGAACCTGTGATGAAAAACAAAAACACACATGTGAAAAATAATGTGAGAGGATGCAGTGCCTCCTTCAGGCTATGACTGGCTCATTATCCTGCCAATGCAATAATGGCCGCCTTTCATATTCTCTTCCTCACTGTGATTGTCTGATTAATCTGTCAATTTGTTAATGCTCACATCTCATGTTCACAACTGGTCTACAAATTGGCCTAAATAGGTCAAACCGGTATAAATTGATTACTTAGTTACTTAATTAATTACCTGTGATCATCACGACAAAAATTTTAATAACTAATAGACTGTAAAAATGGCGCAGCTCTATTCTGGAAAAGGGGGCGGGGAGCAGCAGCTCATTTGCATTTAAAGAGACAGACACGAAAAACAGCGTGTTTCTGCTTCCACTCAAAATAGGCATTTTCGAAATGATATAATAAATGATCTGTGGGGTATTTTGAGCTGAAACGTCACAGACACATTCTGGGGACACCTGAGACTTATATTACATATTGTAAAAAGGGGTATAATATGTCTCCTTTAATGTAGGTAGGGCTGTGCAAATTTTTTTTTTTTTTTCATTTTAATGTTAGTTAGTATTTTGATTGTATTTTATTTGATTGTATTGTCATTTTAATTCGTTTTATTTAGTTTAATTAGTTTCATTTCTTAAAGGGATAGTTCACCCAAAAATTTCAATTCTGTCATTAATTACTCACTCTCGTGTCGTTCCAAACCCGTAAGATCTTCGTTCATCTTCGGAACACAAATTAAGATATTTTTGATGAACTCCCAGAGCTCTTTGACCCTCCAATAGACAGCAAGGATCCTACCACAATCAAGGTCCAGAAACGTAATAAGGACATCATTAAAATAATCCATGTGACATCAGTGGTTCAACCGTAATGTTTTGAAGCTACAAGAATACTTTTTGTGCGCCATTTTGGAGAGTATCACGACCTTTGAGCGTGCTTTGATCTGAACGTTCAGATCAAACTACGGGCATACGTCGTGATACTCTCCAAAATACTGCCAGGGTGACGCGGAGGAGACGAATTGTTGAATAAAGTAATTATTTTTGTTTTTGGGTGAAATCTCTTTAATTTTTTTTTTTTTTTACATATATCTATCCAAAGTTCTGTCATAAAACTCTAGATGGCACAGTCCGATAGATCTAACTCAATCTGACATTAGGGGCCCTATTTTAATGATCTAAGCCCATGGTCTGAAGTGAATCACGCAGGTGCACTTAGGGCGTGTCCTAAGCCACTTTTGCTAGTTTAACGATGGAAAAAACGGTCTGTGCGCCAGACGCATGGTCCAAAAGGGTTGTACCTATTCTCTTAATGAGTCATTTGTGTGTTTTGGGTTTTAACGTGCAATAAACCAATCAGAGTCTCATCTCCCATTACATTTAAGAGCGTGTTGCGCTTGCACCATGGCGGATTCGCTATAATACATGGTGGAATTTGCAAGAGCAAAGACTGAACATTTCTTCAGAGAGGAAACGGATCTGCTTGTGCGCGAGCATCATCTACAGGACAAGCCGGATTTCACCAAAGCCCCCTGACAATAATACACAATAGGCTAATAATCTTTTAACATTGTAATCCTTTCGTTTTTAATATTTGACATGTTTGTGTGCTGCTGCATGTCACTGTGTGTGTAATAAGAAAAGAGTGAGAAAGCTCTTGGATTTCATCAAAAATATCTTAATTTGTGTTCCAAAGATGAACGAAGGTCAAACTGGTTTGGAGCAACATGGGCGAGTAATTAATGACATAATTTTCATTTTTGGGTGAACTAGCCCTTTAAGTGTCCTCATGCTGACCTGTAAAGGTCATGTAAAAATCCATGTAAAAATTTCTATTGAATTGACTAGATTTTGCATGCAAAATGTTGCCAAACAATGGAAAATGTGACTGAACCTTAATATTAAAGCACCAAAACATAGTCAACTCGTGGTCATGTCATTTTTAATGACAATAAAAACCTTAAAATAGAATATTTTGTTTTATTCATCTGTAAAATAAAGCAAGTTAAACAATTTTTACAAATGTACAGATATGACCATGGACACGGAGACAGAAAAGGAGTCTGGTTGTTGAAGGCTCATGTCTCTAGATCATCAATGTCCTGATGTTTTGTGAGAAGAGCTTCTGGAAGGTTCTGATACTGCAGATAGAGAAAAATCACCTGAACCTGTGATGAAAAACAAAAACACACATGTGAAAAATAATGTGAGAGGATGCAGTGCCTCCTTCAGGCTATGACTGGCTCATTATCCTGCCAATGCAATAATGGCCGCCTTTCATATTCTCTTCCTCACTGTGATTGTCTGATTAATCTGTCAATTTGTTAATGCTCACATCTCATGTTCACAACTGGTCTACAAATTGGCCTAAATAGGTCAAACCGGTATAAATTGATTACTTAGTTACTTAATTAATTACCTGTGATCATCACGACAAAAATTTTAATAACTAATAGACTGTAAAAATGGCGCAGCTCTATTCTGGAAAAGGGGGCGGGGAGCAGCAGCTCATTTGCATTTTTAAGGGGGTCTGAATACTTTCCGTACCCACTGTATATATTATTATTGTAAATTTACAGTTGCACTGTAATATTAAATAATTATTATTATATAACTTTTGTTAAATATTCAACTTTTATTTTACAGTGGAATATTACAATAATAATATTTCTTATTACAATAATAATTACAATAATAATATTTCTTATTTTGTTTAATATTTTTACTTAGTAATAATAGTAATAATAATACTGTCAAGTCAAACAAATACTGTCGAATCACAAAATATTTAGCCAAATTGTGCAGCCCTATAAACAAGCCAAGCAAAAGACATTATCCAAAAAAAATGTGCAGTTACATTTTTCCCAAATTATGTAGCTTATGAAGAAATATGATTTTTTTTTTTTTTAAAGAAAGATAAACATGAAGTTAAAAAATGTATTAACTTGCTCCATTTTAACGTAACTTGGCTTGAATAAAGTGTTCATATGAACATATAAAAATATTGTATTATTTTATTTTATTTTATTTACACACACACACACACACAGATAGGGGATTTTTTGCTCCTCATTTCATATGTCCACGCCATTGTAGAGAAGATACTCAAGCATCCATTGAGTGCAGAAAATTGTTGTTTCTCTTCTTCTAAAACAAACCCCAGAATAGAGAATACTGTATGTGTGCGCAAGCAGCCAGGCTTCAAGGAAATGTTAAAACTGGACTACTTGTAATAACACAGTACCACACTGGACACATCAAACATTTATTTTATAAAAAAAGAAACAACTCACCTGAACCTCCACTTCTTGAGATATGTCGACACGAGCCACTGGAGGGCGCAAAAGGCTGGGGCCAAACACTGTGGCCAAATTACTCAGAGACATTTTATTCTCTCCCTTCCTCTCTGCAACACTGAGAAACACAAAAAGAGAGAAAGATGTGCATGAGAAGGGGAAAAAGAAAATATACAGAGAAACATCTTTTTTTAAATTTACATCCATCAGTGCTGAAAGTGATTCAGGTTAGTCTGGGGTGAAACTAAATCAGTGTTTTGACAGTTACGAGTTGAAAGGATGTTGTGTACCGTCTCAGGTGATGTAAGAGGAAGAGGAGAGTGTTGCGGTTTACATCTGGTAGAGCCTGCAACAGAGTCAGCATGCTGTCGGCCCTGAGATATGGATCGGCAATGTCTGCCATAACCAAATAGAGAAAGAGATATGTATTATCATTTAAATGATTCATCATCATCATCATGTATACTGTTCTCACGTTGCATGTTGATGCACAGGCCTGTGCAACTGTGTGATCAAGTGTGTGAAGGCCTCACCTAGTGCATCTGCAAGCTCCTTGAATCGCTCAGAGGGAATAAGAGGTAAAGGAAGTTCTCTAAAGTACAGTTTCAGAGTGCCTGATACAGCGTTCACATCTACAGTCCTCAGTTTACTCACAGCCTCACGGTAATCTACAGAGAGAGAGACACTTTTCAGATAAGTACACTTGAGATTAGTTCTGTGAGAATCTGTTGTTTGACACACCCACACACACACTCACTAGTGTTGAATGCATGTTTTAGTGCTTGTATCTCTGTGCTGGCTCCTGAGATTCTGTAGATCCCCTCTTCTTTCAGACCCCTCCTCTCAATCTCCTCCACACAGGAACGGACAATATGAGGGACCAGCACACTCTCTTGCCTGTAAACACACAAACATAGACACAATTAAGCATTTAAACACTTCTTCTTATTCCGTTTTCATTTTCCTCTTCCTTTTTTGATGACAAAACACCTCTATTTCTACACACAAATCAAAACTGAATTGAACTTTAGTTATGGGTTGATGACGCAGGACGCACCGCCCAAAGTACCACATCCAACTCAAAAAGAACCGATTGAGCTGGTTCAACCAACTGTCGAAGTTTGCCGAGGATTACCGAGGACTCAACAAGAACCGAATGAGCCGTGGCGAAGTTTGCAGAGGATTACCGAAGATTCTGGTTGAGTTGATGATACTGTGCAAGCCTGAGGCGCATACTGGAAATATGCTTATTATGACTGTTATTAATTTACATTTGATTAAAACCTGAAAAAAACCTTTCTGTCGAGTGATGTAAATAAATTTTACAATAGTTTATTGTGCATGCATATTATATTTAAAGTTGCTTAAGCGAAATCAAGGAGTTTATAAGACTTGGTTTATTCATTCTTTATACCAGGGATCCTCAAATCTGGCCTACGAGATCCACGTTCCTGCAGAGTTTAGCTCTAACCCTAATCAAACACACCTGAGCATGCTAATCAATGTCTTCAGGATCATTAGAAAATCACAGGTAGCTGAATTTGATTAGGGTTGGAGCTAAACTCTGCAGCGCATTGGCCCTCCAGGGCAAGATTTGAGGAACCCTGCTTTATACTGTAGACATGTAGAACATATCCGCGTTTGTGCATCAATGTCTGTAATGGGTGCTGTAGGTGTGAAACTTTTAGGAATCTTATCCGAGTTGTAGGCTAGTAAATATTGGTCAGTCAGTAATATCTGACATAAAGGATCAGCGAATGAATCTGTGACCACAAATACCATTAACTTAAGTGAATTATATGGCAAGAATCAGCAATATGCTTTCACACAAATAACTTGATTTTTTTTGAATGTTTCAATATGTGTTGACACAAATTACTTATTTGAATTTTTCATTGATATAACATTGCACTAAGTTGTTATAAAAGAAATGCGTAGAGACGTTATTGCTTGATGACGTCAGGAACCGATGAATCAGCTTTTTGAACCGGTTCAATGAGACGATCTGTCCGAAAAGAACCGGTTCGCGGAAATGAATCGGACTTTGCATCACTAGTACAAAGACATTTTTATCGCTCATATCTTTTGGACTGAAATAGCGCAAACACTGGCGAGGATTTCTCTTTCTTGTGTGCTTGTGTCAAGAGCTAATGTAGGCTACATGGTTTTGGCTTTAATAACAGTGCTTAATATGTGGGGGCGTGGTGGGGTTTCGACAATCGGCACACCGGGGAAAGCTTGGGTGCTCCCGATGGCCAATCAATTCTAGGTATACGTTTCCTTTCCTCCACAGCCAATCACGTCGGGCCTTGGGGCTTCAGCCCCGCCTACCCCTTATGTTAATCCGGCCCTGCATGTCATAATGGATAGTCATTGCATGTATCAGAATTAGGCTACCTATTTGCTCGCGCACTAACAACTCCGTTTCATCTCTGGAGACGTGTTCAGTCTTTGCGCTTGCAAATTCCGCCGTGTAAATAGCAAATCCGCCACGGCACGAGTACAACTGGCTCTTAAATGGAATGGGAGACGAGACTCTGATTGGTTTATTGCACGTTATGCCCAAAACACACCCATTACTCATTAAGAGAATAGGGACAACCCTTTTAGGCCATGCGCGGGGCGCGCAGACCGTTTTTACCGTCGTTAAACTAGCAAAAGTGGATTTGGACAGGCCCTAAGTGCACCTGGGCCGTGCGCTTTAGACCATGCGCTTAGATCGTTAAAATAAGACCCATGGAGTTGTGAGCATTTCATTAATGTTTGATAACCAGAATCTACTATCTATCTATGTATATATATATATATATATATATATATATATATATGTATGTGTGTGTGTGTGTGTGTGTGTGTGTGTGTGTGTGTGACCCTGGACCACAAAACCAGTCATAAGTAGCACGGGTATATTTGGAGCAATAGCCAGGTATGGGTCAAAATTATCTATTTTTGTTTTATGCCAAAAATCATTAGGATATAAGTACAGATCATGTTCCATGAAGATATTTGGTAAATTTACTACCGTAAATATATCAAAACTTAATTTTTGATTAGTAATATGCATTGCTAAGAACGTCATGTGGACAACTTTAAAGGTGATTTTCTCAGCATTTAGTTTTTTTTGCTCCCTCAGATTCCAGATTTTCAAATAGTTATATATTGGCCAAATATCACCCTATCCTAACAAATACTTAAGCTTATTTATTCAGCTTTCAGATGATGTATAACTTTCACATTTCAAAAATCTATTATTCAAAAAATCTCTCTCTCACACACACACACACACACATATTTTCAACTGATCACAATAAGAAACGCTATAATGATTATATTGCATTACAGTTCATGGGATCATTCAGTACAGAGATCATCTGACGCTGAAGACGAGTAATGGATAGTAAGTGTAAGATAGTAAGC
>NW_015505406.1:833946-834450 GCF_001515645.1 Sinocyclocheilus grahami
TCAAAGCAAACAGGTTTCCAGAAGCAGCAACAACTTTTGAGCATACAGGCTACAGCTCCCTTAAGGAGTTTAATTTAAATAGTTTTATTATTAGAAGGGCTTCTTTCTGCATATTAAATAGGTGTGGTGCTGTGGATTAAATGGCTTATTTACAGTTTATTGACCTCGACACTAGTTTACATGGTCGGCGCTTCAATCGGGTTTCCACTAGCTTCCCCACAGAGACCTTACTGTTCACATAAGTGTTGTGTGTCAAATTCAAATGGGTAAACGCTGCTTATTGTTCAACAGAGCAGCGAAAGTGTCGAGCTACAGTCGTTGTCAGCGTTGTGCCGGCGGGAGACACCGGTCCGGTGGGGTCCAGCTATTCTCTTGGGCTGCGCGGTTTAATCAGGTAACTTAGTGCCGTTTCATCACTTTGCTTTTAGTGTTTGTTTCCCATGCGCTACAGTAAACCCAAGGCGATTAAAAGATACCTGCAACTCTAGTGTAAATGAGTACAAA
>NW_015505406.1:834460-861990 GCF_001515645.1 Sinocyclocheilus grahami
TATTTCTTATTTTGTTTAATATTTTTACTTAGTAATAATAGTAATGATAATACTGTCAAGTCAAATTGACATATATAGAATCACAAAATATTTAGCCAAATTGTGCAGCCCTATAAACAAGCCAAGCAAAAAACATTATCCAAAAAAAATTGGCAGTTACATTTTTCCCAAATTATGTAGCTTATGAAGAAATATGCTTTTTTTGTTTTTTAAAGAAAGATAAACATGAAGTTAAAAAATTTATTAACTTGCTCCATTTTAACGTAACTTGGCTTGAATAAAGTGTTCATATGAACATATAAAAATATTGTATTCTTTTATTTTATTTTATTTACACACACACACACACACAGATAGGGGATTTTTTGCTCCTCATTTCATATGTCCACGCCATTGTAGAGAAGATACTCAAGCATCGATTGAGTGCAGAAAATTGTTATTTCTCTTCTTCTAAAACAAACCCCAGAATAGAGAATACTGTATGTGTGCGCAAGCAGCCAGGCTTCAAGGAAATGTTAAAACTGGACTACTTGTAATAACACAGTACCACACTGGACACATCAAACATTTATTTTATAAAAAAAGAAACAACTCACCTGAACCTCCACTTCTTGAGATATGTCGACACGAGCCACTGGAGGGCGCAAAAGGCTGGGGCCAAACACTGTGGCCAAATTACTCAGAGACATTTTATTCTCTCCCTTCCTCTCTGCAACACTGAGAAACACAAAAAGAGAGAAATATGTGCATGAGAAGGGGAAAAAGAAAATATACAGAGAAACATCTTTTTTTTTAATTTACATCCATCAGTGCTGAAAGTGATTCAGGTTAGTCTGGGGTGAAACTAAATCAGTGTTTTGACAGTTACGAGTTGAAAGGATGTTGTGTACCGTCTCAGGTGATGTAAGAGGAAAAGGAGAGTGTTGCGGTTTACATCTGGTAGAGCCTGCAACAGAGTCAGCATGCTGTCGGCCCTGAGATATGGATCGGCAATGTCTGCCATAACCAAATAGAGAAAGAGATATGTATTATCATTTAAATGATTCATCATCATCATCATGTATACTGTTCTCACGTTGCATGTTGATGCACAGGCCTGTGCAACTGTGTGTTCAAGTGTGTGAAGGCCTCACCTAGTGCATCTGCAAGCTCCTTGAATCGCTCAGAGGGAATAAGAGGTAAAGGAAGTTCTCTAAAGTACAGTTTGAGAGTGCCTGATACAGCGTTCACATCTACAGTCCTCAGTTTACTCACAGCCTCACGGTAATCTACAGAGAGAGAGACACTTTTCAGATAAGTACACTTGAGATTAGTTCTGTGAGAATCTGTTGTTTGACACACCCACACACACACTCACTAGTGTTGAATGCATGTTTTAGTGCTTGTATCTCTGTGCTGGCTCCTGAGATTCTGTAGATCCCCTCTTCTTTCAGACCCCTCCTCTCAATCTCCTCCACACAGGAACGGACAATATGAGGGACCAGCACACTCTCTTTGTGTGTGTGTGTGTGTGTGTGTGTGTGTGTGTGACCCTGGACCACAAAACCAGTCATAAGTAGCACGGGTATATTTGGAGCAATAGCCAGGTATGGGTCAAAATTATCTATTTTTGTTTTATGCCAAAAATCATTAGGATATAAGTACAGATCATGTTCCATGAAGATATTTGGTAAATTTCCTACCGTAAATATATAAAAACTTAATTTTTGATTAGTAATATGCATTGCTAAGAACGTCATGTTTTTGCTCCCTCAGATTCCAGATTTTCAAATAGTTATATATTGGCCAAATATCACCCTATCCTAACAAATACTTAAGCTTATTTATTCAGCTTTCAGATGATGTATAACTTTCACATTTCAAAAATCTATTATTCAAAAAATCTCTCTCTCACACACACACACACACACATATTTTCAACTGATCACAATAAGAAACGCTATAATGATTATATTGCATTACAGTTCATGGGATCATTCAGTACAGAGATCATGTGACGCTGAAGACGAGTAATGGATAGTAAGTGTAAGATAGTAAGCAAGCAAGGGAGAGCGGGGACATGGGATTGGGAAAGGTCTGCGAGCCAGGAATTTAACTCGGGATGCCCAAAGCACAATGGCACTACATATCGGCATGCTGCCAACAAGGTTTTTGGCACCGACCATGCATTTTTAATTGTGGCGTAAGTGTTTACTTTTTGGAGCCACTGAGTAAAAAGACTACATTTAAAGAGTACTGAATTATTAACAACATAATATTATTGCAACATCTTAATAGTCTTAGGAATTTTTGGATTGTGAACTCACATTGCCACTTGTCCAATCGGCACACAGTACACTGGTTCCTGAACTAGAGGGGTGGTGCTAGGAGGCTCGAGAGGGTGGGGCATGTACTTGATTGACAAGGTCACATCAACTTGGCCCAAAGAACAAGTGACTTTCTTCCATTTCTTAAATATGTTGTCAGTGTCCAGCTGTAAACACATATATATATGGCTCTTTTATGCACCACATTAATAAATAAATGAACAGACTGATCTAAAACTGTATACATTTGTGCAATTTAATCTAAAGGTGGTTTAATCTTATGACTGTTTTATGTGAATCCAGTCAATTATTTAAAAAATCATGGTTATTTCCACACAAATAATACCGGTTTAAAATGAAGATGGAGAGATGATGACAAGATGTTTATGTTTGGATAAACAACTCATTTAAAAGGACACAAAATGAAGCAAAAAGTATATGAACTCACATTTAACACCGCCCTGCCCACAATGTCATCCTGTGTGCCGTTCTCATACTGAGACACAAATACCATGAACAGCTGCCGTGCTCCCTCCACTTGAAACACAAGCTCCTATACACAATAACACATAGTGATACATTCAAATCAATTCAGTATATTAAATACAAGGCAAGTCACAGAATGCATGATCTAATTTCTAAAAATGCATAATGGCTTTTACCCACTCACCTCATCCCATTGTGGAGCAACACAGAAGGCTGAAAGGCAGGTTTGTTTTCGTCTGTCGTAAAACTCAAAGCCGTCTACCTCCACACACACATATGCACCTGAAAGGTCAAATGAAATAAAGACAAGAAGCTTATAGGAAGATATTGTTCAATGCATACATACTATAGCATTTTAATTGGAAAATAGATGGTATTTTTTGTTTGTTAATTTTTTTTAAAGCTTATTTGGGCACATTGTATTTTTGTAGTGTGTTACTTTGGCAACAGTGCTTGATGAAAGCAACACGTGCTTCATATTTAGTGCAGAATGTATGTGATGAGTTTGTGGGTTTGATGTGTGGCTCGGAAACTTTTATTCTTGTACAGACAACGTGTGTTTTGTCACTTACTGCTCGGGTTTTGCAGACCACACGCCGATTGAACCATCACATATATGCTCCCACATATATGTGCACTTTCATCTGTGAAAGACACAATAGAAGCGAGAGTGTTCATTGTGCACAAGTGTGATTGAGAGCACTATTTACTGAAAGAAAAATACAGAGGGAGCTTTACTGGACTGAATGCAGTGAAGGGGAGGTTGTTGAGTCATTCTGAGTTTGATACAGGAACCGGTAACAGACAGCAGGTCTGGAGGAACCGTCTCGATACCTGTGAAACACACACCCAAATGCATGGGGTTATAATCATGCGATCAATCATCAGGACAAAGTACACCGCTGGATGAAGATCACTCACAGTTTCCACTCTGTTTCTCAATGGCTTCTTTCCACTCAGTCAGGTCATACAAAGAAAACAGTCGGATAGTGTGACTCTGTGGAAGGAAAAATCATTATTGACCAATAACCGGAGAGATGTGTAGTTTAAAGGCTTCATGAACTGCAAACATCTTATTTACATCTATCGATCAAGCCTATTTTTTTTTCAAAACGTTCACACAATGCTTTATCTACGTTAATATTTTCTGGTTAAAAATGACAGTTACACGATTTTATATTATTTTATTTTAAATTAATTAATATTTAATTGACTACTTCATCATGTTTGCTACTTAATTTCAAATCAGAAATAGACATGACTTGTATAGGCATTCTGAATATTCACATTTGTTGTGAAAGGGCTTGCAATAGTTATACTTACTGTAGGTCTTTTGTTCACAAGACATTGGTTCCTCTCAAGGCTTCTTCCTCATCTAACTAAACAACTTTTAAGTTAAGTTAAGTTTTCAAGTTTTTTTTACTTGCCACTGTAACCTTTAAATTCATTTAAACTAATTTAGGGTATTAAATCTTATTCTGTTAACAGGTATGAACTGCTTTGGAACAATATATATTTAGAAAATTGCTTTAAAAGTGTTTTATATAAGGCTTCTTCCTCATCTAACTAAACAACTTTTAAGTTAAGTTAAGTTTTCAAGTTTTTTTTACTTGCCACTGTAACCTTTAAATTCATTCAAACTAATTTAGGGTATTAAATCTTATTCTGTTAACAGGTATGAACTGCTTTGGAACAATATATATTTAGAAAATTGCTTTAAAAGTGTTTTATATATATATATATAAACTGAATAGAAAAAAATGAATGCTTGTTGGATAGAAAGAATGTGCTCGTGTGTTCACGTGTGACACTGTTGTGGTTTTACCTTTCCACTGGTGCTATGTAGGTCTAAAGTAAAAGATGGCGTGTTTGTTAGGAGCCAGATCTCACACTCTTCAAGTTTGCGCCTCAAGCGATCAACAGCACGAGAAATTGACATCTTGCCTCCTTTCTGTAAATAACACAAACAAACATGTTGCTATCTGAAAGGGAACTTACTACTGCCTTTTCACATTTTTATGAAAGTTTATTAAACTTTTTTTGAATTTTAGCTAACATCTATGTCAGGCACACAACACGGACACAGATGCAGGCTTCAGCAGGAAAAGAGTTTATTTTTTAATAAGTCCAAACAAAAAGGGAAATTCCTCAAAAGAACAAAAATCCAGCCGGGGTATTTAGGAAAAAAAAAAATAGTCCAACAGAAACAATGAGCAAACAGAAACGTCCTTGAAAAAAAATTGGCGCTTCGCATGACTCTTGTATTTGATTTTACATTGACTTGGTTGTGTGTGTGTACACTTATTTGGTATTCAGTAGAATAGTTTAGAATAACCTCAGCACCAGACAGACACTGAACGCACGTCACACCTCTATTGCATTTGATCGTGTTCTAGCTGGGGCCTCAGAGACCCCGAACAGCTCACCCAAAATATTTTTGCTACTACTCACGTCAATTATTAATTATAATCACACACACTTGTATATTTTATATTATTGATCCCATAGACGACACACAAGAGGGGAATGAATAGAGCGAGAGATGAACAAAACATTGAATTCAGGTGAGCGAAATCAACCAATTATGCGCAGTAAGGGTGGTAACGAGAGGGAGGGAGGAACGCCACACAGGAGTACACTACACGGCGACCGATCAAAACAAAACACCATGTGCTCACAACATGCAGACAGATACAAAACACCACAACCGAAGGACAGGGTGATCAAACCGAGGACATGATAATCTAGGCTACTGTCAGAAATAACGTTACTAAGGACCGAAAATCTCACTCAGTCACATGTAAATGGCCTTACCGTGTGTTGCTGGAGTGCTTGTTTGAGCTGGTACATTTTGGCTCTGGTTTTACTGATTTTCATTTGGTATTCTGATGAGGGCAGATGTTCAGCTGCCCAGTGCAGCTTCAGGCCAACCAATGGCAAATACCAGCAAAACCTGTACTGTACCTGCCTCCTTTATAAGAAAACACATATAAGCCCATACAGTACATACACATCCATATCATGCTAATATGTTCAATAAATAAATAAAATACAAATTATAATGTATACTCTCAGAAAAAAGGTATACAACTGTGGCCGTACCCCTTCAGAGGGTACTATTATATTCACTAGGTACTATATACTATTATATACCATTTACTGGTAAATTAGATACAAAGATGTAACTTTTACCTTTTTTTCTAAAAGTATATGAACTATATAACAGGGGACCTCAAATAGCAGACCTCCAACTGGACCGCTATATCCTTTAATACTTTTATCTAGAGCCAAATGTGACCCTGGACCACAAAACCAGTCATAAGGGTCAATTTTTGAGAGTTATACATCATCTGAAAAAAACAAGAATGCAGCAAATAGAATTATTTTAAACTGTCATACGACTCCAACCGTTCAAGTAAACCAGGTTTGTGACAAGACATCTTTTTCCATCTACATTTAGCATTCATTTCTTTGTAGAAAAATTCTCAGACATTACTGCTTAGGCCCAATATTTTCATCTGCGATGATTATTTTGTCTTTGCCTATTTCTTTTTGTTTTATTTTGTTTAGGTTTTTTTCTTTTAGTACTTCTGTTGCCCAGATGGAAATGTATAACTATCCCAAAGAAAGTATTGTCCGGACCTCCGCTGGGAAGGAAACATAGAGACCTGTGATTGGTGGAGACTCACCCTGCACTTGTCAGTCTGGCACATAGCAGCATGTCTGTGTACAGGAAGAGGTGTCTCAGGTTGTGCCCGTTCTCACACACGTCTACCACAAACCCATCTCGCATCAGCTGACGTCTCTGTGGACGTGCACACATGTATATATTATTATGAGGAACATAATATTACAGTTTAATAATAAAGTTGAACAAAAATCTGCATGTCACGTGAGGTGGGGAGTACCTCTCCTCTGCTGAGCTTGACAGAACGTTTGCACTGCGACCGTTCATTGACCCCAGAGAGGAAACTGCTGGAGAGGCGAAGCGCTTCCTGCAGCGTGATGCTGTCGGGGTGATCGGGGGGCGTGTGCTTCCACAAGTCCTGAGGAGGACAAAGAAGAATGCCAATAAATCCATAGAATAGTTATAAATAAATGTAAGATGTGATCTTAAACAGAATCTCACGTGCAACACAAGTGTGGTTTTCATCACTCTGTCTAACGGCTTATACAGGAGAGCTGTGGAGTCCAATGTATGAATTATTGAATGTTCCCAGTGTTTAAAAATGCATTCAAAACCATACAGGGAAGCAAAAAAGGAATTGTTTACCTTCAAAGGTGTACTTAGTTTTGACATTGTCTGACCCTTTGGAGGACATCATACTCTATAAAGATAACAAGAGACAAAGGTCTTTGTGTTGTTTCCCCAAAAATAAAGATAACAAAAAGGGAAGAATATAAGACCTCTGCAAGCGTCCTGAAACGCTGGTCTGACTGCATACACTTCGGCACGATCTCCACTGCATTCTCATAGTTGTCAATGAAGCCCCGATACACTCCTAACTGGTTGACCTGCAAAATGACATCAAGCTATTATAAAATATACTATCAAATTAATATATATGTGCTATATTGAATTTGTTTGTGAACATTTCAATGAACTAATGCAACATTGTGTCAACTGCTTCATATTACAACAAATATTAAGTCAAGGAGGAATAAGCCATATTTCATTATCATCACTGCTGTCTGCTGATGATCAGTTTTATGGTATTACCAGCCACATGTTTGCATATAAAACAACTCACAAACTTATGAAACAGGTCTCCCACACAAAAATGATGCTCCCCGTGGCAAAGCTGTATCACTGGGGCCTCCTCCCTCTCCGGGCCTTGCTGTGACCGTGGGTCCATCCCTTCATCAGGTTGCAGTTTGGCCCGAAGGCTTGTGTAAAAGTCCTTGTGCAGATCTCTGAGCTCAGGGATTTGATAAAACACAGTCTGAACCTGCTCAGTGGACAACACAGGTTGAGAGGTTCCCGCTGCTGCCCTCAAAGCTTTCATAGGCTGCAGAGAAGGAGACATTATAGAGAGAAAATGAACAAATGTCAAAGAATGAAAGTAAGACTGGGAACTGAAATGAAACTCAGGCTGAAAATAGCTGATGTAACTGAAAAACACTTTATAAATACATCACAGAATGAACACAAAGCATCTTAATTGGTAAATGCCGGACACAATTTCTGTGAGGAAGTGCGTGAAACATGACACTTTTCATGCATTCTGTACTTCAACATTATGTTGCATGTCATTCTGGACTTTTTGGAAACTCTCTAGTTTAATGATAACCACTAATGGTCTGACTAGAAAGGGAAGCAATACTTCACTAAGAGAAACAGCAGTTGACCTACAGGAAGTGGCAGATGCGAAGAAGGTTCGATTTAAATAACGTGTCACTGGTTGAGAATCATTAAAAAAAAGAAGTGCTGAAGGATGTTTAGAGCTTGAGAAGAAACCCTAATTAGGTATGGACCAGAAAAACAGGTGTTTGCAAACAAAGTATTAAATTGCAACCAACGGCATAAATGGCATCGTAGTGAAGCTTTTCGTTTTTAATAAAGGAAGCAGTTTATATGCAGGCTCAGTCATAACATTTATCTTTCTCTGATATCTTTTGTTTAACCACAGTGGTTTTTACTTCATAACTCGCAATTTAGAAAGTCTGTAAAGCAAGAGCCTACTGATACCGTGTTGAAGAAGTGCTTAGGTCAGGAAATAATATTAATAAATGTCCGCTAAGAAAGTCCTGTTTGAGAGTCGTATTACCGTGAGAAGCGTCTCAAGCTCTGTCAGATAGATCTCCTCACTGATCAGAACCCCTTTCAGAACCACTGTTCTCTTCTGAAGCAGGTCATCTGGGCTCTCGGTTGTCTGGAAAAACATTACAACATTGTCTGAATATAACTGAATGGTGACCATGCTGAAGAGTCACACCACACAAATAATAGCAACTAACTAGGAGATAACATATTAACAATTATTATTAATCTTATAATGCTGATATACCCCAGCGACAGTAGCAATAACAGCATACAGGCAAGAACTCACTGATAGATCATTCAGATCAGATTTGTATTAAATATTCATTTTATGTAAACATTCTGTCCACTGCAGTCTTACTGGAGTGGATGGCAAACATGGCTCAGTTTGCAAAGAGCTGTGAGAAACCCACTCTGTCTCCTCAGTGAACACATCCTGTAGTAAGTCAGAAACCATAATCTCATCTTCAGTCACTGTCAGAAAAACATAACACAATATATAGCGCTACATAAGAGAGTATTAGATGACCAATGGCAGTTCAAAACTAATTACTGGTTATTAGTTTTTAAATGGATTACTATGTTGAAGTAAACAACCCAGACACATATTTTAAGGAAATGGGAATTGAAAGGTCTCACCGGGCGAGATGCCATAGGCCTTCAGATAGTCCAGTGCTTCTGTGTAGAGCTCCATCAGCAGCAGCAGAGAGCTGTCCAGAGTCACGGCGTGCAGCTCTACAGTTGTGAAGTGAATCCTCTCGCTTTCACACTGACTGTTGTTTGTGGTTACCAAGCTCATGTTCTTCCTGCTTCTCAGAAAGTGCAATAAGATATAGGCGGGGAGAAGTAAGATGTTCATTAAAAAAGAAATAATAGTCACATTGACAATGACAGTTAAGACAGGAAGAAGTACTGTCTGCTCACCTGCTTTAAAACAGGGAAACATGGTAATCTAATATCCAAGCACCCTGGGCAAATGATGAAACTGTTATATATTCATTTTACAACAATCACAATTTAAATATATTATATACAAACATAACAAATTTAAATATATTTATTAGCCAAAGAGGCAGTTTATATATACACTACAGTTCAAAGGTTTGGGGGTTGGCAAGTTTATATATATATTATTACATGTGTGTGTGTGTGTGTGTGTGTGTGTGTATGTATATATACACACACACACACGCACATACACACACACACACACACACAAATTACAAAGCTAATTTTCAGCATAATTACTCTTCATAATGTCACATGATCCTTCAGAAAACATTTGAATATGCTGATTTGGTGCTCAAGATACATTTCTTATTATTATCAATGTTGACAACAAAAGCAACAACAACAACTATGTAAATCAAAGGTATTATATTAATTATTATAAAAAGGCAAAGAGAGGACGGTTTACATTTCAATCTCAATAGCAGGACACGTCCATAATTCTTGTTCCCAAAACGTTTGTATACTGTGGAGTTCACTCACAGTTTAATACTGCCACCTACAGATCGAGAAATACTGAAAGGACCATCCCACAAAACCAAGTTTGAAGCCACTTTAAGAAATCAGTAAATCAGAAACCAGAAGGCCCTATATATTAAAATGTTCATGTGTTTCAACTCCTCTACTGAGATTCTGCCTAATCGACACTGTAAACCTTCTGTGCCCAGTTGTAACAAGAAAATCCTTGATTGACCGTTTTTGTTGTAACACAGGGGTGCCCAAACTCGGTCCTGGAGGGCCGGTGTCCTACAGAGTTTAGCTCCAACTTGCCTCAACACACCTGCTGGGAAGTTTATAGTATACCTAGTAAGAGCTTGATTAGCTGCTTCAGGTGTGTTTAATTGGGGTTGGAGCTAAACTCTTCAGGACACCGGCCCTCCAGGACCGAGTTTGGGCACCCCTGTTGTAACAGCTTCCCCTCCGTTGTGTTTCTCAATGAAGTTCTGGAGGGGGCGCTGACATCCCACTCAGGTCTGAAACTCCCATCCTCGAAAAGGAAAATATGATCGACAGTACTTCTTCTGATAAAGTCTTTTAAAAATGGTTTGGCTTGTCACACATGACATTAAAATAGGTACTAATAATATAGTACCGTTTCAACAATGTTTTAAAATAAGTCATTAAGTTATTATAAGTCATAATTCTAGTACACACAGGTATTCAGTTCATAGAGGAAGCGCTAATGCTTTTACAGCTGTAGGTTAGCTACTAGGCCTGCGGCAATATTATAAGTTTAGTATGGTAGTATGATATTCTGCACATATTGCAGAGAACGTGAACATGAGCATACAGTGATAATACAGAATACAACAAAACATCACATAAAAAAAAAGTCCTGACTTGTGGCGTATCGAATACTGTTTCTGGGCCCAAGCCTCTACTCTATTCCAATTGAGAATACTATAGTATATATTTAAGCTAAGCTTAAGTCTCCGGGCTTATAGTGTAGTTTCCAGTAGGAAATTATAGTGTAGTATTCCTGTATCAGCAGTACTACAGCACATAGTGAGCATATTATCACTATTTGTTGTTTGCTTTTTGGGATCAGATAGTGCTTTTCGACCCAGGAATGGTGATGCTTAAGATACTGTACTTCCTCAATCCATTGGCCTTGCAGTTTCAGTCTTGCAAACTAACTGGTCTGACTTTAAGCACCTGTTTTAATTAATTAAAGCATGTTCCTTTCTTCTGTGGAACATAAGAATAAGATATTTTAAAGAATGTTGGTAACCAAACACTTTTGGTTTCCATTGTTTTCAATTGTATGGACCAAAAACATTTTTTTTAAAATGATAGAATTAAAAAAAGGGGCCATGTGACAATTAAGTTAATAATAAAAAGGAAATAAATTAATTTACTTAAGCAACAAAAGTGTGGCCTTTCAATGTAAGATCCAAAAGGCTCCAGTATTTAACTCTTATGCCTTTGCCAAGTGCTCATATTATCTGTATTTTTAATGGTTGATGGGAAGTCATGGCCTAATAGTTAGAGAGTTGGATTCGTAACCCAACGGTTGCGGGTTCGAGTCTTGTACCGGCAGGGATTGTAGGTGGGGGGAGTGAATGTACAGCGCTCTTTCCCACCTTCAATACCACGACTGAGGTGCCCTTGAGCAAGGCACCGAACCCCCAACTGCTCCCCGGGTGCCGCAGCAAAAAATGGCTGCCCACTGCTCTGTGTGTGTTCACTGCTGCTGTGTGTGCACTTTGGATGGGATAAATGCAGAGCACTAATTCCGAGTATGGGTCACCATACTAGACCTCACTTCACTTCACTTATTTTTATGTCACATGGAAACGACGTGCACTAAACTATGATGGAGTGTTTCCTCTATATTTATTTGCAATTCAAAGGGGGCACTGGGGAATGTACCAACTGATGCTTCATGCTCACCTGATTCTAGCTGTGGTTTGTAGTTTGAACCAAAAGTAATTGAATGCCTTTGTATGTGGAATATTCATTTGATTTTCATACTTCCCCGTATGATGTCGGATAGGATCAAATTCAAAACAGAGTTTCTAACATCATATAACCGCAGGGACCGGCTGGTTTTCCTGCTTCCTTTGCAAATGGAGGATGCTGCCCATTTCCATTTCTAACAGTGGAGCAGCTTCTATAAGTACCACTGAAACCACCAAATTCAATTATATTCTGTAAGTTGCATCTAATAGGTATAAGGAAATAAGGACAAAGGAAAATGCATGGAGAATTGTGAGGGAAGGGATTGATGACTATGTTTGGTTGTTGCAGGAATGGAGAGGGAGAGCAATAATGTGCAATTAAAAACGAAGCTGGGGGAATAATACAGCAGGACAATACAGAGATTTGAATGATGGCATAATGATGAGAATGATGATAGAGAAATAAATGATGAGAGTTGATAGAGGAAACGTTAATATATATATATATATATATATATATATATATAATTATTTTTTCAAAAGCTGATCACTTAATTTTGTTGTGGCCACAGACTGTACGTGATTAATCTCAAGTCTCAAGCAAGTCACAATTACTACGTTTTCATTGTTTCATTGTTGTGATGTTTATGTGAGACCTACGCTGACAAATGAAGCAGAACTGAATGCTATTTTTTACAAGATGTTATGATAACAGCCTGTGTGATTTTGAGGATATTTAGAAAAATGTCTGAAAATACGGTTATTTTTCTATTTTATGTCATGCAGAAAAAAATAAAGTCATACAGGTTTGAAATGACATGAGGGTGAGTACAACAGAAAGTAATACAGGTTTGAAATGACATGAGGGTGAGTAGATGACAGATTAATAATTTTTGTGTGAACTGTCCCTTTAAATGAAAGTAACACTGGTAGTAATTTGAATTTAACCTATGGAAAATAATTGTACTACATAGTGGATTCAGTTGCTGAATGTGTTTTAGGAGAGCACATTTAGAGAATGTGTTTTAGAAGAAAAAATTCTCTGCTTGTTTCTCTCGTTTCATCTGTTTTGCCCAGGCTTGAAAGGCTGCTTGTTTTCTGAAAAGCAAGCAATTTTACCAGTACCTCACTGCTCACATTTCCTGCCTCTCTCCCAGGCGGCGGAGAGCTTGCGTAAGAAGCCGTGGGAGTGACAGTCTATGATTGTTCAGTTCCTGAGAATAATGGATGGTCTGATGGCGCATCCCCAAACGAAAAAGAGAAAAGAAGTCGCAAACAGTAGTCCATTATTAGGCCTGCGAACACCAACCGTGCAAGTGTGTGTGGTTAGAGGTTAAATGCGATGCACAATGATGGTGCTGTGCCAGTGCTAATCTGAAAAATAGTCAGACAAAAATAAATTCTAGGTCAAATAGAGGGAAGATATAAGACTACAGTGTCTTGGGTTACAGCAACTTCTCCCACGCACTGCAAGGTCAGTTGACAGATAGGAAGCTGTCCAGCAATTCAGAGTGCAGAAGAATAACTTCTGTTTCACATGAAATGAAACTATTTCCTGTATAAGAGGTTTAACTGTTCAAACTGCTTAAAGGATTTAAATGTAGGACAATGATTGTTCTTAGTTTGCCTCTGTCAGTTTGTAAAAGCTATTTTAGTAATTTATGATGAATTTAGTGAGCCATTTTAGATCTTTAGATTTTAGATTTCCTTGATTTGTTCAGGGTGCAGAATGCAATCTCAGTGTTGTTGTGTTTGATCTTTTTCAGATCAAACGGCCAAACCTCTCAACCATAACCAAACGTGTGTGTGTGCTTACCTTGACACTGCAATAAATGTACATTCCTCAGACTATTTCATGCATGAGTTTTTTTATGACTGGGCCAATTTTTTGGGGAAAAGATACGTATTAAGTTTCAGATACATTCCTGTGGTCACATCGAATTAATTTCACACTGTAAAAAATGTTTTAACTGTAAATGGTTGAGCATTGCATTATATGTCATGTTACTGTAAAATACACTGAACAAAATTATAAACGCAACAATTTTTTTGTTTTTGCCCCCATTTGTCATAAGCTGAACTCAAAGATCTAAGACTTTTTCTATGTACACAAAAGTCCTATTTCTCTCAAATATTGTTCACAAATCTGTCTAAATCTGTGTTAGTGAGCACTTCTTCTTTGCCGATGTGACGAGGCTGACGAGACATGAGACGTGTGGATCCATCTGCAGGCTTTATTCAAGAGACGTGGTAAACAGGCAGGGTCAAAACAATGGCAAACAGGTATATGGCGGGCAAAACACAAGAATAGTCCCAGGGCTAGCGTAGGTCACCGATCAGCTGACAGAATCACAGGGGCGAGACGAGAGGGAGAAATCCAAGAAAACAGGCAAAGATCAGAAACCGCAAAAACAGGCAAGGCAAAACAATGAAAACACGGAGATTCGGAAAGGGGTACAGGCTAAACAATACTCAGCCGAGAAAGGTGGTTAGAGTGGGTGTTATATAGTGAGTGAGGTGATTAGACACAGCTGTGTGCAATCAGTGCAGTGTGCAAATCGTGCAAAGAATGATGGGATATGTAGTCCAGGGTGCTATGCAACAGTGTGTGTTGTGCGAGAGTCAATGAAATGGAAAGGGTGACCTCATCCAGCATAATATTACAATAATAATGCCATCTATTCTCGCTCAATAGCATAAATATTCTCAATATTCTCCACAATAATATATAAGAAAAAGACGTTTCATGTCTGTGCACACAGGGTGCACGGAGGTATGCAAATAAAGACATACGATGACAGGCAGGCAGGACAGCCTATTGTATTCCTCGGACCGAGGGATATGATTGGACAAACGTTTTATGGTCCTACACCTTCCATAGATGATATAAATAGCCTACATATAATACATTTAGATCACTAAACTTGGTGATTGCTATCAGGATGTGAAGAGACTTTCAACCAGCATAACAAAAAAAGTTTTTGAACCAAATCACCTACCCTGCTTTTAAAATATACGGCTGTAAGTTATAAAACATACCCCATATTTCTGCTCATATGACAATCAGTTGCCATCCTAAGATCAGAGAGATCAGACACGAGGTGATTCAGAGTCCTCAGAAAACTGATCAGAAGTTCTAATAAGAGTTGGACAGAGAATGATATAAAGTGCTGAGCGCATCTGTAAAGGTAGAGTTGCAAGAGAAAACAGAGGAATCGTAATAACACTATGATACCCAACTTTATACACAAATATACCTTTTATATAAATAAACTATAAACTGTATATTTTAATTTTGAACTCAATTCCAGTTGCCCTGTCTCTCCTCCTGTTTGTTTTGGTGTGGCTGGTTAAGTGAATGTAGTCCGTGACGGCCAGATCGTTAACGGCTGGTCTATGTGGTAATACAGTACATCAGGCAGGACATCCAAATGCTCGCCTATCGTTCATCGACCTCAAATATGGCTTTTCATCTGAAAGATGTATGTAGTAACAACTTTACATGGCCGCTCAATCTAATGTTAACCTAGAAAATGTGCGCTATTGAAGTGTCTGTGTGGAGTGTGGAGCTGAACAGTAGCGCTCACTGCAGGACAGATGGAGGTACCACTGCACTCACTTACTCTTAAAATACTCCCTCATTTTTGGTCATACAGATAAAAGTAATACATCTTTTGAATCTGTAAAAACTCTACATTTATTTGTGTGCACTCAGAATAACAACGAAACGTTGCGCTTCTGTAAAATAAATAATTAAAGCAAACAGGATGCACTGTCTGCCGTCTTGGTCTCTGTGAACTTGAGCGAGAAACTCGAAACTCTGTGTATGAAAAATATATCTATAGAGAGTGAAATGTCTACTTTCAAATGAATTAATTCAAATAGAAAATGTGTGTGTGTTTGCATGGATGATTTACATGACATTTAATGTGTGTGCAATGTACACTGTGCATTGTTTAAGCTGGCTTTCAGTTCATTAAAATAACTAAAAACTACATTTTGGATTTTTATTCAACTAAGGTGGGCATGCTGTGATCTGTACTGTATTTTTACTGTAACTGTCAGATTCCGGCCAAAAAAAACACAACACGGGAGTGGGGAGAGAATGGGAGTCATTCTTCTGGGATTGGGATGGGATTTTCCCACTGTTTTTTCGTGGGATTGGGATGGGACAGGATTTTTTTGTTGGAGTGGAATGGGAGAGGTTTGAAAATCCACCCCCGTGTCACCCTCTAACGCAAACTACATACTGTGCATATAGGGAGCGGCAGTACTGTTTACAGAGCATATTTAAAATGCATTAATGTGTGCAATTTTTTAAGCCCTTTTCAGTCTAAACAATGTCCTGAAAAGGTCAGAAAAAGAGAGACTTTAAAGACTTTAAAAACAAAGGTTTGTCTGCAGCCAAAATCAACTGGAGCTTGACAAAAGACCTTGCTAAACCCATTGGGAGTCAAAAACAGTTCACAGTGCTCAAAAACAGAAAACAGAGAAGAAACAGAGCTTGAAACCTGAGAATAATCCCAAACCAAACATCACCAAGAGAATTGGTAAACATTTTCATAATACTATTAAAAGTACAGTAGGCCTCTGGGGCAAAGCATCACTATTGGAACTCACTACATATTTATGAACATTTTATGAATTTTGCAATTATGGAACAGCATTTCCATTAGTTAGTCAAACATGATGTGCACAATCGGTGAACTGTTGCCAGGGCAACATAATGCATGTAATCCTCAGCAAATACAAAGATTAATGTTTGTAACGATATGCTACAAGTTTTGCAAATATGCAAAGTATTTTGCATCGGTGAAACACCATATTCAAAATTCTGAGTCTTTTATTTGCATTTTGTGAACATTACCTTTATATAAAAATAACACTTTTTACAAAGGAATATGACCAAATTTTGATATACAGATGGTGTCACAAACACCATCTATGCATTTCAAAAGTTGTTCTGTGGGTAGTGGAGGGGGAAAAAAAGTTATGATCTTGTTTTCACACCTGAGATAAAGCATAGTAAGCAAATGCACCAATACAAAAAAATATAAACATGCCAGAACAGGTTTTCTATTACCTCATCATTTTATTACTGGAATGATTTTCAACTAATACAAAATGCAATAAAACAGAGGTTTTATTTTTACCATAACATAGTGAAGCAATAAGGATGTTTGTTTTACGCTATCTGTTTTTCACATAACATATGTCGTGCCTATTTTTTTGTAACTTGTAAAAGTATGAAAAGTGAGTTACAAACATTTTTGCATTATATAAACAGCACAATAACAGGTAAACTTTGAAAAACACAGTGAAGCATGCGATATAAATGACTTTGCTGTTTACGAATCACCACTAGGTAGAGGGCATCGGTTTTCATCACCTGCATTAATTTTTGCCCATACTACCATAACTCACAGCAAAACAGATCTCTAACTATGTGTAATTTGTTGGGTGACCACAGACCCAGAATGAGCACGTATCTTGATTTCACGAGACATCTGACACCAGGCGCAAGGATAACAGCAGCAGAGAGTGCAAACATCATCGCAGCAGGAACCCTGAGGAAGAAAGAGTTTCAGTAATACCACTGAATTTATATTTGTAAAATATATCATATTATAATATTAGTTAACTTATAAGTTTATAAGTATTATTACTTATTAGTTTAAACTGGCTTGACAAACAGGTTCTTGTTCCAATACCCACACTTGCGGTTTTGACCACTTGTCTAACTGCAAGACGTATTTCCTGTATTTGGCCCAAGTGTTCAAGAGGGGGGTGAAGACTGCAACACTTTAAAATAATTTTCTAAATGTCTGTTAAGTAGTCTCTTTGTAACAGACGACACAATTTAATTGTGTTGCTTCTAAAAAAAATCAGTTGCAAATGTTTTAGAAAATACACATACTCACCTCTGCACCAGTAAAATACGCAGCACTATATGTTTACCAAATAATTTGTAATATCTAATAATTTAATTTACAAAATTTAATATGCTACTATTTCATTTTCTTTGTTTAATCATACTGAAAGGAGCATTTACTTTAGCCTCAGCTCAAGGACACGACACATCTGGTGTTTCATCTTAATCGCAAACTTGTTGATTATTCCTGAATAATTCTCAATCCAGGCTGAATTCAAAAGTTGGCAGCCCTGTTTGAAGTAAGCTGAAGTTTTAGGTTACCCCGAACAACATTTACAAAATTCACTGTATAAGTTCATCTTTTGCTCCAATCAGATGATAGAAATAAGAGAAATGAGAAATAAGTTCCAATAGACTAACATTTGAAGTTACTGTATGAATGTATAGCTAATGTGGGGTAATGTGAAGTAATCAGCAATCGTAGGGTTTATTCATGCTTTTTCATATTCAAAGTAGCCATGCATTGTGAAATAAGTTAAAGTTCTGATGAATTGGCTTCAGATGGAGGCAAATGACTACACACGGCTAAGGATTGAAGTCGTACTACAGTTCAATCATTAATGAAGGTTTATAGTGCCTCTGACAGTGTTTATTGTATGTACTCAGACTTTAATGTGGCTATGTTGCACATCCATAAGGGCAGGGCTCTACACTACACTATTTTTATGAGCACCTACTGCTAGTAGGAGGTCACATTCTTTGCTACTAAAGCATTGATTTAAAATGGCTGATTAATTCAGGAATGAAGCAAGTGACTGTCTTTACGAATGGGTCATGCAATCACTGATTCACCCGATTCAAACTGTGTTTCTGAGATGCACAAAGGTTCTGTTCTAGCTTCCAATGGAACCATTTTTGTTGACCAAATAGAGCAAAAACAAACAATATAGTGTGCAAAATATAAGTTGCATAATATTACCTTTTTGTTTTTAGAACTATTATATATAATCAGTATCACATGCAATCACGCTGACATTCAGGGAAAATGGCACTCTTGCTCATGTGACACTGCTGAACTATATCATATTTTATAAATATTAAAAACAAGAAGGGGCAATTTTGCCCCCATATATTTAATTTTGGGGTCAATTTAATGATAAGAAAATATTCACAGGCAGCAAAGAAACAACAGCAGCTCATGTTAACCTCTTCAAGCTTGTAAACATAAACACACAATAACATAATAATGTTCAATATTTGAAGTGTAGCTCGTCATACACAACTTTTTCATGTTTGCTCTGTTGAAGTTGAGAAAAGCAGCCATTCTCAGTTTTGCAGTGTAGATGCATTTTGGAAGTTGTCATTTTTATTTCCATTGTATTACACAACTATTTATGTGTGACTTGCACCAGTGGCCAGAATATGTTTTTCACAGTCACAAGCAGTTTTTAAAACTTAAAAATTTACGATTTTACTGATTTTTAAACAACTGCCACGTCTCTTTGTCTTTCACTGGGAAGCAACTTCATGAACATCTGTTCACTGAACAAATTCAATCTTGCCTGTGGTTATCACAGTAAACTAAAAGTAGTAGTTAAAATGCTTAGTACAGAAACAGATATAAATAAGCAATTGTTTGTTCATTTTAATTAGCTGACGTAATCAGGGTACTTTTTTCAAGTAACTACTAAAGTAACACATTACTTTTTAATTTACAAGAGAATATCTGAGTTACTTTTTCAAATAAGTAACGCAAGTTACTTTTTTTTCCAATTTATTGATTGACAGCTCTCCTGTCCCCAGGTTGAGAGAAATCAGAAGATGTTACTGTAGTTCTAAAATAAATATGAATATGCATTAATTCATCTCACTCAAAAAAAAACACAGATTCAGTATTCCTGAAAATGAATAAAAATAATGCAATTCAGAATATGATGCAAACCTGCAATAATTAAATGTTAAACAACACAAATATCCTTTATGTATTTAATACCATTCTATTAACCAATGTCTTTGCTTCTGACCTTCGATGATCCAGTTCAACCATACTAATAAGCCAAAATTACCCTAGACAAGCATTTGTGTAACTTTTTTTATTGCTGAAGTGTGTTGAAATGTCTTCTTCTGCATTCTACTGTACGGACATAAATGTACTTTCCCTTCAGCCTGAGGCTTATTCACTTCACTTTTGGTGTGAAAAGGCTTTTATATTTGCCAAAAATATAACTTTTTTATTTGAAAAACAAACAAGCAAGCCCTGTCCAGATTTAAAAAGTAACGCAAAAGTAACGTAACGCATTACTTTCCATAAAAAGTAACTAAGTACCGTAATTAGTTACTTTTTTATGGAGTAACGCAATATTGTAATGCATTACTTTTAAAAGTAACTTTCCCAACACTGTTAACAAACTTTAGAGATTGGCATAACATCAGTCTCAACAGACAATTCACCAAAATATTAAAGTTCTGTTATCATTTACTCACCCTCATGTTGTTCCAAACCTGACTTGTTTTCTTAAAGGGGTCATCGGATGTGACATGCACTTTTACAAGTTGTTTGAACTGAAATGTGAGTTGGCAGTGTGTGTACACAACCACCCTATAATTATAAAAATCCACTGTGTTTTTTAAAAATCTCATTAAATAATTTCCCCTTTCTCAAATCAAGCCGATCTCAAATGCCTGTCTGTGTGACATCACACAGACAGGCCCCTCCCACGATAGTTTGATTGACAGTAGCGTTTCAGTACAGACTGGACTGGTGTCTTACCTTAGACCCGCCCTGAGTGAGCTGTCATCAGCCCGCCATTGTTTCACCGCCGGAGCAGATGTAGACAAGAATGACTCCTAAGCGATTGAGGTGTTTTGTTGTTGGATGTAATAATGAACATAGCAGTCGTGATTTACTCCCGACATATGAGCCGCTGAAGACGCAGTGGATGACATTTGTTTCTGAAGGGAATGCGCCCCCGATCTACATAAATGCGTTTATGTTCGCGCAAATCATTTGTGATCCAGCTTCACCTACAGAACAAGTGAGTGTAAGGTTTTTTTAATGAATCTTTGCAAATCGCCTTTCCTAATAATGTGCTAGTTAACAAGCTTCACGATGAATGCGGCTAAAGTAAACAGTCCCTCAGAGAGCGGCTCAGAAGAGAGGGGCGGGGTGAGCAGAACTCATTTGCATTTAAAGCGGCATGCAATAAAACAGCTTGCTGTAGACAGAGCTGTTTTTGATAGGGTAAAAACGGTGTTGTTTTACACAACAATTGAGAAATTTTAACCAAACTATGTTACAGACTTTTCATTAAGACCCTAAAGAATCATATCAACTTGTGGAAAATGGCCATCCGATGACGCTCTAGAAAACTGATTCGGGCCGAATAGCAAAACAAACTTGTAGCCAATCAGCAGTAAGGGGCGTGTCTACTCATGATGTGGAGGAGAGAGAGCTCAGTGCACAGGACGGACACAAGCCGAGCCGAGCGACAGAAAAATAGAGATGGCGGATAAAAAAAAACAAAAGAGGAAAACATCTGCGGAACAAAAGAAGGCTTAAGGCAAGAAGAAAGGACCCGTGAAAATATCGGATCAGCTTTCCAGCGCTGGAGAGAACTCAAGGAGCGGAAGGCCTGCAATTGGACACCGTGTCTGCGTCACAACAGCTAAAGTCTGTCTAGTACACTGGACACGACAAAGCAACCGTTGAAAATCATTCAAAATTTGTGTCAATATGTCATAAATAGAACGCAGCAGCAGTTTTCTGTCAGGGATTTGTCGTGTCGTGCAGCATCGCATCCAGTGTAGACCATAGATATGTATATATATCTATGGTGTAGACAGCATCACTGATTATGAGTTCTATAGTATTTTGTCGTGCCGCGCCACTCACGTCCAGTGTAGACACGGTGCAACATTGGTTTTGCTTTGTTTCACAAAACTAATCGTTGCCTGGGTTGCGTACGTATGTGTGGGGCGGAGCTATCAAAACAGGGATGAGACCCTTTTGGGGTAGGGTCGTGTTTGTTTTGGTGATTTCAAATGTCAACATTGGCTACCAGAAATCACTTACCCCACCTTTAACCAAAACATGAAAAATGTGTTCTTTTGACCATACAATGAATGTTTTGGACCGATGTTGTTCTGGACCCACATTAAATGGACAAAAACTGTTGAAATATTCTTCAGTTTGTGTTTCACAAATGACAAATCGTCAAACAGGTTTGGAACATCATGAGGGTGAGTAAATGATGACAGAATTTTCATCTACTGGTGAACTATCCCTTTAAGATTGCACACATGCAGCCAAACATCTGAGCCATAAATGCAATGTGGTTAATGACGTCATAACAAAACTGTTTAAAGTGCAAACACAGTCATGCATTTAAGATCCCTCCCGAAAAAATCACTTTAATATAATGAAATATGGGTGGTTTCTATGCAGTGTTGCCAATTTAGCAGCTAGATTTAGCGACTTCCCCACCCCTTTTGAGACTTTTTTTTTTAAAGTTTAGGGACAAAAAATAAACCTTATCTAAGTTCTCATCTTGTCCACTGATCTATATTCATCTTTATATAGATCAGTGAACTTGCCATTATGATGTCATCTAGTAACATTTAGCTACCAGTTTTAGCTACTTTCAATTGAAAGCAATTGACAACACGGTTTCTATGGTGACTGCAGAAACATTTACTATCAGAATACATTTTTACTTACACAAAGTTTTACGTATTTTGTTTGTTTTGTGTCAGGAACATGTGAATACAAAACATCAGAAACACCCAGGACAAGAAAAACAGGAAGCGGTTAACCTATCATTTGATCTCCTCTAGCTATTAGTTTTCTAGCTATTAGTCTTTCCTCTATACATCACCATTTTCCTAATTACACGTGTGTGTGTGTGTGTGTGTGTGTGTGTGTGTGTGTGTGTGTGTGTGTGTGTGTGTGTGTGTGTGTGTGTGAGAACTCACATGAATGTTATACTGCTCTCTCATCTTCTGGCGGAGACAGCAAGACACCACCATGCAGCAGTCCAGCAACGGCATGCAGAAACACCAGCCAAACTGAGACACAGTCTGACACTGCATACAGGGGAAACAACAAAGGGCACAGCAACCTGAAACACACATGAGGGATGTTTTAGCTCTGGGCCTGCAGTAAATTTAAAGAGGAGTCCTTCAACACCTTTGTCCAAAGTTGAGGTTGAACAGATATCAAAATTAGGTGCTGCATTTGAGCACTATCTAAAGTATTACCAATGACATCTGTCTGTCTGCCTGCCTGCCTGCCTGCCTGCCTGCCTGCCTATCTGTCTGTCTGTCTGTCTGTCTGTCTATCTATCTATCTATCTATCTATCTATCTATCTATCTATCTATCTATCTATCTATCTATCTATCTATCTATCTATCTATCTATCTATCTATCTATCTATCTATCTATCTATCTATCTATCTATCTATCTATCTATCTATCTATCTATCTATCTATCTATCTATCTATCTATCTATCTATCTATCTATCTATCTATCTATCTATCTATCTATCTATCTATCTATCTATCTATCTATCTATCTATCTATCTATCTATCTATCTATCTATCTATCTATCTATCTATCTATCTATCTATCTATCTATCTATCTATCTATCTATCTATCTATCTATCTATCTATCTATCTATCTATCTATCTATCTATCTATCTATCTATCTATCTATCTATCTATCTATATACATACATACACACATGTGTGTGTGATGTCATGATGTTCTACATTTGCCTTTTAAGTATTATACCGTTATAAAGCCATAAAAACTGTGCTTGAGAAATAAAAGCTGCACTAAAGTCAACTAGATGACCTCATAAAGTCATCCTACGTCAATACTTTTTTCATTTTAATTACATATTGTACTTTAACAGGAAGACCGTGCCTAGTTTTTGCAGTAGTTTCCAGCATTTCTCTGGAGCTCTGATTTCGTAACATCAAAACAGGTTTAGGATCAGGTTGGATTTCGCATTCAAACAAGTTGGAATAAAGAAAAGGGAACTGAGAGGTCATGGGTCAGTGGGTGACTTACAAGTGCTCATATCAGAACAGCAGTCACAGATGCCTGTGGTCCAGGTACCAGAGGAGACATGCTGGGATGTCACAATTGTAGTAGTTTGTGAATGCACTGCCATGACTGCAAGGAAGAAATGGTGGAGGGGAGGGGATGGTTAGAGAGAGGAAGATAATTGGAGAAAAAAAAGGAGGTGAATGACTGTGAAGTTTAGAGTTGCCAACATAGTAAGAGACACGTCTTTGCTAAAGTTTTTAACTTATTTCTTCCACACATTCTATATCCCCTTGAAATGTATACTGAATTCCGAGCTTGTTATAAACTCCCTTAAAAAGTTATACAGTTTTGAACGTGAACGTTAACTTTACAGTGCCTATTTCCATTATGAGATTAAAGAAGTGGAAAATAGTTGGTTGGACAATTTAATGAGATAACATACAAAACTTCATGAAAATGTAGAGTGGTCTTATATTACAAGTATAATCATATTTCGGATTGTGTGGTTATTGTGAACGTAAATTGTGATAACCGAAACTGTTATGTATTACGCATTTAGCACTCGATCATTTAAAGAAATAAATCCTTATTCTGCAATTATTTAGTCAACTTTATCACGTTTTTTTTTCTTTCTCAAGACAAATATAAACTAGAATGAAACATTTCGACATTAGTAAATAAACGAATGATCTACCTTGCTTTCAGTCTGTACTCTTGGAGAAGTGTTGCGGTGGTGGTCTGCAGTCCAAAATGAAACCTATCTCAAAGAGAAAGCGCTTTGAGAAAAAAAAGCGCCACAGCCCCTAAGCATTTTTTGTTGCATGTATTGTTTTCTGGTCAACACAAAGAGAAGGCATTAGTGTTGTTTTTGGCGGCCTGTTTTAATTTTAGTTTTAGTCTAGTCTTTGTGTGAAGCTGTCATTTTAGTTTTTATTAGTTTTAGTCACGTTCATACTCTTTTTAGTCTAGTCAAGTTTTAGTCGACTAAAAGTCTGAGCATTTTAGTCTAGTTTTAGTCGACGAAAACTGATGACATTTAGTCTAGTTTTAGTCAATGAAAATTGTATTTTAGTCTCTTTTTAGAAATGCAATTCTATTGAACCCAGTCAATATAGTATAAGTACCTAGTAGTATAGACGAAACCAACATTTTCTTTTAGCCAAACCCATTTCAAACTTTATCTTATTATATTATTGTTACCTTATAGACTCAAGAATACATCCATTGTGCCATTTCTGTGTCTGTAGCTTTAAATGCTAATGAGGAGGAGAGAGGCGGGGCAACTGCCATGCTTCACTAGTTTGCAAGCCATGATGTCTCTCAAGGAAAAAAAAATATTGCACTCGCCTTGCACGGTAGTAGCTCATTTTCTCATAGTAGTAGCCAAATTCTCTGGGCAGGCAAAGCAGAGAAAGGGGAGGTAACCTTTCCCCGTATGACGACATAAAGGGAAGATTCCAGATTGGGCCATCTGAGCATTCATTTTCTCAAAGGCGAAGCAGGATACCCAGGGCTCGGTTTACACCTATCGGCATTTCTAGCCACTGGGGGACCATAGGCAGGCTAGGGGAACTCATATTAATGTTAAAAAACCTCATAAAGTGACATTTTCATGCCATGGGACCTTTAACAACATGACAACAACAGTTCTTCTCAACTCTATACAATATCACATTAATATTATATTATCATAATTTAAACTACAATTTTAGCTTCTTTTCTTTTCTTTTTTTCTTTTTTGCATCCAGGCAGTAATTGCATTGATTCAATTTCCCATCTCCGTCTATGGATAATACACACACGCATAGAGCGGGATAACACACACGAACACGCACACACACACACACACACAAGTGAATCCTGAGAGGTGAACTCATTTTCTGCAGCCGGAATTTCTGTGCATCTCTAATTATTGGCGGCATTAGAAATGGATATTATATAATAGCTGCTTTTTTTAACATTTTAGCAATTTAAAAATATAAAAAATTGATTTTTTTACACGGCACCCCTGCTCTCGACAGATCCCGGGTTGGAAACACTGATCTAAATAATAATAATTTTTTTTATTAAGAAAATTATACAGACAAAAATAAAAGCAGTCACAATGTAGAACAAAAGAAATAATAAGGGAAAAAAAACAACAAGAAAAATAAAACTACAGGGTACAAGACAGGGGTATATAACTAATCACAAAAGATCACATCAAAGGAAAAGATTAAAAGAATTACAAATTTCGATTGTTTTTAAAGCCTTCTTGTTACACGAGTTAAAGATAGTCCCAAAGTAATGCTGCAATTCAGCAAGCAAAACATAAAAAAGTGGTTTTTGACCTGAAAATGTACATTTATGTATATAAAATTTGGTTAATAAAATAAGAAGATTTACTGATCTAAATAATTCCGCGAGTGGGGCTTGAGGAAGTGACGTCCCCTGCGTCTGCGCAGTGTGACCTGATGCAGCCCCTGAAGTGAGACGCAGGAAACAGAAATACTGCAAAATAATAATAATAACGAGACGAAATAACATTATAACATTTAGTTTCGTCTCGTTTTCGTCATGGGATAAAGGTTCATTGACGACTATATTTAGTCATAATTTTCGTTGACGAAAGCAACAGTAGAAGGCATGTCTAATTTGCAGTAAACGTAAAACCATTTTAATAAAAATATGTGGTTCTGTGGAATAGAGAACTGATTGAGGAATTAACTTCATCAACAATTTAACACATAGGCAATAGGTGATTAGAAATGAACCATTTTATTGTGCAAAGCGGTTTTGTTTACAATTATTCCCTTACGAAAAATAAGTTTATTCAAGTGTGCTATTAGTATACTTCTTTTAAGCTAAAAAATATGAAAGTATACTTTCAGCCTACTTTTTATGTACTTCTCAGAAATATACTTAAAATGACACTTCAGTATACCTGAATTATACTCAGAGGCGGACAGTAACTAAGTACATTTACTTGAGTATTGTACTTAAGTACACTTTTTGAGTATGTGTACTTTACTGGAGTATTATTTTTTCTGGAAACTTATTACTTTAACTTCACTACATTTGAAAGACAAATATTGTACTTTTCACTCCACTACATTTCTATCAAGATCCTCAAAGTAGAAAGTTGTTACTCTGTTGCAGCTTTGAAAGTCAGTGGGTGATTTTTCTTCTTCTCTATAGCGTGACTTTCTTTCTTTTTTCAGACAGTTTATCGCATTTTTTACATTTTTGTTTTGATGTCAAATAAGTCTTGCTGTTAAAGCAGTGTTGCTGTTGTAAAATTGTACAGCTACAGCTCTGTTGCTGGGTTTTAAAGCAGGTTTTATTTTTTTCCTTACTTATCACTCTGTATTTACAGGATTTCACTGTCAACTCTGTTCAAATGTGGATGAATGGCTACACATAGATGTGTGCACACTGTCAGAACTGTGTGAGATCACTACCATATTGCTTTTGTGGGGGTGGGTAGGGGTGTTCATTTTTTCCCCCATAGGTTTTTAACATTCTAAAAGCATTCTAGGTTGCATTTTTAAAATGTTTGTTTTGATGTCAAATAAGTCTTGCTGTTAAAGCAGTGTTGCTGTTGTAAAATTGTACAGCTACAGCTCTGTTGCTGGGTTTTAAAGCAGGTTTTATTTTTTC
>NW_015505406.1:863842-937773 GCF_001515645.1 Sinocyclocheilus grahami
TTGTGTAAGTGAAAATATTACCTATAAAGCCACAGAGGAACTGTTGTGCGTCTCCTAATAAAACACAATAGGTGTTGGACTTGAAGCGGCACTGCAGACCATTCTGTGTGTGACATCAAAGTACAGCGAGAGCGATTCAACTGCATTTTTAAAATGTTTGTTTTGATGTCAAATAAGTCTTGCTGTTAAAGCAGTGTTGCTGTTGTAAAATTGTACAGCTACAGCTCTGTTGCTGGGTTTTAAAGCAGGTTTTATTTTTTCCCTTACTTATCACTCTGTATTTACAGGATTTCACTGTCAACTCTGTTCAAATGTGGATGAATGGCTACACATAGATGTGTGCACACTGTCAGAACTGTGTGAGATCACTACCATATTGCTTTTGTGGGGGTGGGTAGGGGTGTTCATTTTTTCCCCCATAGGTTTTTAACATTCTAAAAGCATTCTAGGTTTTGTAGTATTCCAAAGATACTACAAGCTAGTCAGTGTATTCAGTAGGTGTAATGTATTCGAAGTTGCTTCAGAAGTATTGCAAGTATTACGTACAACAATAAAAAAATATGTGCATTGACATAAAAAAGGGAATTTACTTTTGGTACTTAAGTACTTTTGTACTTTGACTTAAGTAAAAATCTGTCTTTACAACTTTTACTTGTAATGGAGTAATATTTGACCAGTAGTATCTGTACTTGCACTCAAGTAATGGAGTTGAGTACTTTGTCCGCCTCTGCTTATACTTAGAAAAAGTCTAAATATATTTGAGCTATACTTGTGCTCCGAGAATGTTTTCATTGTTATACGGTAGGGGGCGCTATTACACATCTTCTGTACAGAATTTCCAAAAAAACACAAGAGAAGAAAAAACCGAAACAACAGATGCTTCCACATGTAATCTAACACCATCATCAGACATAAAACAGCATCAAAACTGTGTAACGTTAATAATGACTGTCAAGCTTTGGGGTGTTGATCAACTCCATCTACGTTTTGATTATCATTCTGAATCCAATTAATAGTCATTTTTCAGCTTTTTGTTCAAAATGTTGTTTATTTTTTATTTTTAATAAAAGTAATTTAGTAGTTTATACTGCAAGTATACTCATAAGTTTTCTTTAAGTGAACTTTACATCATACTTTAAGTATACTACTATGTCCTACTATATATTTTGTTATATGAATATCTGAACATACAAAACATCAAAAGAACAGGGTATCTGCTTGTAAGCAAAAACATTTTATTCTAATTCTTTTTTTATAAACACTGGGGTAAGTTTTATAAATAAAAACAACATTTTGAACAAAAAGCTGAAAAATGACTATTAATCATAGTTTACTAATTAAATACTTGTAGCATGTTTAGTACTCTTTGAAATGCTGCAAATATTTAATTAGTAAACTATCAGTATACCTATTAGTTAACTTTTAGTATAGTTGCAGTACAAACTAAAAACATAGATGTAAACTAGTTGCGTACTCAAAGTTTACTACTGTTATACTTAAAAGTATACTTTTATATACTAGAAAGTGGGCCTATTTAGTCCCAAGGAGTATTGAAATAGTACACTTACAAGTATACTACTAGTGCACTGATATTTGTATACTTACTACATGAAGTATACTTAAAAAATATCCTTGATCTTTACTTAAGTATACTTAATTAAACAAACTTGAAGTATACTACTTTTTGGTAAGGGTTGCTATACTAAATTTACTAATCCAGTAAAGCGGGAGAGCATCTAAAGTTGTAAAACTAATGTTAAACAGTCTATTATCTGAATTTACTGTAAATGACTGTCACAGCAGCACACGCTTTGCTGCCTCGTGGTTTTACTGAAATAAATTCAATTAAATAATCAACTGTCACAAGTTTCAGAAAGCCACAGAGAATGAAGAGCTAAACATTTAAAGGCGAGGTGGGCCAGTGATCAATCTCAAGGTATTTAGGTGTTCCTTGTTTGGTTTTGTTTTCTTCTGAATTAGACCAGACCAGAGTTGTAGAATAGCACATAAGAAAAAACGTGTACGTTTGGGCACCATGAATCCAATCAATCTCTCTGTCTAATGGATTTCCTGTCCAAACGGGTTTAAAAATGTATCATGATGGGTTGGTAGTGACCCAGATGAGTTTGAATAACCACCATGTTTTGTTTGCTTCAATGTAGGTTTGAGGTTTATTGTAAAAATCACATAACAGCAGTCACAGTGAAAACTTACATACAAAATACATGAAGAACCACAAGAGGGACACACTTTCCTTATTCATGAATTTCTCTGATTATGTGTTAAAGCTTATTCACCACTTCATCAGAGGGACAATGAATAGAATCAAGTGATACCGAGTTGATGGGAGTAGCTGCTTTTATTCTTTTATTTTTTTAATGTTCTCCACACTTTGCTGAGAGTTTAATCACTGTGCGGTAGGCTACTGCGTACCATGTGTGTATGTTGGGGGGATATTTACCACATGCAAAATACAAGCAAAAACAAATAAGCATAAATAAACAAACATAACATATTGATAAGATAAAGAAGCATATTCCAATATCCCAAAGCTGAATCAAATGCCAGTAAAGACCAATCCAGACAAGAGCAAAAACAGGTGCATAAAACAAAAGCATCTGTTACTGTAAACGAATACATTTTTTAAAAAAAGAAGGGAAAAAAAGCCATAAATTTACAAATATGATTGGGAAATTAGCATAATGGACGTACTGGATGAATTCAGTATCCAATACATTAAAAGTCATACTGCAGACAAACAAGACAAGAACTAATAGTCCTAATGAATGTGATGAGGATGACCTCTGGTGGTGAACTGGAGAACTGGAGAGATTGTAATTATACATTAGAGACTGGTATAGAGATCATGAATATTTATCAGTAATGAAGAATCTTGAAATGGTGGACTGATAGAACGACCTAAAAAAAAAACATGCTGCAATAAATATGTATTATGAGTAATGTCACATCTTCTTTTCTGTTTTGCATTTGTAAGTGCCCCTTTTTCATTCTATGGCAGCACCAGTCTGTCTTGTTGACTATTGCCCTGTTAGAAAATAATGATGTTTAGGGGCTACTCATTGATTACGGTTCTGTATTCAAAAACAATAATTTTGTAGGTTCATTACTTAGGTCTAAACACTCCACTCTCTTTCAGTGAATCCACTACAGGCACATAAACTTCATCAACCTGTCAGCATGGGGAACTGGGAATCCTGAAATTAACAGCTACAGTCAGGCACTGTACACTGCCTCTGCTTTCAACTTGAAATTGAATTGAAAAAGATTTGAGTTTAGCTATAAGCTTCAGATTTATATTTCGTTTTTGAACTCTCATGTGCTCACCAAGGCTACATTTATTTGATCAAAATACAGTAAAACTGTAGCTATTGGGAAATAGTATTACAATTGAAAATAGCTGATTTATGTTTTCAAATATTTTGAAATGTCATTTATTCCTGTGATGGCAAAGCGGAATTTTCAGCAGCCAGTCTTCAGTGTCACGTGATCCTTCAGAACTCATTCTAATATGCTGATTTTCTGCTCAAGAAGCATTTCTTATTACGGTAATATACTGTTGTGCTACTTGATCATTTTGAAATCGTGATACAATTTTTCCAGGATTCTTTAGTGTATAAAAAGTTTAAAAGAACAGGAATTTTTAAAAATAGAAATCTATTATAGGCCTACTGTTTTTTGCTATATATACACTGAAAAAAATGTTTCATTCATCCAATTAAAAAAAATTTAGGTTAATGATTCACATCTATATTTTTAGGGCAAGTTATTTATTTTTCATTGGCTCAACGTGAATCATTACCCTACATTTGTTTAATTGGTTGAATTAAACATTTTTTTCAGTGTATATATATATTACAAAAAAAAAAACTCTCACTGACCCTGAAATTTGAACGGTAGTGTAGCTGATCCCAAACGTATAAACATACAGTGAACAACATGTCAATACCTACGTATAAACATGAGACCAGGCTGGACAATCTGGCGCTTCTGAATCAGCTACTGTTTTGTTATTAGTTTAAGTATTTGCTATTGACTGTTCAAATGCGGAGTTTTGCGCATCGTGTGTGTGTGTGTGTGTGCGAGCGAGAGAGAGAGAGAGAGAGAGAGAGAGAGAGAGAGCGCAAGAGACCAGCTTCATCACTGTGTCTGTCACGCGACTCTGTTCCCCTTTCGGGCTCTGTCTTTACATTTATTTTGAAAGTTGAAGCTCGCGATTATGGTAAGGGGCGTTATATTTCCGACGAGTGCTTGCGGTGTTCGGCCAATCACAATGCACTGGGTCAGCTGGCCAATCAGAGCAGACTGCGCTTGTCTGAAGGAGGGACTTTGTAGAAAACGACGTGTTTGAGAGAGGCGGGGCATAGAGGACCTACAATAATGTACAGTATTTGAAAAATAATGTGTTTTTTGAGCTTTAAAGTATGTCAACATTCTGTTACACCACATACACAAAATCTTTTAAAAAGCATCATATGACCCCTTTAATATCAATAAATAAATGGCGTGGTTTTTCAAACACTGGGTGGCGCTGTGCCATAACCTTTACTGCAACCTTCTGACACTCACAGGATAAGGGGCCACACAGAATAGCCTACCCATGTACTTAAGAGAAATTAACCATTTTTGTAAACGTGGCGACAATAAAAAATAAATGAATAAAATGTATAAACTTTCTAACAATTAGTGGAAACGAGGGATCAAGCTTTAACACAGGGTGAGTTGCACATCTACAGTTTGACCAATTTAGAAATGAACTACAGGGGCGAAATCACACAACCCCTCTTCTGAGCTTGAGCAAAAATACAGAAATATCAACTGATAACATCAGCAGGTTCTGCTGTAAGAAGTGACAGTTTGACAGTAAATACATTTCTTGATTTATATCTAAAGACTGCACAGATGGTAAAGACTATATTCAAAACAACTGAATGACACACATGCTGGGTTTCCATGTTTTATGGGGACTCTCCATAGACTTAATGGCTTTTATATTGGCCTACTGTAGCCTATAAACTAAATTTTCTCTCCCCTTAGCCTAATCCTACCCCTTACAAAAATATATATTTATGTAACCCCACAAGGTCAGTGTAACCGATTTCTTTTTTTCCTGTGGTTTAAAGAATTTTAACCTATGTTTAATGTATTTCAATATTTCCACAGTGTCAGAAAAAAAAAAGCATTTTGATTGGGTCAATAATTTCAAAAACACATTTATTTTTGTTTATTTAATGTTTTATTTATTAGGGACAGATACAATAAACCTGGATGAAACTATAACAGCAGTCATCTTTTTTTCTCACAGTGTATGTTTATTTTGGATCAAATCAAAGAATAAATGTAAATTTGTTTGTATTCACATGGATTTCTATATGCCTGTAGTTATAATTTACAATGGTTACAATAAAATGAGCATGGAATTACATATCAAGGATATTAAGGATTGTAAACAAGCGGGGCATGTTCATGCACTCTTTGTAGGCTATACTTGACATTAATTTACACGGTTTAGCCATTAATTGCTGTTTTGGAAACTAATTTGTAGCAGATAAAGTGGTGGCCAAGATTATTAGAACGCTAGTATTTTTACCAGGGTTTAAGTCAGTTATTTCTATCTTTTGCTGTAGTGTGTCAGTGGGAAATATCAGTTTACATTTCCAAACATTCATTTTGCCATTAATTGTAATAATCCGGTGAGAGTTTTGTTTTTGACAGCATCCTCATTTTACAGCATTTTTACACAAGTGCCTAAAACTTTTAACAGTACTGTAGCTTTGCAGACAGGTCTCTCGAAGCATCTTGGAGACGTTGCCACAAGTTCTTCTGGATTGAGTCTGTCTCAGTTTGTTCTGTTTCTTCATGTGATTCCAGACAGACTGATGAGGATGAGATCAGATCTCTGTGTGGAGCACTGGCTGTTGTCACACTCTCTCAAAAATCTCACCGGATTATAATGGCAAAATGAATGTTTGGAAATGTCAACTGATATTTCCTACTGACACACTACAGCAAAAGATAGAAATAACCGACTTAAACCCATTTTTAGCTGGTGAAAATACTAGTGTTCTAATCATTTTGGCCACCACTGTAAATATGGGAACATTATACACTCTTAAAAATAAAGGTGCTTAGGTTCTTCACAATGTCATAGAAGAAGCTTTTTTTTGGTTCCACAAAGAACCATTCAGTCAAAGGTTCTTTAAAGAACCATCTCTTTCTTACCCTTTTATAATCTGAAGAACCTTCTTTCGCCACAAAGAAGCTTTAGTGAAACAAAAGATGATAAAGTTTCTTTATGGAACCATGTAGACAAAAAAAGGTTTTTCCTATGACATTGTGAAGCACCTTTATTACTGCGAAGCAAACCAGCGCAGAGAACAACAAGTGGAGCACGAGGACGAACCTTCAAAATGAAGGTTACAAATACAAAAAAAAGTGTTTAGTTACAAATATTGCATCAAAAGAAGTTACAACACTTCCAGGTTTCATGTCCCATACTGAAAAAGTATGATTGCTCAATATAACAGCACTATATCCACGTTTTAAGTTAAACGGCTTTCAAACAAATATTCAAAAACGCATTCAATAGCAGGATCTGAGTCTGTCTTCCATTCTTTTATAAGACACCGGTCACATTTCTCATGAAAATATGCTGCACACACACAAAAGGCGCCGAAATTAGCACTCGAACACGCCCTCTCTCTCTCTCTCTGCTGCTCTAGAGAGGAAAGTAAACGTGAAGCTGACTCTTTCCATCACTAGGCTGACTTTTACGCGAGGACCGCTGGTGTTTTTGACCGAACAGATCCACCAAACGAATTCACATGAACATTCGGATTTTTGGAGAAACATTGACCAACGTCGAGCCAAATGAACCGTGCGCACCTGTTAAAAGCGTTTTGTTCTGGAACGTTTCGGTTCTACTACTGTACGAGCGAGGCCTGAAGAAGCGCTAGGATGACAAATGCTACTACAGGTGATGCCAACTCGTATCCACACATACGTGTTTGGGCATCGGGGGTTTCTTTGATCATTTTGGCCTTTTTCAACTTGATCATCAACTGGACTATAGTGCGCGAGGCGCGCCTGCGGAGCCACGCGCGCTTCGTTCTCGTGTTCCACTTGTTGTTCTCCGCGCTGGTTTACTTCGCAGTAAGCTTTAGCTTTAACTTGCAAAGCTACCTGAAAGCAGCGACCACGCGAAACATATGCATGTTGCTAATCAAAGGTCTGATGACAAGCGGCTCCAATATCATCCTCACCATCACGGCGATGGCGCTGGACCGTTACTTTGCCATATGTTACCCGCTCCACTATAGCAAAGTGTGTTTCAAACCCTGGCCGTGGCTCATCGGGATCTTAACATGGGGACTCGCGTCGATTATTCCTCTTACCCTGTCGCCCAAAATAAATGACACTGTGCCCTGTGGAAGGAAAGCGCTGCAAGGCGGAGAAATGCACAAAATCATTCTAATAACAATTTGCACTGTTCTTATCGTGTACAGCTATGTACGGATCTTGTATGAGGGGCGTCGTCTGGGTGTGTTGAACCGGCGCAACCGAGCTGCGTGTAGGACTATCGCTCTCCACGGCACGCAGCTCGCCGTCTACATCCTCCCCAATTTCATACTGTTTTTTCTGTATATCCTTTACCGCAATGATTTACTCGAGAGATCCACAAAAGAGCTTTTTGCGGTCATAAGTTTTGCCTTCTTCAGCCTGGCGCAGTGCATTGCGCCGATCGTGTACGGACTGCGTAAAGAGGAACTGCTGGAACATCTTAATCACCGGTTCCCGTGTTTATCCGGCCGGCTGAAGCGCATTTTGGAGTGGACTGTCAACATCACACATCCCAATCGGCGTCGCCAGCAAAGGTAGGTGAACACAGTAGCCTAGAATAATTGTTTACCGCCTACTTGTCCTTGCGAAGGAGCATTACGCATCGCAATTTTGGTGCATTTGGTAACGTGCACTCGCTAGCCAAAAAGTTCAAACTTGTGTTAAGACTTTAAATCGGTTTAAGACAAAAACGTTTGGCTTGTGCTTATTGTTTTACGTGGACTGTGGTCTGGAGAAGAATGGCTTCTGTTAAATGGATTTTCATACACTCTTAAATATAAACGTTCCTTTTGATCATGTTTTTACATCTTCATGTCATAGAGGAGACATTTATTCCACTGGTCTACTCGAACTTCCATTAACTGATTTAAAGAAGCAAAAATACTCCAAAGACAAAAAAACACGACAAACAGACAACTGAAGAACCCTCTAATGGTTCTTCATAAACAAGAGACCTATTTAAGAATCTTTACTTCAAAAAAAAAAAAATTATACCACTTCACTAAAAATGAAAAGCATCTGTTTCACACGTTTGCTCGTATTTTTGTATGACTCGTCCAAAGATTCCCCCACAACTCAGAGTCAAAACAAGCAGCTAACGACAGGCCTATTCAGGAACAGTATTGTTCGAACTTAATTAAATATTATGAGATGTAAAAATTCATATACGTCCTGAAAAAAAAATGACAATTTCAGCTATTTCTGGTTAATATACTACTGCATTAAAGTATCTTAAATAGGATATTTTCTGTCATCTAAAATGTTTGGGGGTGTGGCCAAATGCGATATATGAATATATATTTTATAATAGTAATATGGATATATAATAATATTATTAATTTTCTGACCGGATATTAAAAGATAATATAATGCAAGAGTAAAAATATATTTGGATTCTAAATACTGTTGACTTTGCTTGGTCTCAAGAGAACAATTACTGTCCAGTAAGATAAATATTGTGATAAATGTCTGTGTGGGAGCCAAATATTCCCACATCAAGAGAAAATAAAAAGTATATCGTTCATTCGGCCCACTCCATTTAAAACTACAGTTCTAAAGTTTAGAGTCGGTACGATTTTTAATGTTTTTAAAGACTTACACAGGTTGCATTTAGTGATTTTAAAAAAGCAGTAAAAATTGATAACCGTTTTCTATTTTAATATATTTTATACATTTATTCCTATGATGGCAAAACTGAATTTACAGCATCATTACGCCAGTCTTCAGTGTCACACGTGCTTAAGGTTTTTGTGGAAACCGTAATACATTATTTGAAAAAGATATTTTTGTAAACAAGTCTTTACTGTCACTTATAAGTTAATGCATCTTTGCAGGGAAAAAAAAATTGAATTTTTTTTTTTTTGGTATATAATAAATCTTACTGACCCCAAAGCTTTGAACAGTAGTGTAGACCTATGATAAAGATTTAGAAAGGTGTCAATATTTATTCAAGGGAACTGGTGCCTACTTTCTATTATTTGGTGGGTTTATCAAAGGCTAAAGCCGCATTTCACACCTAAGACCACAGACTCTCATCTGTCATGTTTTCAAACTTGAGCAACTACTGACAAATACAAAAAGTCTTCTCTACGCTGGTTCTCTAATCTACCACCATGCTGATCAGACTGATATTGCAGCGGTTTTGCTCAACTAATCCAGATGAGCACCAGTTTATACAGGCTGGGAGGCCATCTTAAATCAGCACAAAAAAACAGCCAAACCATTTGAGGCAGGTTTCTTTCAGAAGTCAGAAAAACGAAAGATACTGAAAACTCATTGACAACCAAATTGTACATGATATGAAATCTATGCTGGAATTCTAAATAATCTAACATGCTGTGTTTATTTCAGGGAGAGGAGAATGACTTCAGAGACGTTATTATCAAGAGAGATCTCACAGACGACTGTGTGACATCTTTGGAGTAGAGACAGACCTGACGACGAGCTCTTCAAAAGGAATATTTACTTACCAAGACAAACGCTATGCAATCCATCCCATGTGTTGTTGCATATCTTAAGTTCAACACATTTTTCACTGAGAAAACAAAGTTGTGACTTTTAGAAAACGGTTATTTTTAGTCTGCAAGCCATAACTTCATTAAGTTGGAGTAAAATACAGCAGCTACAGTGTTCAGGAATTACGTTTGCTGAAGACATCGTCAACTGTGAATATTAACTGTAAATAGTACCGGTGACTTATTGTCATGCGAACAAGTAACAATTAGGATGTGAATTCTTATTTTTCTAAAATCTCTTCTCTGGTATCCTTTGTTTTGGCAAAACTTAACAGTATTTTGCAGTCATATATATATAAGCTAATGACCCAAATAAACCAACTTAAACTTAGACTGTGAAACAGGTTTAATGAAATTGTAATTTATGTGTAGTTAAACTGCATGGTGACACTGAAAGATTTGTAGTATTTGATACGCAATGTTTGTAACCACAGCATCCTGAGTTTTCAAGACACACTTGCTTAATAAGGTCACTAACGTGCTATTACAATTGCCTGTAAACGGTCTCTTTACAATATACTGCATTCAGAAACGAATGCACTGGTGAAAGGACAAAACGTATGATGCTGGGAGATTTCAAATATCGTTAAGCACTGCAACACAGAGCGAATATTTATAATTGCATCAGGCTGGTGCAGCTGTATACTGTTAACACGTGTTTTTTTGTATGTTTGCTTTAGAAGTAATTACATGCCTACTGGGAGATGCCACCAAAAATGAAAGAAGAATAGATTAGATATGTGTAATTTCTAAATCGCAGGTGTTGATGTGGTATTGCCCATTTGTAATAAAGACCTTTTGTATTTATGTTCAGAGCATAATGTTATTTAGTTCACAAGTCCCATAAAAATAAAAAAAAAAGTAACCGAGACTAACGACTTGTTCATGATATGCAACTCAAAAGAGTTTCTATTTTAGTTATGAGAACAAACTTTAGGGTAACTCTGGATAAGACATTTCACATTAAAACCATGGGAACAGCTCAAGTTTAGGTTCAATATATAAAACCGCTAAATACAAATGTTGACCAACAATGACAAATTGAAAACATTTGCAAAATGCTAGCAGCTGGACCGGATATTGGGCTGAGGTTTGTTGACAAGTCTAAAGTGCTCTTCCAAGCAGATTCGTTTTCATTACTGGTTAATATTAATCAACATTTGTTTACATTTAGGCTTGATTAAATCTACAAAAGAACTACATTTATAAACAAACACAAATCCAATTCTTCAATGTACAGCTCAATTTACACGTCCTATTTATTAATTTACATACTTTGTTAAATATTAAAGCACTCCTGTGGTCGAAGTACACAATGTGACAGACTCCACTCATAAAGGATTGCAGCACTGAACAGTCTGGGTAAAGAAATATGGGCAGCTTTGACTGACTGGTTAGAAAAGAAATGGTTGGGTGATGGGAGGAAGAGCAGGGCTTTAAAAGCCCAGAGGATGAGGAGATACCACTCCTCCATTTTCTACCACAGCAGCAGAAATGGCACGCAAGTTCTTGAAGATCTGCTTGGACGTCCCTGACCCGAGGAACCTGATGTCCTGGATGACTCTCTCATGGGCCTAAAGGAAAGAAATCAGGGATTAATGCTTAAAGATGAGATGGGGAGAAGTTTAAAAAGGAAACATGGACACTAAACACTGACCTCAGTACACCAGGTTTCACACAGCATCTTCTCATGCTGAGCAGAAGGGTGGCCTTGGCTGAGAGACCTGGACGCTCTGAGAAAGCAAGACGAGTAAACACACATAAACATAAGTAGAGCTGAATGATCTCTCCTTTAATTAGACAATTATCAACTCTATTTCCAGTAATGCATGGGCATACAGGAAATACATTCATTAATACATAAACAACAATAACAACCAGATTTGTATGTTTTCATAAGGAAATCGGAGCTTACTGTCTCAAGTTAGCAGCGCCTATCCAAAAGTGTCTATGATATTCTGTTCAGCTTGAATCATTCATTCACTGTAACTCAACTGCATTTTTTTTAAGGACAGCTTTCCTTTACAAGCTGCACGATTTGAGGTAACCTTTGTGTCTGCAGCACAAACTGTGTCAAAGTTTCACACTTTGGGTTATGGATTTTAAACAAAAGCCTTAGCATGAGCAGTTGTAAAGGTTGTATACAAACTAATACATTTAATAATAAAACGTACCTGGACAAGACCGCGACCATGGCGTACAGATCAATGGCACAGTCTGCAACTCGCTTCAGAACAAATTGTTCATCTGAAAAGCCACATGTACAGAATCACTTGAAAAGTTCAAGTCACACGCTCAAAGCTTCTGTCACAGTATTTAGCTGTAAATATGTAAAGTGAAAGAAAGTTGAAACCAGGAAGAGTTAACATGCACAACACAAAAAAGTCCATGGCAAATTGCCAATGCAGGCTGAAGCAAATAATATAATCTAACAAAGATCTATCAGTAGCAGCACAAGGCAAACACATCACTCACCAATGATTCTCTTTCCATGTTTCAGAAGAAGCTCTTCAATAACAGCTCCAAATTGCTCAATGGCTTTAACAGTCTTTTTAAGAGGGGAAGAAAATACTATTTTAGGCCTGTAATCTCTATGTCTCATTTAGGCTTTGGTATTATTGGTGGTTTCCTTTCATGGTATTATTTTGAGTAAATATCATTCAGCATTGGCTGAACAGTGTTATCCAAGTACTATGGCTTTGCTTTAATTTACCAATTCTCCACTGTGGTTAAGCTCTGGATGGACCGTTCCTTGCAATGTTAGTCCTGTCCCCAAGCCTGCCTTCCTGTCAGAGACAGAGAGATAAGGACAGACATATTGCAGGTTTATCAAGTTGATGCAAAGAACATGACACTGCAAAACACAACAAAATGTCTTGCAAGAGTGTTTTTAGAGATATGAAGGTCTAACCTCTTGGCTCGCTTGGTGATTTCACTCACCAACACCCCAGCATTACCAAGAGGGTTCTTTAGAGCTTTCTGCAAGCTCTTCAGCTGATTGCCTGCATTCTACCGAACAGAACACACATTTGAAAATGTAATTTACATACTGTGTTTGCATTAAAACACGTGCACTGGCAAACTCCAATACCAATTTTTAGCAGTGCCAGATGTCAACAACCACACATGATGTGAGCTTTAGGTGGTTTTGCTGAACAGGAAGCTGTAAGGCAGGCAGTTATGTTCTCAGCAGTGTTTTCCTCTTTTACCTGGAAGCCGTTGAGCGCTACGAACAGTCGCAGGATGTCATTGGTACCCTCAAAGATTCTGAAGATTCGCAGGTCCCTCAATACCCTTTCCACACCAGCATCCTGCATCAATAACATGTTGTACAGAGACTGATGTCAAAGTGCCACAAAAATAATCAATTCATTCTTTTAGTTCAGTTTAAATAGGAAATACATGAGAACATGATGGAAGTAATTTTCAAAAATCCTCATGATGGAAATAAAGTTACGGCACACACACACACAGTATTTTTTAAATACTAAATCAGTATAAATCACAATAAATCAGTATTTTTATATATTATATATATATATTTTAAAAATGTATTTATTCCTGTGATGACAAATGTAAATTTTCAGCAGCCATCACTCCAGGCTTCATTGTCAAATTATCCTTTAGAAATAATTCTAATATGCTGATTTAGTTCAAGAAGTATTTTATTTTCTTTTTAAATCAAAGTTGAAAACTATTTTTGCTGCCTTATATTCTTGTGGGAACCATGATATACTACCAGTCATAAATTTAGTTAAGTATATATATATAAAGAAGTAAATATTAGCTTTTTTTTTTTTAAGTTTACCATAAAATTATTTATTATTATTTAATACTCTTTATATTTTAAAATATAATAGTATTATCACACTTTATTATTTTGTTTATTATTTTATTACAAAAAAACTAAAATAAGTGCAATAATATTATTATCACTATTATTAATGTTTTTTTATAGTTATATTTAATGGGTCAAACCAAATCTCCAGGCTGAAAAACTTATGTGCACCCCTGTATATAGTATAAAAGCAAGTGGATCTGAGAGACTTGTTGTTTTAATCTAACTGATCAGTAGCCCACAAAAGAGACAGATTAAGAGGAACTGATGAAACTCTTCTCTAGAAACAGCTCACCTCGATCAGTGGCTAGAGGCTGCATCTGCACATTTTGCATACGCAACATGTTCAGACTGGGAAAACTACTTCAGTTTTACAGCAGCACATGTGTGGCATCTCAATTGACATGAAAAAACAAAAACAAAACAATACAACGCAACGCAGCCACACAGTCAACATGCAGACATGACCTACATTCAGCAAATGCCAATTTTATCTGCGTATGGTTTTGTGTTGCGGCGTGAAAAGTTAACACATCCGTGTCCCCCTCTCGCTAACCAATCACATTGTTGCAGAGGTCTTCCTTTGCAAGACACCTCCAGTTTTTCCACCACCCCGGGACAAAACTTTTAGGCCTTGAGGGGGTGATTGCCCACAAAGTAGGCGTTTATGAATGTTCACACTTTGAGTCACAACACAGACATTATGTTGCTGCAATGCTATTGTGCCAAAATTAGACTTCCACCCTGACAGAGTATGGTTTCTGAGAAAGCTGACAATAAAAAGCTTTGTACAAAACCAACTAATATTTATCTCTCATTTATTTTTGGCGCTGATATATTCAATACACCATATAATAAATGCAATATACCTCGATCTAAAACCAGAGAATCATGCACTTACCAATGAATCCTCTGCAGTGAATGGGTGCCGCCAGAATGAGAGCTGATAAAAACATCACAATAATCCACACCACTCCAGTCCACTCCACATCAATTAATGTTACAATAAGCTGTGTTTGTAAGAAACAAATCCTTCATTAAAATGGTTCTCTTAAAACCATCTCTTCTGGCCAAAATAGGAGTAAATAATCCATAATCCTGTTGTCCTCTCACATCAAAATCCACCGACATATTTGTTGAGAAATGTTTTGGACTGCTTTAGCTTATAGTAAATGGTGTTTTATTTATAAATATACTTAATATATCCGTGCATATTTCTCTCTTGATTCAGACAAGACAACTTTTTCACCAGAGAAAGCAATTTTATGGATAGCGGACTTAGCTGAAAAACAAGTTTCAAGTTAAAAACTTCTTAATGAAGGATTTGTTTATTACAAACCCTTCACCAGACATGAATTGAACTGAAGTTATGTGGAATATTGTGATGTTTTTATCAGCTGTTTGGACTCTCATTCTGATGGCACCCATTCACTGCTGAGGATCCATTGGGGAGCAAGTGTTGTAATGCTAAATTTATCCAAATCTGTTCAGATGAACAAACAAAAAAACACATCTACATCTTAGACAGCCTGAGGGTGATTCATTTTCAGAAAATTTAAATTTTTGGGTGAATTATTAATTTAAGGCACTATGGATATAACAGTATGACTTTCTGTAAAGATGCTTTGAAACAATGTGTATTGTGAAAAGGGCAATACAAATAAATTTGACTTGACTTAAGCATCACAAAATACATTTTAAAAATCCAGTCACAACACAAACAACACACACACACACTGACCTTCATGAATCCCATTCCACCCATAACTTGAATGCATTCATCTGTCACCAACCAAGCTGCTTCCTAAAGGAAAACCCAGCGATATGGTGAATTTGCAATATATTCTTTAAACATCACATCAGGAGAGATACCCCCATATGATTGTAAAGCGCTTTGGGTGTACAGAAATACACAATATAGTGCTATATAAATGCCTCATTCATTCATTCATTTCATAAAAATTTCGAAAATATTCCCAAATATGTATGTGGGATTAAAAACTAGCACAACTGGGATATACAATATGTTAAACACTTACAGAAGCAAAGATTTTACTAATGGCTGCTTCAATCTGGAACTCTGTGGCTCCGCTGTCCATGTTCCCACTAACCATGTAAGCCATGGACTAAGTCCATGGAGAAAAGATGAAAGAAGGAGAAAAAAGAAGAACACACTAATCAGAACAAACAACTCCAACATGGAAAACAGACATGGAAACACAACAGATGATAAAAAGACTGTATTTTTAGACTTTAACCACACGTGACCCACTCAAATCACATCAAATCAAAGGGGGAAGCTTCCACTTCCTCTAAGTCATGTGGAAGTAAGGAATTCATGGACTAAGCTCTGCAAGTGTACACAGCTAAAACGCTGATATCTGCAAAGTCCATAAAAAGCACACTGCCCATTACAGATGCTTCACATTTGAACTGTGTACATTTGCTTAATCTATAGGATCAAACAAAAGCAGTATTTACTTGACTCAATAAATAGATGACATACAGTTAGTAGGCAGTGTTTGACTCTCAAATTTCCTTGTTCCTTGAGGGGAAAGTCAAGATGTGAAAGCAGTAGGTAAGCTCACCTCTGTCACATACTGAAGCATTGCCATTCTGGCCATCTTTTCCTGAATGGCACCATAGTTGTGAATCTTGTTGCCAAACTGAGTCCGGTTAGCAGCATGGTCAACCTGTGAGAGATGAGAGGGGAAAAAAAGAAGAAGAAGAAATATAGAGACTATTTAGCTAACTGGTGAAATCAAGAGTTCTCAAAATAAAAATTGAGGTTATTTTGGAAAAATAATAGCTTGAAAAAAAGATTTTGCTGAAACAGCACATGCAAAAAATGCTCATGTACTCAACTTCATCAAAAAATTACCTGGAATTATTGCAGTAATGAAATACACCTAAATGCACTGATGAGACATAAACCTGACTGGAATTTTCATTTGGCAGGTTTAAAAATTCTGTATGCAAATATGTGAAAGGACAGCATATGCATGCCCGAATTCATGCTTTCTTTTTATGACTTGACATGTTCAATCTAACCTTCAAACAAACCAGTAACTGAAGACCCACAGCACAAGTGTACTGCAGTGAATAAGGTCTACGCTTAGTTTCCGCTTTCAAAAGATCCTGGTCTGAGACGGATACACAAACACGGAGACAAACACAGATGCCTGCGGTAAGAGCAAGCACAGAGGCTGTTGAGAAATCTCCTCCTCCCCCCGCTGTAGCCCACAATCACTCAGCAACTGCACATTTCATGAGAGCATATTGCTATAAGTGCACAAGCATCCTGTTTCAGTACATTTTGATTTATTTTTAGCAACCAAAAATTTGCACATTTAAGAACTGCTTTCATTTCAGCAGAAATTGAATTAGTTTTTCTGTATTTGGCAGACGCTTTTACAACGACTTACAGTGCCTTCAAGCTGTATTTCATCAGTTGCGTAAGAACTCGTAACTTTCACAGCTTTTAAGAAATCAGTCAACCATGATGAGCAGCGAGAGAAAAATACGCGGGAAAATTATGGTGAGGCATGTGCCAATACGAGCTTAGATGCCACGCAGCACGGGGACAGTGCAATGCACGCGGAGGAATTTCCCTGCATATTAAGCAGAGGAAGTGAGGATGATAGGGGTGTCAGCGGGTGGGAGGATGTGGCCTAACAAAACAGCATGCTAGACAAACTAAATATGAGAAGAGGAATCGAAAAAGAAAGCGAGAAAAACTTTGTTCAGCATTACACACTCAAAGAGGCAAACAGAACAAACATCTGATAACGTGCACTATAGCACACATACGCACCGCTTTGGCGATGACACCCTTCATGGTGCCAGAGAGGGCAGCGGCCATGCCGAAGCGGCCATTGTTGAGGATGTTCATGGCCACTTTGAATCCACCTCCAACCTCTCCCAGTACACACTCCGCAGGGACACGCACGTTCTCAAAATACACTTCTGCTGTGTTGGATGCTTTAATGCCCATCTTTTTCTCAGGAGGACCACTGAGAGAAAAAGTTAATTTAAAAAGAGCAACAGATAAAGAGACAATCAAGAAAGATGATGACAGACAGGGGAAATGGTCAGCGAAAATGTCAACTCAAAAGATTCCTGATCAGAAAGGAGTCAAAACAAGCACTAACTGTGTGACTCCTCCGAAGCTCCTCTCCACAATAAATGCTGTAATTTTGTCCTTCATCTCTCCGGTCTTTTCATCCTTCATGGGAGTCTTTGCAAACACAGTGAAGATCTCAGCAATCCCTCCATTACTAAGAGAGAGGAGGCAAAGAACTTGTTTATTATTAATAATGCAATATGATGGAGTCTTCAACCGTATTCAGGCCAAGGACCCGCTTGTGGATAGAAAGATAGAGAAGGAACTACCTGTTACTAGGGTTGGGAATCGAAAATCTATTCCGAATCAGGAATCGGATACTTGTTGTCAAATTTAAATTTCGATTCCGCCTATCGATTCCTATGCGCTTTTTTTTTTCTTCTTCATCTGTGAGGACCGTACCTGGCGATCTGCCAGGACCTTGCTCCGTAATCTAAGCGCTCCAAAGTTTGGCTACATTAGCAATCAGAAGCCAAAAAAGCTAAGTATAATATCTGTGATAGCTAAACATGTTGCAAGAGATCACCACCAATATGACAAAGCACTTTAATTTAATAGATCGTTAAAGATTGCAAACACGATTCAAACACTAACGTGATTCTATTCCTAAATTACAATGATTCATCTGTTTCATTCCTCAAACTTTGACGTGTGCGATCAATGTTGTGATCACTTGGTTCGTCCGTGCAGAGTACGATCACACCCGTGTGATTTGAACATTTAAATCTGCGTTCGCACTGCCGCTGACCTAAAGAGAGCAGCTGTCTGTCATGAACGAAACAGCTTTACAGTCTTTTCAGCCACACAGTATCATTATTTCTGTTACAAACATTCAAATCACAGAAGTACTCGGATAAAAGTTTATAGTTCAGATATAAACTGTGTGTATGATGTGTATGGTAGCGATTAAAATAGAGTAAATCACCTTTTGAAAGTAATTTGACACTTCAAATGAAGGTTTATCGATTACATTGTTACGCCAGTAGGTGGCGAAAAGGGGCTGTTAAAGACTGGGACACACCAAGCCGACTTCACATAACTAGCGGCGACAAAAGCCGACGGTGTTGTCGCCTTGCGTCGTCAGCATTGGACCAAAAAGACTGCGCTCGAACACACACACAGTCTACAGCCGACGGCAAACTAACACGTGCGTTCTGCGCATGCGTGAGAGGAATTAACTGTCTAAATCAGCAGCTATCAATAGTATCTATTCGTCATTCAAAAGGAGAAACCGAAACAAAGATATACGAGATAAACGCAGATATACGAAACGTAAACAAAGCAGCGCTTGCTTACCATTTTGAATATCAGTAACGTTGATAACTTTAATCATTTTAAGCCGCTCATGTTGTTATGAAAACATTCACGTATTAGAATGATTGGAAAAGATCACATAACATTTAAACAGCCTTCTGTCTGAACCGCCTTCATTAAGTGCTTGTTTTCATCACTTTCGCTTTAATTCTCAGGCACTGACTCCTTCGCTAAACTGAACATCCAATCAGAGCTCTCACTCTCGCCGACGGCCCCGTCGCTGATTCAACATGCAAACTGCCGCAGACGTGAGCCCCGACGAGTGGAACACACCAAACAAACTAGCCCGACCGTCGCTCGCCATCGGCCCGACGTTGGCCGACTGTCGGCTTGGTGTGTCCCGGCCTTAAAATGTATTTGTCTTTGACTCATACAAGAGATTCGTTCAAGAATGCTGATTCATCCAGTAATGGAAAAAATTTACATCTTGAGTGTTTTGTTGTCTCATGTTTTTTCTTCAGAATCATGAGAGAACCACAACTTCCATTGGGGGGGAAAAAAGAAAAAAAAAAAATTATCCAGAATCATTCAGTTCTATTTTGCACACAAACCGCTCATTTACCTGAACTTAAACTTCTTGATTTTTACCATAATACTGAATCCCCCCCCCCCTTTAAAATCCAAATTTTGAAGCCAGATTAGTGCCATCTGGTGGGAGTAAAATAAGAAAAACATCTGCAATTCCATGGTTTAGCCACTAGATTCCTATATAGAAGGCCTATCAATTCTCTAGCTGATTTTAGACATAAATACTTATTTTTATTAAGTTGTAGATTTGGATATATATTTAGACATTCTCAACGACAACTTTTTTGTAAAGGTTTAGATTTTATTGGGTTTGAAATGTTGATTTGAAGCGTCAGTTTTTGAATTATTATTACTATAGTCAAACCTGAACACAGAGAAAGCATTTTGTTACAGAAAACATTAAAATTCTATAAAAATGTAACAAAAATGAATAGGAATGTTTTATCGGAGCTTAATCCTTCTGGGTCTGATCTGATTTCAACCTCTTATTTCAGTTTTCTGACTCGTTTTGACTATATGGTTATAGCCATACCAATTAATTTGAGTGTGTATAATTGTGTATGTGTCTGTGTGTGTGCGTGTGAGTGGATGTGTCTGTTTTGATGTTTGAGAGTGTAAACCCTTCCTTGCTGTTCACTTTTTTACTGCATTGTAGTTGAATTATTGCTTTTATTTGACATATTTGCTGTGTTACAGTCACACCAGTTCATAGGGGTGTGTGTGTGTGTGTTTACGCATGTGTGTGAGTGGATGTGTTGGTTTTGCACTCTTGATGTTTTAGTTTCACCCCGTCATTGCTGCGTACTTTTTCTGCATGGTGGCAGATTTGTAGATTGTACACACAAAAATTGTCGATTTCCCATTCATCTCCTATGGTTGGTTATTTTTGACCGAAGACCACAAGTGTGCCATAAAAGTCAACAAGTTTCATACCATTCCGATGAAGCTGTGATTTTTAAGAATTCAAAACAAAAACGTTTCTGAGCACCAGAGGGTTAAATTTGTTGTCATGCAGTTGCCAAGGTATTCTCAGTTGTTTATAGGGTTTTTCTAAAGTGTTCTGGAAGTTTCTTGCCAGCTATATCCCAAGTCTCTATAATATGCTGGTCTCCTACTCCATTATAAATCTATGGGATTTTTTTGCCTATTTTAACATCCATGAGGCAAAAATTATATTTCATATTAATTAGAAAAGTAGCCAGGGTTCCTACACATTTACCATTTCAAAATTCCATACTTTTCCAAACTTCTCAGTAGATTTTCGGACCATATTTAACAAATGTTTCATACAGCACTATTTTCAGCTTTATATTTGGGATATACTATAGTCATCTGTAAATATTTTTTATAGTTTTTTTTACATTGATTTTCTCTAAGTGACTTTTGCAAGCACACAAAAAAAAATGCCCTCGAGAAACTATTCACATGCTTATGCATTACAATTTCTATTTTTATATAACATATTTATTTTGTGCATCACAGGCATCTTACTATGAATAAAGTGAGGGCATGGACGCACATGAATTAATAGAGATCTACTTGCTTAAAATGTGGCTTTTCTTACGGTCTAATATCAAGACCTAATGTACAATTTAGCACATCCTCTGCCGCAGCAGAAAAACCATGACACGAAATGGGCTGATGGCATAATATAGCCATGTGCACTGTCCTATTTGACAAGTTCACGGGTCTATAAAAAAGACTGGTATTGTAAAAAAAAAAAAAAAAAGTGTTCAAAATGTAGCTTTCATTAGGGGAGTATGTCATATTTCAAGGCCTTAGGTCTCTTTAACGCATATTCTGTGGCAGCCATGAAACCACACCGTGAAATGGGCTGATGTCACAATAGTTGGCTCAGTGTGCATTGTCCTATATGCTAAGTTGAATGGTTTCTCGTGCACACATAAAAGTCTGTATATTTTTTATTTTTGCAAAGGTCCTCGAGGCTGTCATATGGTGCTAAGAATATCGTGAGAAGAAACCCAAAACATTTTGCATAATTAAAAAGTGCACCTTGAATTCGTTCAGTCATGTTTGACAATCACTAAAGAATCACTAAACAGCTGCCATGAAAACGCACTTCTTGTATGATAAACTTATTTTCATTAAATTCTAACACCTCATCAAGCTGCACGGTTTGATTGTATAAAGGCAAGTGTGGCAAAGTTTAATACTTAATGTCAGGGGTTTAGAAAATCCCCCTAGCCTTCGGTATGAGCAATAAAAAACAAAATGCTAAGCTCCACTAAGTACAACAGTTCTTCACACTACTAAACTTAGTATATTTAGTTACTCATATTCATTTATGAGTTGCCAAAATGCAATGTGTAAGTTCTCTGGTTGTTACTAGACTTCAATGAGGAACACACATGAAAGATAGATATCTTTGATACAGAAATCACATCGTCATACCAAGATAACAAAACCCCCCACAAGCACACAATCGGCTCACTGACCAGAAACACTGTTTTGAATGACTGTACAGCTGAGAGAGCCAATTAATAGTAATATGGCATCATCCAAGTGGACATGGACCAGCCTGTGATATGTTTATTCATGATGCCCCCTAGTGGCAGCAAAATAGGTGAACATCCTTGCCACCCAACATGTGGGTTTTTGTGTGTATTTGTTAAGAGTAAGGTCACACACACCTGATCCAGATCTTGCTTCCATTCATGGTGTAGTACTGGCCGCAGGGGGAACGAACTGCACTGGTTTTAATGGAGGCTGCATCAGAACCACTTGCTGGTTCAGTAAGACAGAAGGCAGCAACGTGCTCTCCTACCAGAAACACACAAGACAGAGTTATTATTTAACAAACATAGACAATATTAAAGGGATAGTTTACCAAAGAATTAAAATTCTGGCATCATCTACTTACCGTCAAATTGTTCCAAACCTGTATGAATTTCTTTCTTCTGCTGAACACAAAAGAAGACATTTTAAAGAATGTGGGTAAACAGTTTCTGGTCCCCAATGACTTGAATGACACAGTGAAACCACACTAAGTAAGTCAATGGGGACCAGCAACTGTTTGGTTACCCACAGTCTTAAAACTATCTTCTTTCATGTTCAACAGAAGAAACTCGTATATCACGTGATTTAGAACAACCCGAGGGTGAGTAAACGATGACAGAATTTTTATTTTGGGGTGAACCATCATGAACTATCCCTTTATGAGTTGTCACCCATTATGGGGTTTTCAATGTCAGATTCTTACAATTTTTAGATTTGGTCTGCTAATCTTAAATGTTTGGTCATAATAATTGCATATTTGTGAAAAGTGTAGTTACTGTGCACTTCATTAGGTTTAATCTAGTTTGCATTCGTTTTCATATTAATATAATAGTCGGTTTGGCGTGAATTGACAGTGAACTCAGACAAAAGATAATCGGACATATTTTAAACATTTGTAAATATTTTAACATTAAAAAAAATATTATTTTAATTGAAATAATTACAAATTATTTGTCATACTATTGTGCATTATTTGTTAAAACATAAATGCATTTTATGAAGTGTATTCAAATTACTTTTTAAATCATAGTTTGCAGTTATGTGTACAATAATTAATCGTTAGCCAATTTTTCACAATCATGACAGCCATTCCATTTGGAATATTTGTGGCCGACTTTGTGGGCAAATAAGTAAATGTATCTTTTTATAATGCAGGATTAAACACTCATAAATAAATTCACAAACTTATTAAAATAGGCAACTGACAGTATAAGAATGCATTAAAAATATGCACAAATATTATGGTTATTAATAAATTATATGTTAAGTTTAAGTCACACAGCTAAACACTGCAGCAGTTGTTGTGTGTGCTCTTCACTCACTCACCAGTGGCCAGCTTCGGAAGGTACTTCTCTTTCTGCTGGGGGTTACCAAAAAGCAGGATGCCTTTGAAGCCAATGGACTGATGGGCACCAAGAGTGATGCCCACACCCAGATCATGCATCCCGACAATCTCCACCAGCCTGGCGTACTGTAAACAGAGCAGGTACATGCATAAATTTAATGTGCATCTCTAGATTTCTATTTGTTTATATCTCTACCTCCTACCCAAATAAAAGAAAAATGAGAATGGATCAGTGGTCTTACCTGTGTGTTGGTGAGGCCAACGCCACCAAGATCTGCAGGCACCTGAAGACCAAAAGCTCCCATCTCCTTTAGGCCTTCCATTGTGCGCTCCTCCACTTTCTCCAGAGCATCATTCTTCATGGGGTCGTTCACTTCCTTGAAACACACATCGGCACATTGCAAAGAAAATGAAAAAGTCTAAAAGTTACTATAATGGACGCAAAGCATGCCAACTGCCTTCGCATTTCTCAGTATCATGTGAGCTACAGTTTTAACTTTTATTTTAAACATCTTTAGCGTAAAGGTAGATTGTATCAATATTGTTTTGTCCTCTTATGGGACACTTCCTCAAGATTTAATGCTGAGCTTCATTTTCTCACATTTGTCCATTGTTTGAATTTTCAATAATATGTAGAATGACTGTTTTCAAATATTTAAGGAAATCAGTCTATAAAAGAAAAGTATTTATTCTAAAACAGAAGTGTCGGTGCATTAAACTTACCTCAAAAAACTTACTGCATGGCCCAACCAACTCCTTGAGAAACTGTGACTGCTCTTCATTGAGCACTACATCGATGAATGTAAAAATATTCAGGGCATAAATACAGTAAACACACACTGAGCAACACTGAAGTGTGAGTATAACGAGTAACAACACTACAACAAAACCTAATACTATAACATTTAAAAACAAAAATCAGACTAAAATCAACATTTTCTGGTTTTTAAAATATAATATCTGATGACCACAAAATAACACTGGACCATATCAAAGCAATGCATCTAAAACATACTTTAGCACAGGGGGGAAATTTTTTTGGGAGTCACCTGACGGAAAGGGGAAGACCTGAGAAGTGCTGATTTGCCCTTTGAAAATATTCACAGCAAAGGACTTTGACTCCTGAAAGGGAAAAATGTATGAGTCTCTTATAGTAAAATAACAATACTGTCTCTACATTATAAAAGATCAATAAGTGTGTTGCATCTGGATGACAGTTTTTTTAACCTAGAGGAGTACAAGGCTGGCTGTGCACAAAGGCTATTTCTAAAAAAAAAATAAAAAAGGGTAAATTCCGACTTTATGGCGACAATCTGGCGCTTCTGAATCAGCAGCAGCGTGATAATGAATCAACCATAACAACATTTTATATTTTCCTTACTATCTCTAAATATTTATTCTGACACAGAGCATCTCATTTCCGTGTAGGTCAACCACAATTTATGTAACACGTAAGATCACATGGCAAAACACCTACTGCCAAGCTCCTGTGTGTCATGTGAACTTTACTCCAGATTTATATTAATGTGTGTCTGAGGACAAGCACCTGTTTTTTTCTCTCTCTCCACAGGACAAGACCGGATTGGCTACAGCATGATCTGTTGTGTCAGTTCTGGTCACAAAGTACTTGAACTGACTCTGTGACATAACCCATGTTTGAAAATGAATACATTATATTGATGCACATTAATAGGTCTCACCTCTGCGGCCTGGCTCGCGTAAAAACGTGCATTTTGCACTGCTACAATAGCTCCAGTTTGGCGTTGCGCTCTGATAAAGGAGAGAAAGTCAGAAAAAAAAATCATATCATGTATTGATATAACAGTCATATATTGTCTTAACCTCTTCTGCATGTTTCTATCTATCATATTAATAGAGAGATGGATAGATATTCGAATTGCTTTTAATTTCAAGTTATTTTAGCTTCTGTATATTCGATTTGACTTTAGTTTTTTTAGGTAACGATAATAAGCTCGACCTGAATGAAAGCAGCGAGTCTCACCCGGTAATCGCTGGCTGTAGACGGAGGACGGAGTTGCAGATCGCAGGACTTTGAGTAACTTTACGCAGCAACATGATTACGACTCGGCCGAGATTCGTGTCTTTCTTGCCGGGCGTTGTTTATCTCCCGTGAAGCGGAAGTGTCAACCTTTGCCTAGGATCGAGGACAAATTATAAAGTCACACAATGCCGATAAACAACGGGACCACAATGTCCGGCTAGAGGTAAACGAGCTCTGGACTGAGTGTCCTACAATGCCGCAGGACCCGTTTTATTCCGCCCTTCACCGACTCTGGTCATGTAACGTTAACGCTGCTGATCTCAGACACTTCGGGGGAGGTGCTACAATACAGCTGAAGGTTCCTTTGTGTGTCACAGTGAAACGATATGGATATAAGCTGAACCAAGCTTGCAAAATAATATACGGTTCCATGTATATTAATTAAACTGCATATATGTAGTGATTAGATTGTCGTCATCATGTCATAATAATATAAAATAAATTATAAATTAATTGAAACATTTGTATCTATGTAGTAAAAAATCTTATTATATTCAATTACATAATAGTTTAAAATAATTGATACAGGTAGTAATAATTCTTATTAATATTTAAGTTAAGGTTACTTTTTGAGAAAAAGTTAACTTTTTATTTTAAAACGTCAATTCAAGTGATTTTTTTTTTATTAATTTTTTAATGAATTTATTTTTTGGGGAGATCATTTTCTGTATAGGCACATGCCTACACAAAGTCTCGATTACATAAAGGCTATTAAACATTTCCTCGGTTGAACACAATGACCCAAGAGCAAGACAACATAGAGAAATATCAAAAATGCAAATTCAGAAGATTATATACTTATCCTCATGCTGTTCCAAATCTGCATGCTGCTTAGTTAAATACAAAATTAAAATGTAGCTTTTTTTTTCAAGCTGAGAACAATATGGGAACAAAAAGTATTTTTTTCCCATGGCAGTTAATGGCAAAGCCTGTCAAACTGCAAAAGTGACAAATACAAAGACAAAATAGATGTTGAAGTCCATGCTACGCAAGACTCCCTGCCCTTCCGTGAACCCTGTTCCTACCGTCAAGGACAAACGCTAACTCTAAAGAGCTGCACTGATACAGTAAACTACATCTCTGTCAGTCACAGAGTGGAACTCACAGTTATAATGTGACTACAAACCTCTCTGCATTCACTCCTTCACCTGTACATCGACGGCTACATCCTTCATTACATCACATCCACAAAAAACTCACTGGGGTTGCCCATAGCCAAGTGGAAAGACTGCCTAGAGGCTGTCAGCTCAGGCGGGACGGAGCCCAGGTCTCGGGTCGGTGGAGCTCCTGGAGGCCCACCAGGGGTGCCAGAGGGCAGCAAGCCAGGGTGGGGCGGCAAAGTAGGCGTTTGTGGGTGCGGGGCTCCAAGTGCTAGGTGTGGGTGTGGATGTTGGGGCACCATCATCACCATCATTGGGTTGTAAGGAATGGGGATTCCAGGCGGATATGGGGCGAGATGAGCAGGTGGAGGAACGCGATGATGCGAGCGTTGGCTCGAGCGCTGACTGGAGCGACTGTGTTCACTGGGCGTGGCTGAGCCGTGGTCTCGTCTCAGGCTGCTGCGAACAGAGTAATCTGATTCGCTGCCGCTGCCGGAACGCGAGTCAGCCCCGCCCCCACCGGGAGATTTATCGTCACGTACGCTACCGCCCGCTGTACTGCCAGATACGCTTTTATTGCCCCTTCTCTTCTCTCCATCACTGCGTGTAGAGCCACTGCTGTGACTCCCTGAGAGAAAGAGACGAGAGCACAACAGGGTGTTGACAGGGGAACAAAAACTTATTTTCATATGGTGACTAGAATACAAGATGCATGCTGATTGTCATAGCAACTTCGTAGTTTAATATAAATAATACATTATGTTTGTATTCCACTATTAATTGAAATAAAATGAAGCATATAGGCCCGGTTTCACAGACGGGGCTTAGCTTAAGCCAGGACTAGACCTTAGTTAAATTAAGATATTTAAGCAGCTTTTATAAAAATGACTTAGAAGAAAACGTTACATGTGTGCATCTTGAGACAGAACAATGGAACTGACATTTTTTAAGATATGTCAGAGCAAGATATTTTCAGTTGAGACAGCTCAAACATGCATTTTAATCTGGGACTAGCCTTAAGCCATGTCTCTGAAACCGGGGGATAGTGTTTTACAAGTCAGAACTTAAAATGTTTTTTTTTATTATTTTACACTAATATACCATATTATATACATTTAAAATAACACAGATAAAAACAACAAAACTTAATAAATACTAATAAAAATGAATTAATAAGTGCAGCATATTTGTCCAGCGTTTTCTCAGTTTTAGTTACATAATGACAATCAATGGATATACACTACAATTCAAAAGTACAATTTTTTTAATGGTTTTGGAAAAATGTCTCATTGTGAGGTTGCATTTTTTTTTTTTTAATAGTAAAAACAGTAACTGTAAAAATATTTTTACAATTTAAAATAACCGTTTTCTATTTATTATATTGTAAAACTTAATTTAGTCCTGTGATGGCAAAGCTGAATATTCAGCATCATTACTCCAGTCTTCAGTGTCACATGATCCTTCAGAGATCATTCTGATTGGCTGATTTGGCGCTCGAGAAACATTTCTCATTATTATCGATGTTGAACATTTGTGCTGCTTAATATTTTTGTGAAAACTGTAATACATTTTTTCAGGATTCTCAGATGAAAAGAACAGTATTTTCTTTAAACAGAATTTTTTTTATAGCAATGTAGAAGTTATTACTGTCACTTTCAATCAATTTAATGCAACCTTGCTGAATAAAAGAATAATTTAATAATAAAGAATAAATTAAAAAGAAAAAAATATTAATGATCTTACTGACCCCAAACCTTTGAACGGTAGTGTATGTGGATTTTATTAAGCTCTGATTCATGAAATCTCTAAACATTTGTTCACACATTTCCATACATTTTGTGCCTGAGGGTCAGTGTGTTTGTTACCTTCACTGTGCTGGCTGCCTGCACTGCCTGGGCCATAGCTGTAGTTGGAGAGCTCATGATAAGGAGGTGGCTGGGTGGAATAGGGGTGAGGGTACTGATACGTGAAAGAGTGGAGCAGAGGCCATGGTGTTGCCCCTGGTAATGGAAGAGGCGCCAGAGTGTCCTGGTCTGAAGCACCGCTGGAACCATCGTTATCATTAAGAGAAAGGTTGGCCATGTCTGATAAGAAAAAAATTGAGAGATTAAATAACATGTATGCATTTAACCAAAAAATAATAATTTGCCCTATATGTATTTTTTATGATCATCTATAATAAAAGCTGATTTTACTTACAATTTTCACAGTTACTGAAGTCTCCAAATATGTAATAACACTGTTCAGAAAAGGTGATCTTGTTAACAGTGTGTCTGATGAAACCAGCCTTTAGTAGGTTACTGGCATATTTACGGGCTTCCCGTCTGTCCTGAAACCCATCAATGTGATGATACAACCACTCAACCACATCTGAACCTATATGCACAATCATAAAGACAGAGAAAAGCAAACACTGGATTAGATTGAAGGTCCATTTGTCTCATAGTTACAACGATCATTTAGGAACAGTGTGTAAATACAGTCTCGGGTAAAAGTCTCTGACCTAGGAAAGCATTGGGAATGGTGATCTTCAGCCACATTCGGTCTCTGACCTCCAGACCGGACTCAGGAGATGCCATGGCCTTAGCAACCGATGCCATGTCAGAGCGAAGAGACAGGTTGAACTCATCAAAGCCTACAGACAGAGAAAGAGAGATTAAATAATATGGCTAGTGAGAGTGTGCTTGTAAAGCAAAGGTCTAGAAAAAGTAAAGAAGACATAAGCGCAATACTTACGTTCAGTTTCGGTGACAGATGAGCTGGAGGTGATTGTGCTGCTCGGGTAGGATGGAAACACCCCTGTGAGAGCCACTGAATGATTGATCCATGCTGCTGGATCTATGGGCTGGATCGGCTCATCTAAGACACAATATGGGGAAGGATGTTAGATGAACAAATCTCAAATAACATGATAAAAACAAAATTACACATTTACAATACTACTCAAAAATGTAATGTTTGAAATGTTTTCGAAAGAAGTCACTTCTGCTCACCAAGGCTGCATTTATTTGACCAAAAGCACTGTGAAAACTGGAATATTGTGAACTTTTAATACAACTCAAAATAATGTTTTATTTCGAAAGGTTTTCTACTTCAAAAACTGCTTAGCTTTGTCCTGTGATGGCAAAGCTACATTTCCAGCATCATTACTCCAGTCTTCAGTGTCACATGATCCTTCAGAAATCCTTCTTATATGCTGATTTGGTGCTCGAGAAACATGTCTTATTATCATCAATGTTGAAAACAGTTGTGTTGCGTAATACTTGGAGACCTTGATAAATGTTTTTCAGGATTCTTTGATGAAGAGAAAGTTCAACATTATAAATATCTTTACTGTCCTTTTTGACCAATTTAATGCATGCCTGCTGAATAAAATTCATTTCTTTCAAAAAAAAATAAAATAGTCCTGACCCCAAACTTTTGAACAGTAATGTATTGGGCCGTATTAATTATATATTATTTTATATCTAATTCATAAATGAAACAGGAATTAAAATGAGACTCACTGCGTGGCAGGGTGAAATAACCTTGTGGAGAGGGGTCCCAACATTTTGCCACAGTCAGGGTGATGGGTCTAAGAGAATAAAAGAAATATAATAACATTGCAGGTTATATATTACGGTTTACTAATATATTTTTCCTACTAATAACTCGCATAGAGTGCAATGCATCGCCCTCCTACTGTAATTCTCCCTTCGAGTCAGATGTCAGAATAAGAAGCTAGAAAGATAGCAAATATATTTATAGGAAAGTGCACATGAACAGCACCACAATGTTGTATTGACCAGGGGGAAACAATGGGATTTTTTTTTAGTCTTGATTTGAAAGGATGTGAAAATCTTCTGTGGCAGCACAACAAAAGATCAAATACACTGCTAAACCTCCAATTTCATCACTAAAGTGTATCTGTTGCTCTTCATTTTGTTGTACTAGCCATAAAAAAATATTCAGTTTTTGTCAGAAATTTCAAAAATGGGACATTCCTACGAGCAGCTCTCACAGACTCACCCAGGTTTATGGACAATCTCACGGAGCACCCTGACTGCATCATCATTACTCATGTTCTCAAAGTTGATGTCATTCACCTGCACAGAAAAAAGGCAACAGTGAAACAACCCGTCTAACAAACATCAGAAGCAGTAATTATAACAGAACTGCATTAACCTTGCAGCAGTGAAAGTACTGATCCTTTGTTTAGAGCTAATTACTACTGAAACGCCACAACATTTGTGTCTAAAAGCTGGGTGTGGCCTGAGAATATTGTTTTAGATTGTAATGTTGAGCATTTAAGTTGGACGTGAATTAAAATAACAATCACGTCACTCATCTGACACGCTAGTCCTCCATTAAATAGATCAAATGATGTGCAGGTTTCACTTTGTTCCTGATTTCCCAGCACCAACCACTTCTTTCCTATCAATGTGTACACATAAATTTCAAAAATGGGACATTCCTACGAGCAGCTCTCACAGACTCACCCAGGTTTATGGACAATCTCACGGAGCACCCTGACTGCATCATCATTACTCATGTTCTCAAAGTTGATGTCATTCACCTGCACAGAAAAAAGGCAACAGTGAAACAACCCGTCTAACAAACATCAGAAGCAGTAATTATAACAGAACTGCATTAACCTTGCAGCAGTGAAAGTACTGATCCTTTGTTTAGAGCTAATTACTACTGAAACGCCACAACATTTGTGTCTAAAAGCTGGGTGTGGCCTGAGAATATTGTTTTAGATTGTAATGTTGAGCATTTAAGTTGGACGTGAATTAAAATAACAATCACGTCACTCATCTGACACGCTAGTCCTCCATTAAATAGATAACATGATGTGCAGGTTTCACTTTGTTCCTGATTTCCCAGCACCAACCACTTCTTTCCTATCAATGTGTACACATAAACACACACACCTGCAGCAGCATGTCTCCAGGTTCAATGCGTCCGTCTGCAGCTACAGCTCCTCCCTTCATGATGGAGCCAATGTAGATGCCTCCATCACCTCTCTCATTACTCTGACCCACTATACTGATGCCCAAGAAATTATACTTCTCTGTTGGACACAACAAACAGAATGGAGCATGTTATTAATTAAATACAATACATGTTTAACCTATAGAAGGTGGGACAAGTAAGAAATGGCACTGACCCATGTTAAGGGTGACTGTAATAATGTTTAGGGACATTGTTGAATCTGTCACACTGCTGAAAGAGGAAGCCTATAACAAAACACAAACAAGAACTCATTAAAACACAGTAAAATAAAACAAATTCTTTAATTGTATCAAATACTTAAAGGGACAGTCCATCCAATCATTCAAATTATCTTATCATTTACTCCCTTTATGGTTCCAAACCAGTATGACTTTCTTCTGTGGAACATACCATAAGATATTTTGAAGAATGTTGGCAACCAAACCGTTTCAGTTCCCACCGACTTCCATTTTAAGGACATTATATGGAAAATTCAATGGAAGTAAATAGGAACCAAAGCTGTCTGGTTACCAACATTCTTCAAAACATCATTATTTCTGTTCTGTGTAAATTAAATACAATACATGTTTAACCTATAGAAGGTGGGACAAGTAAGAAATGGCACTGACCCATGTTAAGGGTGACTGTAATAATGTTTAGGGACATTGTTGAATCTGTCACACTGCTGAAAGAGGAAGCCTATAACAAAACACAAACAAGAACTCATTAAAACACAGTAAAATAAAACAAATTCTTTAATTGTATCAAATACTTAAAGGGACAGTCCATCCAATCATTCAAATTATCTTATCATTTACTCCCTTTATGGTTCCAAACCAGTATGACTTTCTTCTGTGGAACATACCATAAGATATTTTGAAGAATGTTGGCAACCAAACCGTTTCAGTTCCTACCGACTTCCATTTTAAGGACATTATATGGAAAATTCAATGGAAGTAAATAGGAACCAAAGCTGTCTGGTTACCAACATTCTTCAAAACATCATTATTTCTGTTCTGTGTAAAAAAAAAAGTCATAGGTTTGAAGTGTGACTAAATGACAGATTTGTCATTTTTTTGATGGACTCCCTCACAGTTGGTGGTTGCCATTGACTTCCATAGTATTTTTTTTCCTACTATGGAAGTCAATGGCAACCACCAACTGTTTGATTACCAGCAATCTTCAGAATATCTTCTTTATGTTCAACATAAGAAAGCAACTCATACAGGTTTGGAATGACATGAGGGTGAGTAAATGATGACAGAATTTTCATTTTTGGGTGAACTATCCCTTTAAATTGTATCATATGGGTGTTTCATACTCTCTCCAAACGTGGGCGCTGTTTCCTGCGTCTGCGATGGCGTTTCAGCAGTCTAGACGCTGTGCTCTGTTCAGTAGAGCTGCTGAACCTGATTACAAACGTTTAGTAAAATAAACATTCATAATCAAGGCATAAATTGCAATACTGACTAATCAGTGCTTCTTAACTTGTTATGCTTCAGGATACAGATTTTATTATATACACGACATCAAATGGAAACCTAACATAATACAAACAAAAATAAGTAATTTATTAGGTTCTTTTAATTGAATTTCAATGGTTTCATTCTGTCAGCAGCCAATAATTCACTACCTAAAAACCATGTTTATACATATCACAAATGAGTGTCTATTTAGTCTAATCTACGTCATGGTGCAACTATGTGCAAATATATTGTTATGCACATTACACTATTTGCATTTAACATTGTTCCCCATGCTGCATGCAAACCTATCAGAATAGATCAAAACCCATTTTTGGATCATGACCCACCAGTTCCAAACTAAAAGCATGCACAGATGCTGATACGCTCTTGTAAAGTTCAATCATTTGATTCAAGACAATGGAAATATAACCTTCTGACATAAAACAAAATGAATAAAAATTACACGTACAGCCAGAGATCTGACTGAAATGGACTTCTTTAAAGGTGAAGCGTGTAATTTTCTTGACACTACTAAATATTTCCAACCCCAACCCAATCTTTAATCAAGCACACTTGCTCTGACCTGCTCATCGTATCATCGTCATCTGAATCACAGAAGCTTGTGGTGTCCAGTTCACTGCTCATCACTGTAGTAGCACTCTCATAGCCAGCCAGGTGTCTGTCTATACGGGACTGCCCATTCATACGTGGCCCTGAAACAGAAAGAGTACAGCAAAATGAACAAGGACTGCTTTGTCAATGTAATGAAACACTATTGAGAAAATTGACAAAAATTATTAGCAACATAGAAGACAGAACAGACCATGTTGGTCCAAGCTCTCTCTGGGTCGAGGTCTCTCTCTCCTGAAAGACACCACTGACTCTGTCTCTGTCTGATCATCTAAGGACTCCAGGCTGCCTGCAGTGTTGGGACTGTGCACACACACACACACACATACATCATGCAATGATTTACATTCATGACACATCTGTACATCTCTGCATGCTGAGTGAACCGTACATTTTTAAAAGCAAGCTGCCTCTAGCAAACCAATCTCTGATAAGAAATTGAGAGCAAAGGACCTACACTGGGGAGGGGGAATCACACGTTCTTAATCAGTATATTTGACTTCATTTCCAGCATGATGTTCAGTATATTTGAACATTTCCAGTTCATTTCCAAATCCTTAGAACAATATACTTTTACCTGAAAAGCCAAACTGCTTTTAGATTTTTAGAGTAATTTGTCATGTTTCATTAGCATTTTTTCACTGGTTTGAGGAATAAACAATTACACTAAAATACATTTTATGTCTTACTTTTTTAACAGCCATTATCTTTTACCAGCTTATATTTCAAGACAATATTTCAGACATCACCTGATGTTACCAAACACGACATGGTTGTGGGTACTTTCTGCACACAAAAAATATTGGATTACCCTATCATGTATCATGCTTTACACTACTGTTCAAAAGTTTTTAATGTTTTTAAAACTTGAATACATTTATTTGATCAAAATACAGTAAAACATTAATATTGTGAAATATTATTACGATTTAAAACAACTCTTTTGTTTTAATTTCTTTTAAAACGTAATTTATTCCTGTGATGGCAAAGTTGATTTTTCTAAAAAATTAAACACTGTACAGCTTTGTATGAATTGTTTCATAACTGATAAACACATTGTCTGACACCTGAAATTGAATGGTTCATAACAAATGATTTTTGCAACATTAACTGTTTTATTACTGTGTAGCACTTTGAAATAATCAGAATTTTATAACGTGCAATATAAATTTGAAAAAAAAGGTTTTGCATCATATTAAAAGCATGTCTTTGTAATATTTAATTAGGATGTCCTGTTTTATCTTCCAAAGCAAATGTTTGACATATTTTGACTAATCCATGATACAGGGTGTCTGTTTTGAAAAGCAAAAAAACTAAAAAGCGAGTTTTCCTTCAAGTAATGCTCTACACTAAGTCACTGACTCCCATTCCGACAACTTATAAGAAAGTGTATTTTAAGGGACTGAGAGAGTACTGCTGCAGACAGCATCAACAAAATGACATTCAGAGTGAGAAACAGAGATGTAGATTAACATACTGGAAGGAAGGGGGTCTGGAGTCTCCAATGCCCCCCGTCCTCTCGGCAGGAGGTGGAGGCAGGGGAGGAGGAGGAGGTGAGGGCTGAGACTGGACCTCCACTGGAGGGGCTGGGGGTTCGGCTGCTGGGGTATCTGAGGACACCAGCTAAAAGAAAGAGAGAAGATCGGTGTGAGAGTGAATGTGATCCATAAAAAACAAGGACCCAAAAAGGACTGGGAAAAGATCTAATGACAACAATAACACGTTATTTTTTTATCCAACACATACTCGTGGAGCTCATTCAAAAGTGTAAAACTGATCACACAATGCTTCAGGTCAAACATATCCAGTGTCTGGGTTTTACGTAACTACAATTTAAACGAGGACCAAGTTGGAGAGGTAAATAGCTGCAAGCAGACAGGAAACTCTATTCAGCTCCGTCTGGGGAGATCAAGCTTTTTAAAAAGCTTGAATAGAATTGCAATAGAAAATGTTAGTTAGCAAGAAACAAAAACATCAACAATCTTCACAATCTATGACAAAACATTGCATTAAAGCAGTCAAAGTCATGTACTTGAGAAAAGAAAGAAACATCAGATGCATTATAAGAGGCCACATACAGTATCATTGTATGGCCTTCTCCTTTCTTCATGCTAATGGATGCTAGGTTATTGTACACTCCTTCTCAAGGGACCTTGAGCTATCCTGACGGTAATCTACTATTTCCATCCCAGTGGGTCTGGTTTCGTCCAAGCCTTTTGACTTAAGCACCTGCTTTTCTTTGAGGGCTTTCAGAAGAGGCTGGATTTCAGTCTCCATGTGAAGGGCCTGACACAAACTCCTGGTTCCCTTTAAAGATTCACTGTGACATAAATCAAAACAGCCCTGTTACGTGTCGCTACAGGGATGAGGAGCTTCAGCGAGGTTTAGTGAAATGGTGCACTTCACACTTAGAAAACCGAGAACTGTTATGACACCATTAAGCATCATATGACAGTACAGCAAAAAATAAATTAAAAAAATCATTGTTCGGGGGGAAAAAAGCTACTGCTGAGTTCTTACCCAGGAGACAACTCTTCCGTTGAAGCATGGCAGCTTGGCACTGTCGTCTGAGATCTCCTCCTTCACCACCCTGAGCAGACACAATTACCAAAGAGACAGAATTAAAATGAAGGAACACACGTTGACAGATTTATGTATTTATACATAAATGCATGCATCTAGGCTATTTTGACTTTACTTATGGACTAAATGTATATACTAGATTTTTACAACATATTAAGAAAATGTGCTTGCACACACACACACACACAAACAAAAAAGTATTGTCACAATGCTGTTTGATATTTATTGTTAATACTCCAATTTTATATCATATTCTGGTCCCTTGCTCTGCTCCCTCCTAAATATGACTATGGAAATATTTGCACATTTGAACACTAATGTAATAGTCACACATCTTATCCACAAGCCACGCAATCTGAGGTGAATTCATTTCTGCAGCACAGTAACAAGGCTAAACAATAAGGATTTTTTTTCTGTTGACTAATTGGACCAGTAGTAATTTTGTTCTTGCCTAAAAGACTGCTCAATTTTTAACCATTGCATTTTCGTTTGAAATATTTATATTACAAAAAGTAAATAAGCAAGTTCATAACCACTCACTCAAATTTACACTAATGTTCTAAAGTTAAATAAAACATTAAATAAATTATTCCTTTTATTTAACAAAGGATGCAACGATACCATTTTTTCAGAACCGATCCGATCACAGTTTTTTTTTTAAATCAATGTAGAATTTCTATACTTCTGTGTGTTCACCTGATCATCACTCTTGTGTGTGTTAATCACAATCTGCTAAATATAGACAACTTCATTTCAATGAAAAATAAATGAAAAGATATATAATCATAATCTATGACAAAAAATACTATTATAAACTAGGTTAGTGGATCATTCAGCAGAAAATGTTATTCTAGAAAAATCATGGGTGCACAATAATTTTATAAAAACATTAAACTAAACATTTAGTGAAACAACATTATTTAATGGGCAACTAATAAAAGTTAATAAGTGTAGGACTAAATCTAGTAAAATGTTACACATTGCTCTTTGTATTGTTGTAAAATACATTCATGAAAAACAAGTAGCCTAAATATATATATAAAATATATACTATAAAATTAAAAGACATTTCTTTTAAATGCATAGCACTGTAATGAAGGCAGCAACATATGATAGAACAGAACAAAAAAGACTATTAATAATCTTTCATTGCGCAAAAATATAATACGAAAGTGTATGGCTCCAATACACAGTGGCACAAAGTGCTTATGCGCATCCCGTGCACAGAATGATGTGCTTGAAGCAACACGGAGTCACAGCGCGCAGCATAAAAAATGAAAGAGATATTGATGTGTAGTGTAGTGTATTATATCTGTGCTATATTTTATTGAGCCTTTTCTTTTAAAGGTTTTAAATCTCAGTTATTGTGCACTCTCGAAGAGAGTTTCATCGTTTTGACTGTAGTAACCGAACGCGACACGCAGTTTGAATGCTGAATGGAGGATGAAAGACAGACTAACCGGGGAGAAGAGTTTGAACTTGACTTAAATATTAATCTATACTAAACATTAAACTATAGAATGGCTTCAGAACACTTAAAATATAGTGCACAAAAACTTTATGGTGCTTTATAATGTTTTTGTTCCTTTCGTGGGCCTTAACAATAACACAGTAGTATACGCAGAATATCGGATTTGGGTCGATCTCGTCTGACCGATAATGTCCGTCTGATGGCAGTAACGGAGCCCAATCGATGCATCCCTACAACAAAGACGCATTAAACTGATCAAAAGTGTCAGTACAGCAGGGGTGTAGGCAGCGGACGGCCTGATGAAAGGCCCCCCCAGTTTATTATACGAATATAATATTTGTTAAATAATTATTGTTTAATCTATTTTAACACAATTAGAGAATTATTATAACATCTCAAATAAATAAAATCTGTTTTTGCATAATTCTTGATGAGTTTGATTGACAGCAGTGTTAGCCAATTGTTATCCAGGCTGTTTCGGGCATGTCGCGCATTTAAATTTGTGCGTGTTCACCCATTCAGTTGGACTGTAATTTGCAGCGGTGTTAAAAAATGTTAGAAAAACAGCAGCAATGCATAATTCTGTAAAAAAGACTTTTAAAAACTTGCACTGACGAGGGAGAGAGCCCCGCCCACCAGCCCGCAAGAAACGGTAACTTTCGGTTCCACGCGCGAACCGGTTCATTCTGTAAAGCCGGGAAACACTACTGTCAGGCCGATTATGAATGTCATTTGAGCTCAGTCGGTGTTCAAAGTCGTTTGGTATGCGGTGTCTAAAGAATTTAAGACCAGCTGTTGCCAGTCGTCCTCACAAAGATTAGCGTATTTTTTATATATACATTTTATGACTAACGCCAGCGATTAACTGCACCTGTTTCTAATTTGTAGACCTATTCATTTAAATAACGAATTAACAAAATAAAATAAAAAAAATCACAAACATGACACGATACACTTTATATCTAATTTGGCATTTTCAATTAACATAGGCCTGTTACATTCTTCTTATTAGCCTATTAGGCCTATTATTATTAAGTTACTTTTATTATTAAATTCATATTACAATTAATTTGCCCGGCAATAATTTCATAGTGCATCACCGCATAACTGACGCACTGCGAGGATAATAAAGATTAGGCTAGCTTACTCCTAATTGAAAATGTTTTTAAAAAGGTCTTTCAAACCAGGTTTATTATACAATGAATAAATTATTAACACTGCAATCATCAATGAAAAAGCTTTTTTTATTTCAAGCACTGACTTTTTTAAAAAGAAAAAAATAAAAACTTTTAAACATGAAATAGCCTTCGCTTCTTCTCTCTTTATTTATTTATTAATTTTTTCTACTTGCCTATGTTCGGGCCACAAGAGAAATATTAAGGTAGTAAATTAAAACATTTAGCTATATAGGCTACCATTATCAGCATATGAAGTAGATTAGTCTCTCGTCATCTCTGAGAGAATATGCGCAGTTAATTCAGCGTCAGATGCCATAAGCGCCATCAGTTTTTACTTTCACTTTCTAGTAAATCGACTGAGGTTCCCCGCATAACTCTTGCCCAAAGTACGCACGTTGCTTATGTGATATCCATCACACATCCATGGCTCGCCTTCTTGGTTTAAAACAAATATTTACAATATTGCGACAGCCCCCCAAACCACCCAACCTTGAGTTCGCGGTTGGGGGCCGCGAATTTGCGCTAAGCCACTGGACTCAGTCCGTTAGCTAGCCTAGTGCCCGCTCACTTTTGCCCAGGCCCGCCCAAAAATACAATTCTGGCTACACCACTGCAGTACAGACATTTATAATATTACAAAACGTTTCTATTTCAAATAAATGCTGTTCTTTTGAACTTTTTATTCATCATAGAATCCAGAAAAAACACACTACATTGTAGTTTCCATAAAATATTAAGCAGCACAACTGTTTTTAATATTGAAGCGGTCATATGATGCGATTTCAATTTTTCCTTTCTCTTTGGAGTGTTACAAGCTCTTGGTGCATAAAGAAGATCTGTAAAGTTGCAAAGACTAAAGTCTCAAATCCAAAGAGTCCAGCCCGGGGTCGTCACATGTGGTTGCTGCAAGCCTTCCGGACGCTCCTTCGTCGAATCTGCCGGCTGCGCTGTTCTCAAGCCCACCGGCCTCTGCTCACTCAAGCCCTCCGTGTGTGACGCTGTGTTTCGTTGTGAAAGTGAAACTACTTTGTTTGGCCTTCCAAAAGAGGACACGACTAGAAATCAGTGGTTAAGTTGTATTTACAACACTGTTCCAGAACACTTCAACCCAAATATTCAGATGTGTGCAGCACATTTTATGGAGGACTGTTTCCTGATCCTGGTAGAGTAGACTACAATGACGGCTGTTCTGATTCACAGACTGTAAGTATTCCGGCCGGACAGGGCATCACAATATGGTAAGGGGCGTAACATTTTCGTCACACGCTTGAGGTATTCGGCCAATCACAACGCACTGAATAGCTGGCCAATCAGAACACACCTCGCTTTTTCAGACCGATGAGCTTTGTAAAAATCTACGTGTTTCAGGAAGGCGGGGCATAGAGGAGAAACAATAATGTACAGTATGTGGAAAATAATGTGTTTTTTTAACCTTAAACCGCATAAACACATTTCATTACACCAAATACACAAAATAATGTTCTTTTTAGAGACATCATATGACCCCTTTAATAATAAGAAAAGTTAAGTCAGCATATTTAAGCATTTTCTGAAGGATCATGAAACACTGAAGACTGCTAAAATTCAGCTTTTTGTCATTACAGAAATTAATTACAAACATTAAAAGAGAAAACTTACTTTATTTTAAACAGTAATAATACACAATATTACAATTTCAACTGATATCAGGCAAATTGGGCCATCAGGTAAAATGGGCCATTTAAGGTTCGAGTGTCTTATCTCTTTAAAAGTTAACAGCCAATGACTGCAAAGAATTTCAAACTGTTGCCATAACAGTACTTGATATTTAGCAAATTATTTTATTGGTCTGAGGTTGCTAAGGGGGAGGGGCAATGCCTCATTTTGAGGGCCAGAAAAAAGCAAGCTGAGTGGCCTGGCATATCCAATCTTACTTCTCAATAATAATAAGGTTGATAAATCAATAAAAAACTAATGCACATTTAGAAATAATGATTCATAACCTATGTCTTGATGGCCTCTGTGAGATAAAATACATTTTGCTAAATAATCCAGATTTTTATTTTAAAAAAGCATTTTTAGTCACTGGTTCAATTTACCTGAATGTGTTAAGTTAAAATGAACCATTAATTTCAGTTAAAATGGGCCACCTTCTGAGTTGAGTTGGTTTCTCTTATTAAAAATTTATATTATTAATATATTGTATTGTAGAGAGTTGTATTGTATTGAATTTGTGACATACCTTGATGTGTGTTTATGTGTGCTCGACTATGTTTGTGTGTGCATGTTAGTGAGGCATGTGTATGTGTGTTGAAGAATAGGTGGTGAAGAGAATGGCTTTTTTGATGATGACCGCTTTATCTGTCAAGACTGTTTTTGAAAAACCTTCAGATTGTGCGCGCGCACACACACACACACACACACACACACACACACATTAGTTGTTCAGGCTATTGTTACATTTTTTTATGAAATGTATGTTTTATTGATGAAATTGATTGAAAGGTTTGAGTGTCTTACCTCTTCTCTTCGAAATTCTTTGCAGTCATTGGCTGTTAACTTAAAAACTGTTGCCATAACACTACTTGTTATTGTTAAATTTTTAATTTAATTTGTTTTATTGATGAAACTGATTGAAATTGATGTTTTAATGTAATTCAAATTGATGTTCTAATGTAGTTTAATAGCAATGTTACACTGTTACATTATAAAATTAAATATAATTAAATGTGTTTTATCAGAAATATTTCTATTTCACTTTGCAGTTCGACTGGCCCATTTTTGCTGATCAGCCGGCCCATTTTATCTGAACACTGCTCTCTCAAAAAATGTGGGGCAGCTAATGTTTCAAAACCTGTAGGGCCTGAACAATTATATTTTATTACATCATTTCAACACAAAAATATTAAAAACAGTCCTTATTAATCATAAGAACACAGTTAAATGGCATACATGGGTTTTTTGTTAGTGTCCCAAGCGATTAACCAAAAAGAAGCCCGATTTACCTGATATCACCCTATTTTTTATCAAATAAATGCAATCTTGTTGAGCATAAGAGACGTAAAAAATGGCCCCAAATATCTGTACAGTAATCATACATTCTTACTGATGCTTCCAAGACTCACCACAAGACAATATCACATCTATGTAAGCCAGCTAGATAACATCTTGTTGACAATTCAGCAGAACTGTTCTTGCCATAAAGTAGAATACAGCACTGAAAAAACAAATGTTTAAGTTTGCAAGATCAATGGTATTTTTAGTAGCAATGCAGCACTGGCAGCACATTATGTCAAAGTTTAATCAGAGTTATGCATTTGAATATGTATCAGCAATATAACAGTGATGCTTGCCTTAGGAAACACCACTAATAGTTATATTAATATTAAAGAAATATTACATGACTTTTTTAAAATTATTTTTCTAATTTCAATCCGAGTGCACAAACCATTGCTAGGTCTTCTCTGCAACCAAACAAACATTTGACTAGATGATGTAACACTACAACAATTTCACAAAGCACTTCCTGAAAGCAAAGCTCTCCTGCATTTTACCGCTTGTGAAACAATCCCACCCCCAAACCCTGTAACGACGCTAATTAAGCCCAACATTTGTACTTGAAAAACAACCCTTGACCTCTAACACAGTAACACACACACTCAAAGCACAACCTGATTTTAACAAAAGCTCTTACAACAGAATGAGTTCTGGGCTTGTTGAGTCTGCGTTAGGATTGTTACATTTTGGCCCAGCAGCCATTTGGATATTTATTTTAATTTGGTCTATTTGCAATTAACACAGTCTGAGAAATAAGGTCAAAGGAATAAAACTGCACTGGAATCTGGTCTGTACTCTTAAGGGGATGTTTAAAAAAAAAAACAGCAGAGAGAATGTAGAGGGGGCCTGGAGAAACCAAGGGGTCTCTCTCTCTCTCACACTCACTCTCTTTCTGTTGATTCTATCGCAGACACTAAGCAAATGGCCCGTCTCCAACCTCCAACCATATCCCTCCCCAATTACGGAGCAACCTCAGCCCCTGCCACACACAGTCAGACTGACAGCTGGCTCTACACACTGCAGCATCACAGCACCGCCGCCTGCTCTGTCCCACTCCACTACCGTATCAGCTTACATCCACATCCAACGCCGTTCAACAATAATACACACATGTCCACCCTTTCCACAATAACAAAAACTGGCGAGACATTCACAGCCTTTCTTCCATGGCAGGAAAGAAGAAACGATCAAGTCCTCAGATTTCGCTTTCCCGGTAAAATCCTTAGTAATGCATTTAACCCAGTTTAGCACCATTTTACTAAAATTAGACATAGCTGGCTGACATTTTGGCTCCAAGGTTTTTTAAAAAAATGCTAATTTGCAAATCCCTTTACCTGTAAAACCATGTTAGCTCCACTCTTATGATGAAAATTTGTCATTGTTATTGAGAAAGACAAAACTTGCGGTATTTTAAAAATTCATATCATAACAAAAATAAACACCGGTATTTGGTATGAACTGGTATACCGCCCAGCACTAAAACAGACCCTCTGCTGCTCTGTCTTATTGTCTAAGTCCATATTATAAAAGCCGTTTCTGCAACAGTATAAAACAATTAAAAAGGTAATAGTGACATTTTATCGCACAATTTGGAGAATTGCAAGATGAAAAATCAGAATTCTGTGAAAAAAGTCAGAATTTCAAGATATAGGCCTATACTCAGAAATGTGAGATACAAATCTGGAATTTATATTTCACAATTCTGACTTTTTTCTCATAAATCTTGCAATTCGGTTTGTTTGTTTTGGGAATAAAAATACACAGGGTAATTGTGCTTTTTATGTCACAGTTCAAATTTTTTCTAACAATTGTGAGTTTTCATCTCACATTTCTGACTTTCTATCTCATAATTCTGGCTCAAATTCATAATTGTGAGATAAAAAGTCATAATTACCTTTTAATTTTTTTAAATCCTGTGCTGGAAACAAGCTTCTATAGTGCATTGTGATAGCTATCAATTAAAACATTATTAATATAATTTAACATTGTCATGACTCCAACAGCACGTAAAACAGTTGATAGGAAGTATAAATTAAATACAACTGATTATTAAAGGGGTCATATGATGCTGCTAAAAAGAACATTATTTTGTGTATTTGGTGTAATGAAATGTGTTTATGTGGTTTAAAGTTAAAAAACACATTAGTTTCCACATACTGTACATTATTGTTTCTCCTCTATGCCTCGCCTTTCTGAAACGCGTTGATTTTTACAAAGCGAGGTGTGCTGTGATTGGCCAGCTATCCAGTGCGTTGTGATTGGCCGAATACCTCAAGTGTGAGACGGAAATGTTACGCCCCTCACATACTGTTGATGCCGTGTCCCGGCCGGAGAGACGAGACAAAAACATTAAAACCCATTACATTGCCAGACTCCAGAAACTGATACACAGTGTCGAGACATGGAGTTCCTTTGCAGTGATGGCTTGATACAACTAGCGTTAGACCACCCACAACAGTGTCATTCTCGAAGAAAACCCTTACCTAGCTCTCACAACAATATTGGACATAACACACAAATAGCTTTATTTCCTACACATTAAAAAAACTCCTTTGTTCTGGCTATTCATGCACATCTTTGTGTGTTTTCCCGCATTCGCTTACCCGAAGTCCTGATCCATAGACTTGAAGAAGAATTTGTAGTTCGGCTTGTTCAAAACCTGTTTAAAATCCAGCAGAGTGATTTTCTCAGCCGCTATGGGAATTTTCACCAAGTACGGCGTCTCCTCTTCGTCAATGTGATAAATTATTTTAGTCTCCGCCATGTCTCCCAACTCAGCTCAACTTTCCCGTTGTTCTACTAAAGTATGGAAGAGGCAGCAGCTATGCTGCTAATGTTAGCCAGCGCTCCGGAGAGAAGGGGGTCGACAAAACTCGCCTAGACCACAATACTACTATCCAATAACACTGCCCCGACTAGCGCATCCAGCATAAACAAAGAAAAACAGCGCTACTGTGCCTAACTTTTGTTGTCTTGAACGCTCAAAAGTGTCATGATTTCCGTTCAAATACAGCTACCCTGTTGAAACACCATTTCCCCCGTACGAAGACACACGGGGGGTTGAAAAACTTCTCTTCTGCTAGGGCCAGCGCGGCGCGTGACGAAGCAGAGGCGCCCAGGACTTCCCACTGCTTGGCTTCGACCGGGGCATGTCCATATGAGTGCTTTTGTGGTACTAAGTGGGAATTTTGATTCGTCCCAGTGATTCGAATCTTTTGAATCAGTTCACTGTTCGCAAAGATTCGTTTGCGAACTCTTTCTGCAGTTTACGCCAGTAGGTGGCAACTGTTGTGCTAGGACTTATAAGCGAGTTATTGAATCATTCACGCAACCGATTAACCAACTCGTTAATATTGCATTACAAATATCCGAGCCTCGCTCATTTTCAAAACGGACTCTTTTAGTAAAAGGGGCGTGTTCGTTCAGTACGTCCAACCAATGAAATGCTCCCTGTTACACCTACGGGATTACATCTCTGCCACAAGATCATATTTTGAGCGCGCAAAAGTGCGTTTTGCACGTGCGCGAACTGAGTTTTGTGGAGAAAATGTTTGTCTCGCAAAGAAGAAAGTAGGCTATTTAGAGTGCACGGAAATCTATTTTGCATTTAAAATAAGTTTTTGGATGTGTGCAGACCTTCTCTTTTGCGCATGCAAGGTTTCACTAGCTTGCTCACCTGATGCCCTCCCTCAGTGCTCTCTCAATGCCAGCGGCTCGCTTGCTCAACACAACCCAGCGTTACAATATTCCATAATTCCAGCCAATCAGAGACGAGGCTGCTAAATTCTGATTGGCTGCCTTGACAACCATTCACAGCATTCCTTGCATTACCTCCACAGCAGAAGAGGAAAAATACAGTGCATGCATAATTATTATGCAAGTTGATATTCTGATCACATTTTTTTCCAAGCACATTTTACCAATTCCAAACGACATCAATCTTAATAACTATTAATCTTGTATTTAATCATTTATAATTGATATATAATTATCCATGAAGGCTGGAAGTGAAAAATGTCTTATATTCAGGTGTGCATAATTATTAAGCAGATTTTCTTTTACAGATAAAATGAGCCAAAAAAGAGATTTAACTCAGACTGAAAGTCAAAAATTATTAAATGCCCATGAGAAATATTCAAAACTAATACAATACTAGAAATTGCAAAGTGAATGCATAACCATTGGACAGCAAAATGCTCAGTGGGTCAGCAGGGTCAGTCAAAAACATGTAGAGAAGAAAAGTTCATTTTTAGTCCATCTCGAGATTTTATCTGTAGAAGATAACCTGGTTAATAATTATGCACACCTGAATATAAGGCGTTTTTCACTTCCAGCCTTCACGAACAATAATATATAGATTCTAAGTGATTAAATACAAGATTAATAGTAGTTATTAAGATTGATGTTGTTTGGAATTGGTAAAATGTGCTCAGAATATCAACTTGCATAATAATTATGCATGCACTGTATTTTTCCTCTTCTGCTGTGGAGGTAATGCAAAAAATGTTGTGAATGGTCGTCAAGGCAGCCAATCAGAATTTAGCAGCCTCGTCTCTGATTGGCTGCAATTATGGCATATTGTAACGCTGGGTTGTGTTGAGCAAGCGAGCCGTTGGCATTTAGAGAGCACTGAGGGCGGGCATCAATGGAGCAAGCTAGTGAAACCTTGCACGAGCAAAAGAGAAGGTCTGCGCACATCCAAAAGCGTATTTTAAATGCAAAATTGATTTTCGTGCACTCTAAATAATTTTTTTCCTTGCGAAACGAATATTTTCTCCACAAAACTCAGATCGCACTGAATTGTGGCAGAGATCTAAACTTATAGTATGTTGGTTCATCCCAGTGACTCAGATCTTTTGAATCAGTTCACTAAAACATTAATTCACGGAACCTTTTTTGCAGGTTACGCCAGTAGGTGGCAGCTGTTGTGTTATTATGAGTCGTTAAAGGGTTAGTTCAAACAAAAATGTAAATTCTGTCATTAATTACTCACCTTCATGTCGTTCCAAACCCCTAAGACCTTCGTTCATCTTCGGAACACAAATTAAGATATTTTTGATGGAATCTGAGAGCTTGTGCGCGCTGTCTACGGAACGTAAACAACGCTGATTATGTTCAGTAGACAGCGCGTGCGCATGCCGAACTGAACGTAAACAACACTCATTACGTCGATTACGTTCTGGGGTACTCTCCAAAATAGTGTAAGGCGGCAAGGGAGAAGAAATGCGGAATAAATTGTTATTATTGTTTTCTTTTTGCACACAAAGTATTCTCGTAGCTTTGTAAAATTACGGGTGAACCCCTGATGTCGCTTGGACTATTTTATCGATGTCCTTGCTACGTTTCTGTGCGTTGATCGTGGTATCATTGCAGTCTACGGGAGGGTCAGAGAGCTCTCGGATTCCATCAAAAATATCTTAATTTGTGTTCCGAAGATGAACAGGGGTCTTACGGGTTGAGGGTGAGTAATGACAGAATTTTCATTTTTGGGTGAACTGTCCTTTTAAATCACTCACTCGAATGATTCTTTAAGTTTTGTACAAACATCATGAAATGTTAATTGACAGTTCAAGCTCGAAAACTATTGGCTCGCACAAGCTTTGAAGACAGGATAGTCAGGCGCTTCTAAAAGGACTGAGCGAAAGACAAATGTGAATCAGTGGATGAACAATGATAACGATTCGTTCAAAACATCGAAAGAATGATTTAATATTTTCAATGATACATTTTTGTTCATATTTACAGTCATTAATAGCCTACCTTATGTAGCTACGCCCCTTTTTATTTCCACATCGTGAAGGTAAGGTCGTAATTATATTTGGTCTATGTGACATTAATATTGACAAATCATTGTCGATAAACTTCATTTTCCCATTCGGACAACTTGTCACATGTAGTGAGACAAAAAAATGCAATCATTTGTTAAATAAACTATGCTCTGTAAACAAAATGTTAGGGTTCGTATCTATACATAAATTAACAAAAATAGTAAAAATATTAACTTTTTCAGTCAGCTGAATTGATAAAATACTGTACATCTGCATGTCGTGCAATCAAAACTGCTCACAGATGTATTAATGTGCATCATCCACAAGAGGGACTCATTACCTCATTATCATTTTTCATGAAAAGGCCCATGCTGAGCAGTCTACATTATTTTTTATTTATTTTTTCAAATTAAACAACAATGCATTTTTTTCTAAAACACAGAATGCTGCAGGCCTATATATTTTCCATGTTTGCATACAAAACAACACACTGTACAAAAAGTTAGAGAACAGAGAATACCATCCTTTAGAATATTGACAGGAATAACTGTACACACTACAATATGAACATGAAAAATAGGCCCATAAAGTATTTGGACACTTAATCCAAATGTAATGTATTAAATAAAATGTATTGAATTCAATAAAATATTAAACCAGATATCATCTCCTTGACACTAGTGTAGAGTTATTTTCAGAACCTCACCATTTTTTGAATTTGGTTTAAGTAATAGCAAAAGTAAATAATAGGTGCATTTGTAATGGATGTACAATATGAAGTCATTACATATAATTTATCACATTAACTATGGACTTGTTTCTCTAACATTTGTCAACCAGGTTCCACAATACTTTTTGTCTTTACTTTGAACCATATGTTATTGTATCATTTAAAAACCTAAACTTTGTATACTATAAAATGTTTTGCAATGACTTTAATACATTTTAAGTGTCCAAATTTCAGGGTAACTGTAGATTTTACATGTAATCAAAATGATCTATCTATAATGATCTAAATGTTGTCATTTAAAAAATGCAGGGACAGAATACATATATTAATGTAACAAGATACACCCATGTCCTTAATCTCTCAATTATGAAAGAGGCTTGACCCAAACACAACCCCAATCACACAAGTCAGCACAAACATAATCCAGAAGATGACAGCCAGAACCTGAACGCACATCACGGTATTCTTGTGTCTCCTCAGAACCTCAATTTCTCGGAGCAGCACCCTAGGTGGGTTTACCAATTCTGTGCCTTCTCCCATCTGCTCCACTCTCAGACTAACAGTGGGCAGGATTATGAATCGGGTATCCCTCTCCCCCAGAGATAGCACCAAGCGCTGGGTCACCGTGGCCAGCCGGGCAGACACCGACGCAGGCAGATGAAAGGCTACGGGAGGCAACTGGGAAAGAATCCGTGAGTTGCAAGGGAGAGAGTATGCATCACCACACTGTAGCGGGGTGGAGTGGCGGCACAGGGGGCAGGAGATTGAGGGGGCGCTGTTGGGGTCGGGCGGGTGCAAAGGAGTGAGCTGGATTTTGCAGAGACATTCCGTGCAGAAGACGTGAAGGCATTCTAGCATGCGTGGGAGTTTGGAGTCCTGGTCGTACTCCTGATAGCAAACTGGACACTCCACCTCCGGAGACTCTGAAGGCACCTCAGTTTGTGCAGGTATTGGTCGAGTCTCTGCCATGATGGAGGTAACTGAGATGCCACAGAGAATATGGCTTTTAATCTTCAGTAGGGACTTCCAGAGTCGTGCTCTTCTGAAGTAACCGAGAAAAAATAAAGGTTGATCATGTTTAATTATGTCTCATCTAGGAAACAGTGATGCCACAGATGGCCACAAAAATGAGATTAAGGTGTTTGCATTATTTCAAAGAAACAGTTCACACAAAAAAATGAAAATTTACTGAAAACATACTCTCCCACAGGTCATCAAATATGAGTTTGTTTCTTCATCAGAACAGATTTGGAGAAATATCTTTATATGCATATTTATATGCAAAATGGTAAAACTTGGAATATTTGTTCAACCGTTATCTGCCATTACATCACTTGCTCACCAATGGATCATCTGTAGTGAATGGGTGCCGTCAGAATGAGAGTTCACACAGCCGAGAAAAACATCCCAATAATCCACAAGTAATCCTCATAACTTTAGTCAACCAATTAACATCTTCGTAAGTGAAAAGCTGTGTGTTTGTAATAAACAAATCCATCATTAATGTGTTTTCACTTTAAAGCATCTTCTGGCCAAAATACAGTCCATAATCCATAATAACGCTTCCTCAAGACTATCCCCTGTTGTCCTCTCACATCAAAATCCACAGGCATATTTATTTAGAACTGTTTTCGCTTGTAAAATGTGCTTGATCTGTGCATATTTCTCTCATGATTCAGACAAGACAACTTTTTCACTGGAGAAACCAATATTATGGATAAGAGACTCTTATTTTAGCTGCTTAATGATAACAATTTCTTAATTTATTTCTTAATTACAAACACACAGCTTTTCACTTCACAAGATGTTAACTCATGTCATGTGAAGTACTTGTGATGTTTTAATCAGCTGTTTGGACTCTCATTCTGACGGCACCCCTTCACTACAGAGGATCCATTTGTTGAGCAAGTGATGTCAAAGCAAATAACTGTTCAACACAAATTCCAACTTTTATGTGCTGTATGTCCTTAACCATTTTACATGGTCAATATGTGAGGATTTCCAGTCAGGATTTAGACCGTATCATAGTACTGAGACTGCTCTCATTAGAGTTACAAATTACCTGCTCTTATCATCTGATCGTGGTTGTATCTCTCTATTAGTGCTACTGGATCTTAGTGCTGCGTTCGACACTATTGACCACAACATTCTTTTGAATAGACTAGAAAACTTTGTTGGCATTAGTGGAAGTGCATTAGCATGGTTCAAATCGTACTTATCTGACCACCATCAATTCATAGCAGTGAATGAAGAGGCATTATATCGATCACAAGTGCAGTATGGAGTACCTCAAGGCTCAGTACTAGGGCCGTTACTTTTCACGCTTTACATGTTACCCTTGGGAGATATCATCTGGAAACACGGTGTTAGTTTTCACTGTTATGCTGATGATACTCAGCTCTATATTTCGTCGCGGCCCGGCAAAACATACCAATTTGAAAAACTAGCGGAATGCATAGTCGATATATAAAAAAAACTGGATGACGAGTAATTTCTTACTGCTAAATTCTGAAAAAACAGAGGTGTTAATTATTGGGCCTAAAACCTCCGCAAACCTAGAACACCGTCTAAAACTTGATGGCTGCTCTGTCAATTCTTCGTCATCAGTTAGGAACCTAGGTGTGCTATTTGAGAACAATAGAATATCAAAATCAACTGCAGCGGCAGATCCTTTTACTACTTAGCGCCCAAACTCTGGAATAACCTACCTAACATTGTTCGGGAGGCAGACACACTCTGTCAGTGTAAATCAAGATTAAAGACCCATCTCTTTAACCTGGCTTACACAACACACTAAAACATTTCTAATATTCAAATCCGTTAAAGGATTTTTAGGCTGCATTAATTAGGACAACCGGAACTGGGAACACTTCCCATAACACCCGATGTACTTGCTACATCGTTAGAAGAATAGAAGAATGGCATCTACGCTAATATTAGTCAGTTTCTCTCTTACTCCAAGATCACTGTAGCCACCAGATCCAGTTTGTAGCCAGCTCAGATGGTGGATCAGCACCTAGAGATGACTTCTACAGCCCTGAATGTCAGCGGAGATCAGGACAACTAGATGAGCCACAAAGACAGATCCCCAGTGAGGACCTTGTCTCCTAGACGGCCACCGGGACAAGACCACAGGAACCAGTTGAGTCCTCTGCACAATGTGACTTTACTGCAGCCTGAAACGTCTGGCCAGAGGAGAACTGGCCCCCCGACTGAGCCTGGTTTCTCCCAACGTTTTTTCTCCATTCGGTCACCGATGGAGTTGTGGTTCCTTGCCGCTGTCGCCTCTGGCTTGCTTAGTTGGGGACACTTAATTTGCAGCGATACCATTGACTTGATTGCAAATGATTGCAAGGATACTATTTAAACTGAACTGAGCTGGATGATGACATCACTGAATTCAATGATGAACTGCCTTTAACTGAAAATTGAGTGTTTACTATTGTCATTCTGCATTATTGACACTATTTTCCTAATTAATGCTGTACAGTTGCTTTGACAACCCGTATCGTTAAAAGTGCTATATAAATAAAGGTGACTTGACATATAAATATGCATATAATTATGAAACACTACTTTGTATTTGCCAGATCCTGCTTAATCAGGTCTCATCTAGTTTATAAATAAGCGGAACTGACCCAGTTTCACAAGCTACTCTCGCAATTCCGGTGTATGAAATCACTAAAATATTGAGAAACCGGGTCTTGGCACAACACCAAAATATCAACAAAAACTCCCCGAAAAGTCACATAGATCTTGTGATAATGATTAGTAAATGTATGTATACACCTGCATATAAAATGAGCCACTTTTGGCTTGTAAACAACACAATTTTATGATGATTTCATCAGATTTGGCTTTCATCTGCACGTGTTTTAGTCTCAAAAGCTTTGTATTTACAATTTTCATTAATTGGGTAAGAAATATGTACAAATTTATGATAACTGCACATACAAAAAAAAGGTCCAAATACAGCAGGGTTTATTAAGACTCTTTACTTCTAATAAACCCTGCGGTCTGTTTTCTTATTAGGGTTGCAGTTTCAATCCAACTCTCGAGTGGGCATAGTCAAAGCAACCATCACTCACAGGAGGGGCTGCCTAGCAATGCAGGTCTCTATAGAATTAGTGGCAATATTTAGTGTAAGAGTGCAAACTTGGACTTTAACTTTTATTAAAATATAAGCAGTGCAGATCTTAATATGCAAAATTGTTTGTTTATAAGTTAGTCATTTGTAGTGTCAATTTGCAAATGTAACCGAAATATGCTACATAACATTAAACAAAGCCACAACATCTGGTCATGCGAGTTACACAATGATATAATTGTTTTCAGGAAGAATGCATGTAGTTATATTGTGAAAATCTTTCATAAACAATCTACACTTTAATATTTATGTAATAAATGGAAAGGAAATAGAAATGACAAGTAAATATATTCATATATCTGGGAACTCTGTATTTGCATACGACGGCTTATCATTGCTGTTATTCAGAGAACCAGAGCTGGGTGTTCTATTAGCACCACAGTTTATAGTGTGTGAAAGAAGGATGAAAGAATCACTCACCGTTCCAGTCCTGCTGTTTTTCTTTCAAGGTGAAATGCTCTGTGCCCGTTCAAACGTGAGCGCCGGGTCCATGCTGGGTCAGTTTGTCACAGGTGAGAAGTTTGGGGGAAAAACTGTTGACTAAGCTCTGTCACCATTTAACACTGTCTGTTTATACCCTGCACATGTTTTTGTACGTTTACCTCGGTCTCTTTCTTTCAGTCTCTTCCCTCCCCTGATGTCATGCTATGTATGGCTGGGGTGGGTGCTGCTTCACTGACATTTATCATCAAGAGATGGCTTGGTTACTAGGAGAGGGAACAGCACAAGAGCTATTGTTGCTACAGAATGCTTTCATTGATGTGTCTCGCTGCACTGTTATTTAACTTGTTAATTAGCAAAATTGGACTTTTACTTTTTTATTTGATACAGTACAGTGTTGTGTAAAACTTCATGTACACAAGGCTAATATGGTTAAACTAACAATTCTAAATAAAATGGACGTTAACTGAAATTTAATATGAAAACTTTAATTTCAGCTAGTTGCAAAGGCAACGTTTCTCATTTAGTTTAGCTTTAAATATCAAAAGAAATTAAACAATTTTAAACATTTTGTATGTGCAGTTATCATAATTTAAAATGAAAGTTAAAAGCATACAACAAAATTATTAAAACTAACTAATTTCAAATGAAAAAAATATATACAACATTTAAAATAGTAAACCATAATAGTATATCAATAATCATTAAATAACTACACTCCATAAAATTCACGTGTCAAAAATAAAGCAATATAATTTAATTTATTATGCAAATGTTCATTTTCAAAATTCACAATTTTCAAAAAAAATGGAAATTCTGTCATGCCTTTTTTTTTTATTCTAAAGAGCATATGAAAAATGTCCCAGTGTTTTTTTTTGTTTTTAGTTTTTTTTACCTTCTTAAAAATATTCTTTTCTCAGAAAAAAAAGTCAGTCTCACAAGTTAGAACACCATGAGGGTGATCATTGGCTGAACTATTATTTTAAGCATGAAAGAACATGGTACCATCATGCCAAAATTAAAAGATTAATGTTTATGTGTCTGGAAAGCCATTTAAAATTCAGTTCTAAATACTGTTCAAATACAGTTTGGGCATTATTATGCCAAGAAACAGAGAGAGAGAGAGAAAAAAAAAGACAAAACATTTCATACACTCTTAAAAATAAAGGTGCTTCAAAAGGTTCTTCAAGCGATGCCATAGAAGAACCATTTTTGGTTCCACAAAGAACCATTCAGTCAAAGGTTCTTTAAAGAACCATCTCTTTCTTACCTTTTTATAATCTGAAGAACCTTTTTTCACCACAAAGAAGCTTTTGTGAAACAGAAAGGTTCTTCAGATGTTAAAGGTTCTTTATGGAACCGTTTAGACAAAAAGGTTCTTCTATGGCATCGTGAAGCACCTTTATTTTTAAGAGTGTAGAATGTACTTCCTTTTCCACAGACACATAATATCTGGCACTGAAATGACAACTGTAACAATCCATGGGACATGACCAACTGGCTTTTTGGTATTGTTGCAAAAAATTGGTATTTGGTATTGTTTACAGTAAGTAAATGATTAAGAGCTGTTTGTTCCATTTATAACTGACGAGACTGCGGTCATGGGTCATGTTTTGTAGTGAGTGGTTTACCAGCACGTTGATCATGTCTGGCAGCGACATCCTAAGCCAACCTTTTTTTCCCCCTTTCATTGTCGACTTTATTTCTCAACTTCCTCTTGTTCACATATAAAACATCAGGACTTACAGAATTTACTGGGTAGAAACACAACAATTACATCCTGTTAGGCATTTCTACAACATTATAAAGTGATATTCATATTACTATTATTACATACATGTATACACACACACATATGAAAAGTTCAGATGCAAAGCCTCTAAGTGCCATTTGAAATTTTTTTCAAATGTTTTTTTAATCAGGCTCCTATATGTAATAGGTTCTTTTCACTGCCATTAAAGTGAAATAACTGGACATAAACATGAGAAAAAATTTCAGACGGCACTTATACATGATACACTCTATACATGCTCTGCTCTAAACACAAAAGTATCAGATAACAGAGTAAACAAGTGTGTGTTCTTAAGAAGAAAGTTCAAAAAGTTACGAGAGACACAAGAGAATGCGGGAAGCACTCAGAGCAAAGGTCAACCGGCTACAGCCAGTTTAGAATCAGCGCGGCACACCTAAGACCAAGTAAGGGAATGACGGGGAGGGAGAAAACAGGAGGCGAGAGCATTCTGGGAAATCTCAGTGGGGTAGAGTGGTTTTGTTTGGATTAGGCTAATAAGGTGCAGCACAGCTCGGGTGTATTGTATTTCCCTTGCTGTAATCACTGTTTATTTTTATAAAAGTCGTTTCCTCCACACCTACAATAGAAAAACCCTGAGGCACTCAGTGTTTCAAAAAGGCATGGATTCCGGTAAGCTAGAAAAAGGGTCATTGTAAAATATGTAATTTTTTCACAGGCTTACTGTACAAATATCAAGCAAAACAAAAAAAGTTATTCTGAGTTTGACAAGTTTTAATGTCAACCTAAATCTTAAAACACACCAAATTCCCCAAAAAACATTGTTTACTTAGAATTTATTAAATATTTCATTTCTGTTACTGCATTGTTAAAGGGCTCATGGACTGTTTTTTTTAGTACTGTTCTCTAAGGTACACTTATAATGTTATCAAGATTTTTTTACATCAAAAAACAATTTAGAATAGGCTTTTTTTATGTCCCGTTTTTACTCCTCATAAATTTGCTCCGTTTTAATAGGTCGAACTGTACCTTTTGTAAACGAATCTGCAGTAAAATTAAGCGAACAAAGGACCAAGTTCTTACTGACGCAGTCTGGAACTTCATTAAAAATAAACTTCATCCACTCTTTCCTAATGTTGGGATCAGAAGGAAGGCAATGCAGAGATGTACAGCATCTTGTTGTCTTTATCTTTAGATTTCTGCCTCTCTCGTTATTTACACTACATGCACGAATCGGTGGGTGGGGCTAAACAGGCAGTGACGTAGAAGCAGGCTTGATCGTCTTCTGCGAAGGCGGGGTTTAGCCACACTATTACATCATAAAGTGGTACATTCCGCAACCTGTCTTTCTATGGCAAGCCGTTTTGACTTTTATTCATTCTCAGGATATGAATTCTTGATATCAACAATTCAATTTTTACTAGTTAAAATGTTAATTCTTGATATCAGGAATTAGATCTCTACTAGTAACAATTGCCATTTTTGATATCAGCAATTACATTTCCACTAGTAACAATGTTAATTCTTGATATCAACAATTCAATTTTCACTAGTAAAAACTATAATTCTTGATATCTGTAATTGTATTTCCACTATTAAATGTCACCATAGGCTGCCATTCAAAATCAATTGTTGATATCAAGAATTAATAAGTTGAAATTCCAATTTCACATATCAGAAATACAATTCTTACTAGTAAAAACCTTTATTTTTGATATCAGTAATCACGTGGTTACTAGTACAGACATCTATTCTTGATATCAACAATTTAATTGTCACTAGTGACAATGTTCATTTCTGATATCTGAACATGTATTTCTGATATCAACAATTGGGAGGGTAATTTCTGATATCTAAAATGACTTGTTTCTAGTAAATCACATTCATGATATCAGAAATGAACATTGTCACTAGTGACAATTAAATTGTTGATATCAAGAATAGACGTCTGTACTAGTAACCACGTGATTACTGATATCAAAAATAAAGGTTTTTACTAGTAAGAATTGTATTTCTGATATGTGAAACTAGAATTTCAACTTATTAATTCTTGATATCAACAATTGATTTTGAATGGCAGCCTATGGTGACATTTAATAGTGGAAATACAATTACAGATATCAAGAATTATAGTTTTTACTAGTGAAAATTGAGTTGATATCAAGAATTCATATCCCGAGAATGAATAAAAGTCAAAACGGCTTGCCATAGTCTTTCTAGCAGATTGGCTTCAATATAAGCCGTTTTTAGACTAAAAAGGAAAGTTATTTTGAGTTCTTGCATGATATTTTTTTATTGTAGGCCTACAATGACCTCTTATGTGTCAAAAGAGCAAGGGAATTTTGTTTTCTCAGTTCATGACCCCTTTAAAAACAGGAGTGAATTCAAATAAACCGGGCGTTATTTGACTCCGATTTACCGTAATAGCCCTGCATATCAGTAAAGTCAATGACACCCACGCACAGGTTTCATTTTTTCCTAAATCTAAAATACTTGGCAAAATCAGTGCATGGGGAATTCCTGCTTTGGTTTTCCCCATACAAACATTTACTATATCTATAACATGGTTACACCTTTTTTTTTTTTTTTAAGTACAAAAGTAGGCTACAGTAAGACACGTACGCCAGTATGACGTAACTTCTGGCTCTGTTTAGTCATGCATGACATCACCGTGTTTACAGACGATGACATCACTTGTTTAAAAATGCTAGTCCTCCAGCTACAGTCAGTTTGGCCGAGAACGAAAGGAAACCGAAACGCCTCCCCCCTACGTACTTTCATCCGAGCCGCCTTTACCAACTAGGTATATAAGACTCCTCAGCATGAAGCACCGGCACTTTACTACCAACCTTAAGAGTGCGCAACAAGAGAGAAGCAAACAAACAACAGGACAACATGTTTCCAGAAACGGAGTGCGGAATCTGCTACCGAACTTACAACCTCAGTCGGCGGTGTCCTCGACAGCTGTGCTGCAAACACACGTTTTGCGAGAGCTGCCTGGTGACGCTCCGGCGGTCCGCGGAGAGCCCTGAACCCCGGATAATGTGTCCGCTGTGCCGTCACTCCACGCCGCTGTCGGAGGCGAGAATCCAAGAGACCCTGCCGGTAGATGAGGACATGTTTGAGCGGCTTGTAACCGAGGGCTGCGCGGAGGAATGTGCGGAAGACGACGAAGACACCGAGGAGCCCAAACGGGACACGGTCACCCCACCAAAAGAAGACGTTTCACCCCCGCAAAGATCGCGTAAAAGACGCCTGGTGAAATGCTTCAATCGCCTGTGCCAGAAATTCACCGGGGATGTACGGAGAAGTGAGTAGCCTATTCCACCCCGTGTCAACTAGCATGTGCGTTTGAATGGCTTTCAATTAAGTTAATTAAGAACTAATTAACACGTGTCATTTGTGTTTTCAGATTGTATGACTGATGAAGACTTGAGGGACCTGGCAATGATGTCCTGCTACATGATGTGAAAGACAAGATTTCAAGTTCTTCACGAAGTGTCGCCAAAAGATGTAACCACACACGATTTAAGGGAGCAGATGTAATCATTTAAGGATCATCTATTGAAAACCACTGGTTTACTGCTGAACTGAACGTTTGGGTGGATGTGTCCCCTCCAGTGTTTGAGGGTGTCACGGCCCTGCCTCGAGGTTATGGATGGCAGTCCAACCTATGGATGACATGTGTTTGTGTGCTGAAGCTGTGGGATGTCAGCACATGGGACGCACAAGAGGACTGTTTGCTGTTGGGCGTGACTCATCGCCATAAAGATGTAGGGTTGTTCCAGAGAAACACATCAACAAAAACATGTCTTTTTTTTATGAACCACAATGCCTTATAGATTATTTTCTTTTAGGCCATTATATTTTTGGTGCTGTTTCTTTTCTGTTACAAAATCATGGAGACTATACTCACCCAGTTTCTCCTTTTTAAATTATTGTAACTTAATGATTTTGAAGAATTTCTATGAAATATACTTGTATTTATTCTGTCTATTAAGTTGAATTATAAGGAGTTTTTCAGTGTTGCATTTGTATCAAATGAAAGAGCCCTAATTATATGTCTTTTCAAGATCACGTGTGTATTTTTTTAAGAAGAGCATATAGAACTAGAAGCTAAAGTTCAAACACAAACTTTGATGTTGGCTTGGCAAAACCAGCCTCGGCAGCCTTGGGCTAAACAAGCCCGAGTACTTGTGTGTCCGGCGTTCTTGAGCTGCCCCGGTGCAAAAAACGTACAACAGTATTTTTCTATGGACCCTTGCTATTTTCTATTCTAATAAAAATCATAGGCTATGACAGCAGCTTCGACAGAGTTGGCTAGCTGGATGCCCTGCACATTTTGTATGTCTCCCTCAATTATCACACCTGATTCAACTCATCAGTTCATTAGTGGAGACTGCAAGACCTGAAGTGGGTGTGTCAGATATAGGGAGACATACAAAACATACAGTGCTGGGGCTACTTCATGGAGAGGTTTGAGAACCCATGGGCTAGGCCAGGGTTCCTCAAATCTTACACTGGAGGGCCAATGCGCTGCAGAGTTTAGCTCCAACCCTGATCTAACTCACCTACCTGTGATTTTCTAATGATCCCAAAGACATTGATTAACATGCTCAGGTGTGTTTGATTAGGGTTAGAGCTAAACTCTGCAGGAAAGTCTAATAAAAATCATAGGCTATGACAGCAGCTTCGACAGAGTTGGCTAGCTGGATGCCCTGCACATTTTGTATGTCTCCCTCATCTATCACACCTGTTTCAACTCATCAGTTCATTAGTGGAGACTGCAAGACCTGAAGTGGGTGTGTCAGATATAGGGAGACATACAAAACATACAGTGCTGGGGCTACTTCATGGAGAGGTTTGAGAACCCATGGGCTAGGCCAGGGTTCCTCAAATCTTACACTGGAGGGCCAATGCGCTGCAGAGTTTAGCTCCAACCCTGATCTAACTCACCTACCTGTGATTTTCTAATGATCCCAAAGACATTGATTAACATGCTCAGGTGTGTTTGATTAGGGTTAGAGCTAAACTCTGCAGGAAAGTGGATCTCGTGGGCCAGATTTGAGGATTCTTGGGCTAGGCTATGACAACAGCTTTAACAGAGTTGGCTAGCTGGATGCGAAATAAGTCATGCCTTTTATTTTTTTCCCTGTTTGGTATTTCAAAGTCCTGTCACCGAAGCGTTGTGGGCAACGACACAGAAGGTAACTGAAACAATGCGGTTTAATTCAAGGCGATCGTTAGGGGTACAAGCACAATGGTTTATGTTGATGATGCTGTTACACAATGGACGTGTCTCTTCAAGTAAATTATGAGGCCTTATGTGAGTCCTATTATATGCACAATATGAAAATAGATAACTAATGTAGTGTCCCTTCTTCACTTTTTCAGTAATGTCTGACAACTTGAGAAATATATTGTCAATACCATTACAATTAAGATAAAAAAAGTAATGGTCTATCAGTATTTAGGAGATTACAGTTTTTGCATACTTAATATTGGGCTTTATTAAAGGTTATGAAAATATAATGAATTCATATGCATTTTTATTCAGTCACTTAAATGACACATTTCCAAAGTCTTTGAACAGATCTTGAAGGATTTGCTATCCTGTGGCTCCCTCGTGTGGACAGCATTATCTTTATGGCCCTCATTTCTGAGCCACATTAAGATTTAATGGCTATTTTTTTTGAATGATTAGGAAAATGTAATGATTACTTTACCGATAACATACCCACATTAAACTCAAATTCACTAATTCTGTATCTTATTTCATGCTTTAAGAGTTAATAATCAATCATGCTTAAAATATCAGATAAAAATGTGTCACTTGTCAAATGGTTATTTAACAATTATAATATATAAACAATATAATGATTAACAGTTGTTGTGTTCATAATATTTTCTATAGACCCTTCTTCTTTTTGTTTTTTATTTAATCACTTAAATGAAACCTTTTCAAAGTCTGAACTGAGATCTTGAAGGATTTGTTATCCTGTGGCTCTCTCGTGTGGACATCATTAGCATTATGGCCTTCATCTCTGAGCCACATTACAATTAATTGGTCAATATTTTTTGAATGATTACAAATGTTTTATGATTAGTTTACTTATAATATAATATTATAATTTTAAGCAGTAATGATTGATTATTATGTGACTTGTTAAATGGTTATTTAACAATTATAATATATAAACAATATAATGATGAAAACAGGACAACAGTTATCGCTTCATGATATTTTTATAGACACTTGTTATTTTGTATTGTATTGAAGAAGGGTTTTATGACAACAAAAATTGTCATGGCTAAAAATTAAACTAATTTAATTCATATTGTTTTTCAATAGGTCAAGCACCTTTTCATAAATATGGCTGATTCCAAGGTTTTTTTTAGGATTTACATTTCAAATTCAAAAGTAAAAGTCAAGTAGCTACTTCAGGCATTTTAAGCAGCTTGGTAATATTCTAACAAGCAAGTTTATTGTGGAAATAAAAGTGTAGATACCAGTTAAATTGTGCCATAAACAAATTGCAAACAATAGTATAAAAGAGCAGGTTATTAGGGGTTTAAATCCAGAAATGGAAAAATCAAATGTAAAATAACATGTCATAGTTTATTAAATATAGATTAATTCTTGTTAGAGCAAAAATAAATAAATACATCCATACAAAAAAGCAGCCAAGATGAATGATTTTCTGGTTTTTATGGATGAGCATTGACGACAGAAAGCAGCTGGTAAAAGCGGTTTTATTTTTTTTCTCAACAGTTTATATTCACGTGAGACATAAACGACTATTTTCGATGATATTCGCCAAGCTATCATGTATTTTGAAATAATCTTGTATGTGATTGTCCGTTGTAGAGCTGAGAAGCCAGAATCAATGTGCTGCGGAGCACTTATAAGCACTTATTTGACCTCTATGATATGTTCTTCTAATAGTATTATCTTCATTCACTTAAGTGTTGTAATATACAATATATTTATTCAATTTAATACAAATTTACACATGTAAATGATGTAGTTCCTGAATGTAGCCTTTTTGTCCATTTAAGTGCTTAATATGTTTTTGCAGTTATATTCTGAGTGTTTTTTCACAAGTCTTTAAGACATGCAACTAAAGAAGTTTAATGAGGATGCTGCAGGCTCCCAAACACCTGAATTTAGCTCTTGTTGTGTTCTAATGGGTGGATTGCATGCAATCGCTGGAATATTTTATTTTAAAAGGCTCTCAAACAAGTGCAAATGCAGTAGTTTTTTTATGAGCATGTATGGACTGCACTGGCTGATAGTTCTCTCGTCTTTCACACTGTTCTCTGGCCAGACAGTCATTATTAATGAGCCCTGAGCTGGTAATGATCAGATATGTTGTGTAGCTTGTCCGTGTGAATGAAATTGATGTATTTATTTGTATTTTTAAAGGGGTAGTTGACTTTTTTTTTTTTTTTTTTTCTAGGCTTGATTGTGTTTATGGGGTGCAGTCTAATATGTGTTAATGCTTCGTTTTTTTTAAAAACGCATTATTTTTCACATAATTTACCATTATTGTACACCACTCTGTCCCTTCTCTGATAAACACCCCAATGAGTTCCTGTTTTTATGAAGCCCCTCCCTCAGAAATACACGATGGGCTCTGATTGGTTAGCTAGTCCAGTGTGTTGTGATTGGCTAAACCGCCAGTGCTCGTCTAATCGTCACGCCCCTCAGCTCAGTGCATGCATGTTGTGTTGTAAACAATGGCATCATCAATATTGCTTATCATTTTGAGCCCGATTGAGACGCAGAGAAGACAGAATCACGATTCATATATTAATAGATTTGTTCGTGCACCCCTAGTTTTGATGGCATGGCAACAACTCTTCCTCTTCTCTAAAGCAGCGCAACATGACCTCACCCCCTTTGTTGCATGTTCCCGGGGGCGGGTTTATGTAAATTTATAGGGAAGAAGCTTGTTGTAGTCCCTACCAGCCGTAATAGGCATTAAACTGGCATAATTTTAAAAGACATTATCTCCGTTTGCATTGAACTTTCAGTGTCGTAACTTTGCAGATATTGTTTATGATCAAACAGCAACATTACTAACTAATGTTAAAAAAGTGAAATCGCAATCAACCACCCCTTTAACCGATTTTAAAGTGAAACTGAGTAAGAGGAGTTATACGACTCCTCCCTCTAGAGAAGGGGAATTGCTCCTCTAGAGGCATTAGTCCTTAAAACATGTCTCAATACTATCTGAGGTAAGCATTCAGGCCTTCAATTTAGCAATACCATTCCATACATTTTATTCCATTTTAGTAATCATTTATTGTAATTTTAAAACTGACAATTTTTTTTATAGACTGGCTTTGGTTGGCTTGACTCTTTCTGTTGTGGGATGTTTGCCTAAAGTGTCAATAGGTAAGATGTAGTTTTTAGTCTATAAATATTTAGAACAGCTGCATGTGACAAAAGTAGTCAAAACTGTATTATTGTCCTTCGGGTGTTTTTCATATATATTGCATAATGTGTACAAATAAACGGGCTTTAAATTTGCTGCCGTATGCATTTATAAAATAACTAAATATATTGTTGGTTCGTCACCAATGCCTTTAGGACAGGGCTGTCCAAACTCGGCCCTGGAGGGCCGGTGTCCTGCAGAGTTGAGCTCCAACCCTAATTAAACACACCTGAAGCAACTAATCGAGCTCTTACTAGGCATAGAAACTTCCAGTCAGGTGTGTTGAGGCAAGTTGGAGCTAAACTCTGCAAGACACTGGCCCTCCAGGACCGAGTTTGGACAGCCCTGCATTAGATGTCATGGATGATTCAAAGCTCAAAATACAAGTGCTGAAAAGTTTCAAAAGTGTTAATCCACCCATTTAAAATCCAATAAGAGGCAGTCTTCAAAGGAACAATTGAACAGCAAATATCAGCTTCCGTGGATCAGCTCTGCCTCATACAACCAGAGAAATGATTTCAATGCAAAAAAAATCCAAGCTTCAGCCCCACTGACACAAGAGCTTCTGCAGATGTTATCTATTCAGTCCCAAATAATATCCAGTCCAATATCAATATCAGATATAATCCTGTTGAATTAGCAAGCGCCAAATTTAATGATGAAACCGATGCCAAAAGAACCTATGATTTCCAAACAGTCCAACAGGAACAAAATCCCTTACACTTTAATGGGAGCCAAATGAGCTCTAGTGATATTAATTTGGCCCCAAGGCTGGTGAGGAAAAAAGGTGGAATGCATAGATCAGGCTCATTTGGATATCAACATATTTCTAAATCAGAAATGCACTCAGACAGTTCACGACCATTAGGACTCAATGAACCTTATTTGAGGGAAAATATTCCAACCATTTATATGTCTAGAAGCTCAACTGTGAACCATAATATCAGGCACAAAAGTGATGGAAACATGCTGCTGGAATATTTTCTTCAAAGCAATGGCCAGAATCAAAAAGTGCTGAGGAGAGTTGTACCGGCAAATACATCTCCCTCTATTGTAACAGCAAATCAACAAAAGAGCCAACCATTGCCAGAAGCTTTTTCTGCTGGGACTGGAATTTCACAAATTTATTACGAGAATATGAGGGACGTAGCCCTTTCCAAGGTGTTTAAACCTCCGACAATCCCAACACCAATATCTCCTTCATTTAAGAGATCAAATTCAAATAGAGGTCATAGCATCCTTCCATTAAAAAAATCTTAGATCTTTTCTTCTCAGCATGATCACATCAAGCTGTCGAATTCTGAAAGGTTTGCCAATCCAAAAGCAAATCTGCAAAGCATTTTTGAATATGGAAATACAAAATCAGCCGCGAGCAGCTACACTCTCAAGAACATTCAGTTGACACAAAATGGTTAACAAAGAAGTCAGAATGTTGTGCCCATTCAAACCTTTCACAATCAAAAGAATTATGATAATTTGGCTACAGGTATATCTGCCATCAGGCCTTCAGTGACCAATAATGCCCGCTCTTACTTCCTATCAGATGAAAACAGTGGCATCCAGATGTCCGCGCTACTCAAACGGTCGAAACAAAACACAGACTTGAGCCCAAGAATGCAGTTCGCAAAGAACACCATGTTATTTTCAGAACGTGATAAAAATATTAATCTACCAGACCCAACAAATCATTAATTGAGGAAGCCAAGTCAGCATAACACCCAAAATAGGACACATCTGAATTCCTTCGGCCAAAGCACTGTACAATCGTTATCCATTAAACATTATCCTGTGCCAAGTCTTGTGCTAGGTAACACAATGAAGAGTCACGTCCACAGCGTTAGTCCATCTGTGTCTGGCACTCAGGGCGCATCTAAAAATTCAGATACGTCTAGTAGCCGAAACGGACCATATTATCTAACTTCTAAAAAGCTGTATGCTTTTAAAGGTTTCACATTTGTCCCTACATTGCAGACATCTCTACAAAAATCAGAAATGCACTCTGGCCAAAAGCCCTTCTTAAAGTCTTCATCTAATGTGCAATATGCCCCTGCTCGTCCACATACCGCCCAAAATGCACTCGCTCAAAAACCCTTGATGCGTGAGAGCTACGAAAAAACACTTTTCCAGTTCAAGGACATTGAATCAAGCCAAGAAAAACAACCTTATTGGGATCAGACAGATTCTTTTGATAATGGACCTCAACGTGAAACCATCTCTTCTACTGAAGGTGCAAGTAACCCGATGTCTGATGCTCTAAAGCACCATGTTGTTAGAGGTCAAGCTGTAGCAATGAAAACATCTCAAATACTACAAATAATGGAGCTGTTGACGAAGTTCAGTCTAAAACATCTCAGAGGTGGACTTCAAGTAGGCTTACTTCAGCACAGCCCACTAAATCTAACCAAGATGAATTCCCAACAGTGAGATTCTCAAATGGCAGTTTTGTTGGATCCAACTTAAATAGCATCCATAAAATCTAGCAACAGTCCCACATCAGAGCTTTTTCTTCCAATTCATAAGTCTTCTCTTATGAACAAAGTGACTGGGTATCCTCAAATACGCAATGCTGTAATCCAGCCACTTCGCAGGTATAGCTTGAAGGAACATGAAGATGTGTTAAATCCAACAAAGGAAATTAAAGACAGAAACTCTGCTGGAGTAACACGGTCAAATACTGAAAATTATAGTCCCATAAGATTGAGACCGACCAGCAGCGTTGTGATTGGTAGGCAAGCTGAAGACAGTTCAAACCACCAGAACATCTATGCCATCCCAACCTCTCAATCTGCAATTTATAGATCTGCTGTCGTTAATAGTCATAAAACGAATAGCTCTGCAAAGCTCACTTTCCAGTCACCTATGCACAGATCTGCTATGAAACCTTCTGGCAAAGCTAACATCCTTCAAGCTAATGCAGCTTCAGACTGGAGGAACAAAACGTCTCATATCTCAGAAGCAGATATTAGCCTTAGTGCTGTCAGTGTGTACCAGGCTTTAAGACCCACAAGCAGCTTTGCAGTCGGAAAGTACATTAATACATTTGATAAAACCTCACCCAAATCCAACCTTAACATGTCTTCAACAAAATCAGGCCTAAACCATTATAAACCAGTTCGGTTTTCAGATATAGCGGGTAGCGCCTCCTTCACCGACATCAAACCACATTCTGCTGACACCAAGGCGAAGGAAGAAGTGGATCTCGAAAGTGATCAAAACAGTACTAATTCAACATCAGTGATGGAGGAAAGTTTTAAAGTGCTGGTTTTTGACCGTTCCTCTATGACAGGGTTCCTCAAATCTTGCCCTGGAGGTCCAATGCGCTGCAGAGTTTAGCTCCAACCCTGATCAAATTCAGCTACCTGTGATTTTCTAATGATCCTGAAGACATTGATTAGCATGCTCAGGTGTGTTTGATTAGGGTTAGAGCTAAACTCTGCAGGAAAGTGGATCTCATGGGCCAGATTTGAGGATCCCTGCTCTATGGATGAAAGTGCAATGGATTTAAGTGTCCCTGAGCTTATGCCAGCAGCTGCTATAGACTTCACCACACAATCTCAGCTGTCATTTACAGAAGAACATGTGCGACCTCAACCAACTGTCTATTCCTCTGAGTCACAGCTGGATCCTGGGAATTATACCACACCTACAGCAGAGGATATTGATCCATTTTATGTGGGAACATTGATACCCAATACCACTTTGCAGGACAAAATGACCTCCGGTTGAGATCTGCCTCTTCAAATTTTCTGTTGTATGCACTCCAAAGGTAGCCGTCATTAACAAGACAAACTGCAATGTGAGGTGTTTTTCCTCTTCTGTTGGTAGATGGCCCCAGATCTGTCCTCCCATTAATTTGCATTAAATTTGTGAGTTCTGAGTTTCTTAGTTTGTTCTTTACTTCCCCCTGATAGTCATGATTGAAGAAAGAAAAAAATGTGGATGATATTAACCATTTTTTTCCCCAGCAATATATTAAGATGTCTTATATCAAACCGAATTTTAATACAGTAAACCTTGCATCCAAATGTAGCTTTTTGTTATTGAACACAAATCATGAAATTAGTTTACTGATGTGAGGATGGGTTCATAAATGTGAGCACACTTTGTTTCCTTCTTGCTGATTATTTTTTCTCGATAGATTAGTCTCCTAAGTCCATGGATTTGAATCGAGTTTGCTGGAAATGTCACTGACAAACTATGACTTAATTATTCAGGCCAATAGAAAGCTATTTAAAACTTAATCACTTAATTTTTTTCCCCTGAAATATGCAGACATTTTAACTTTAGGTCATTCCTGTTGTGCAGTAACTTTTTTTTAAACTCTGGAACTTTTAAGATAATTCATATTGAGTTGTAAATTAAGGAAGTATTTATATAAAAGTGAATACCAGACTTTAAAAAATAAGCTCTGGTTAAAATCAGGGACTCAAACTTTATTTATTATAATTTGACTATTTACACAGTGCCAAGAAAAAGAACAGGACAGAAATAAGGACCACCTTAACAATACCCAAGAGTTAGTTTATGAGTTTGTTTTTAACTGACAATGTCGTCAACTTGGTTAACTGTGATAAAACATATAAAACAGAATCAATCAGAATTTATTGCTAAAACTTACGTGTGTGTGTGCTGTTGTTTTCCCACCAAAACACTTCCTGTGGTTTGATGTCACTGAGATGTCATTTGAGACTGGTCTTTTTTTGTTTAAAGAGAAATTAAGTACAGGCTATATTCCCGAGCGAACATGTTTTGTTGAAACGTATGGATAAAAGAAAAGAATAAACAAATAGCAACATCCGCTTCAAGTGGAATTATTTAAAATTCACTACCCCATTCACTTAATTGTGATAAAAGACAACTTAATAAAAATAATAATGATGATAATAATCTTTATTTTCTATAGCGCCTTTAAATGTTACTTCTCAAAGCGCTTTACATAAATAAAACATCAAAATACACCATATGAAAATAAGCAAAGAAAAAAAAGGAAACATGCATTCAAAACTTAAAAATAGAAATGATATAAAATGAATGTAAAAATTCAAGTAAAAGCTATGCTAAATAAATGAGTTAAGGCGAGATTTAAAAATGTTAAGAGAATTCGCCTGCCTTATTTCAATAGGAAGGGAATTCCATAGTTTTAGAGCTAGACGAAGAAAAAGCCCCATCACCCATCGATCTTAGACGGGTAGACGGAACAATTAACTTGGGGTATATGGAGTTAAAACCTCTGACAAATATTGGGGTTCCAAACCATGCCCAGCCTTGTAACCAGTGTTGGGGTAACGCATTACAAGTAACGCGAGTTACGTAATCGGATTACTTTTTTCAAGTAACTAGTAAAGTAACGCATTACCTTTTTAAATTTACAAGAATATATCTGAGTTACTTTTTCAAAAAAGTAACTCCAGTTACTTTGTTTTCCCATTTATTGACTGACGGCTCTCCTGTCCCCATATTGGGAGAAATCGGGAGTACAGAGGCGTTGTGTGCGCTGTGTGAACATGATGCTACTGTAGTTCTAGACTAAATGTGAATGTGCATTAATTCATCCCACTCACAAAAAACTGATTTAGTATTCATCAAAATGAATTCAAACAGTGAAATGCAAACTCAGATTAATTATTCAGGCCAATAGAAAGCTATTTAAAACTTAATCACTTAATTTTTTTCCCCTGAAATATGCAGACATTTTAACTTTAGGTCATTCCTGTTGTGCAGTAACTTTTTTTTAAACTCTGGAACTTTTAAGATAATTCATATTGAGTTGTAAATTAAGGAAGTATTTATATAAAAGTGAATACCAGACTTTAAAAAATAAGCTCTGGTTAAAATCAGGGACTCAAACTTTATTTATTATAATTTGACTATTTACACAGTGCCAAGAAAAAGAACAGGACAGAAATAAGGACCACCTTAACAATACCCAAGAGTTAGTTTATGAGTTTGTTTTTAACTGACAATGTCGTCAACTTGGTTAACTGTGATAAAACATATAAAACAGAATCAATCAGAATTTATTGCTAAAACTTACGTGTGTGTGTGCTGTTGTTTTCCCACCAAAACACTTCCTGTGGTTTGATGTCACTGAGATGTCATTTGAGACTGGTCTTTTTTTGTTTAAAGAGAAATTAAGTACAGGCTATATTCCCGAGCGAACATGTTTTGTTGAAACGTATGGATAAAAGAAAAGAATAAACAAATAGCAACATCCGCTTCAAGTGGAATTATTTAAAATTCACTACCCCATTCACTTAATTGTGATAAAAGACAACTTAATAAAAATAATAATGATGATAATAATCTTTATTTTCTATAGCGCCTTTAAATGTTACTTCTCAAAGCGCTTTACATAAATAAAACATCAAAATACACCATATGAAAATAAGCAAAGAAAAAAAAGGAAACATGCATTCAAAACTTAAAAATAGAAATGATATAAAATGAATGTAAAAGCTATGCTAAATAAATGAGTTAAGGCGAGATTTAAAAATGTTAAGAGAATTCGCCTGCCTTATTTCAATAGGAAGGGAATTCCATAGTTTTAGAGCTAGACGAAGAAAAAGCCCCATCACCCATCGATCTTAGACGGGTAGACGGAACAATTAACTTGGGGTATATGGAGTTAAAACCTCTGACAAATATTGGGGTTCCAAACCATGCACAGCCTTGTAACCAGTGTTGGGGTAACGCATTACAAGTAACGCGAGTTACGTAATCGGATTACTTTTTTCAAGTAACTAGTAAAGTAACGCATTACCTTTTTAAATTTACAAGAAAATATCTGAGTTACTTTTTCAAAAAAGTAACTCCAGTTACTTTGTTTTCCCATTTATTGACTGACGGCTCTCCTGTCCCCATATTGGGAGAAATCGGGAGTACAGAGGCGTTGTGTGCGCTGTGTGAACATGATGCTACTGTAGTTCTAGACTAAATGTGAATGTGCATTAATTCATCCCACTCACAAAAAACTGATTTAGTATTCATCAAAATGAATTCAAACAGTGAAATGCAAACTCAGAATATGACGCAAACCTGCAATAATTAAATATGTTAAATAACACAAATGCATCTAATCCCATTTTATTAACCAATGTCTTTGCTGCTGACCTTTGATGATCCAGTTCAACCGTACTAAGCAAAAATTACTTTAGATAAACTAACAATTGTGCTTCATTGTTTTTTTTTTTTATTGCTGAAGAGTTTCTTCTCCTGCGTTCTACTGTACAGACGTGAATTTACTTTTCATTCAGCCTGAGGTTTATTCATTACACTTTTTGGTGTGAAAGAGCTTTTATATTAGCTATAAATAGAACTTCTTATGTTAAAAACAATCAAGCCCTGCTCATATTTAAAAAGTAATGCGAAAGTAATGTAATGCATTACTTGCCATAAAAAGTAACTAAGTAACGTAATTAGTTACTTTTTTAGGGGGTAACGCAATATTGTAATGCATTACTTTTAAAAGTAACTTTCTCCAACACTGCTTGTAAGCGAGCATCAGAATTTTAAAATCAACCCTAAACCTAACAGGAAGCCAATGCAAAGACTCCAAGATAGGAGTGATATGATCCCTTATTCGTGTTCTAGTTAGGATTCTAGCTGCAGAATTTTGCACGGCCTGCAATTTGTTATATATAGAACTTATAGATTTTTATTAAGACACACGATGATGACACGAGAATAAGATAAATAAGCACTTGAACAAAGTCAAGAAATGGTAGAGCCTATCAAAACGAAATAATTAGACTTTTTAACGCTTTTAACCAGGTTATGTCAACAATACGTTAGGAAGGTCGATCCAAAGTATTTTCACAGTGCGTTTTCCACAGATGACCTCCAGATGGAGTGTGTGCTCTGTCAGAATGACCTCAAAGGGTTCTTCGAGTGCATTGTGGAGTTATTTTGTTCTTTAATTAGGACTGAACTGCCAAAAGAACCTAGCTGAAAAGGCATGTGTATTTGCGCAAGCGTGCAATGTTATTACTCTGAACCGCTTTGCAAATAGCCTAGCAGGACTACTTTAACCGAGTGTATTAAAAACTACAAAATTTTAAATGACTTTATTCATAATTTTGCAAGGGTATTACTCACTTGAATGAATCGCCATGTTGAACAAAATCAAAATGTTTTCTGATCAAAAACATCATAATCATTAATGACAGTTAGAGTCTTGCTGCTACAATGGCGTACTATCAAAGCCGTAACCGCCACATTTGTAAGAATGACCCTTAACCTTTTCCCAATTGATGGGCCTATGCAAAAAATCCCCTTGTCTACGCCCCGTCCACACTGACCCAGCATGAGGCAAGGACACAGAAAAAAAACAGGGGCTTTCTGTCAATCATGACTACATACATTGTACAAAGGATTACCACACTTCCCCATAGAAATGCTTTGAAAATGGAACATTCCACTTCCAAGAAAGCTGTAAAATGTTAATATTTTTTAACAATTTTCCATTTGCAGTTTAGTTTAACAAGTAGCCTAAAGGTGGACCAAAAGACAACAATACTGAAAAATGCCTGTGTCTGCGTGAACACGTTGAATTCTGTCGTTTTTTCACCCAAGTCTCCATGTTTCCCTCCCTCTTTCTCTCTCGGCTGCGGGGGAATTCTGTAGCATGTGTCTATGGGTTCTCAGGCAGCTCTAGGGGAAAATAAAATATAGAGGCCCCGCAGTGACGTGACCCCTCCCCGCTCTGCTATTCACACTCTGTACAGCTAGTCTAGGGTGCTGCTAGGGTACAGGGAGCCTTTTTGTTCGGATGTGAAGCCAACTTCTGATAGCTTCAGTCTCAAGCATTCAGACAGAACCTCCAAATCTCATCTGAGCTTCAAAAGAAACCTCAGTTTGACTCAGTCACTCTGTCTAGGCCAGATTCACTGGCACATAAACATACTAAATATGGCCACATTTCTCGGGAGAATGGGAAATGGGGAGAGCCTACATGGAGTGAAAGAAACTGGCAAGAGAAAAGGGTTCGAAAGAAAGCTGTTTTTGTTTAGGGATAATGAAAGGGTATTAAAATGCATTAAAACATAATTACCCTCCATGCTGTGGGCGACGAGTACACACAGCAAAACTACTGTTCCCCATCGACCTGCGTCTGCTGAACTTTGGTTGGACCTTCCACTCAAACGAAACGACTGAGCAATCAATGAGGCTTGTGGATTAAACTCATTACTGACTACAACTGTGCCACATTTAAATCTGTGAGGACAGGAGAGGGCTGTAAGAAAGAACACATTCAGAATTAGCTTGTGATAACCAAGACTAGTATTGTGTCACTCATCATGTGCACATATTCCCTGAACTTCCTGCCTTGCTGCGCCAAAAGGGAAGTAATAAAGCAGGAAGACTTCCTGCTGTATCGCTCCGCTGTAAGAGTGTATTTTGGCTGTTAGCAGCCATATAAATATTATAAGGTGAAAGTAACTTATTTGAGGCAGAACAATACTGGTTTAGGACAAGTAATAATTTGAAATAAATAATGTCTGCTGTGTATTTTAACAGCATTTCTTGATTCTATTAGTGTAAGATTACACGAACAAAGTGATTAGCATATTTATCTGTACCTACAGTTAAACTTGTATATATTCTGAACATTTTGTGATGTATTTCGTAAGTACTGTTAATAGTACTGTTATTTGAAACTTTCTATTTATAAAATCATTCAAATTTTTTTTTTACGAAAAAAAATGAAGCACAACTGTTTTCAACATTGATAATAATATTAATATTAGAATATTAATGTATTCTGTAGGATGACATTGAAAACTGGAGCAATGATAATCTGAAAATTCAGCTTTGCATCACAGGAATAAATTAAATAAATTTAAGGAATAAACTGAATGGAAGACAATGTCAATATTATCTCTAAATGATTTAATAAAAGCTTATGTCTTTGCTCACAACCACTAGAATATGGAAAGAACTTTTACTGTACCTTCTGATTATTTTTGTCTTGTTTTTCAGTGCAAATGTCTAAAGATTCTTAAATCAAGATATATTTACAAATAAGTCTTGTTTTGAGAAATTGATCAAGTTTTTTGTTGTTGATGTTCTAAGCATAAACATTTTTGTTCAGTTTTTCAGAGAATAAAACTTTTTATGTTCCATTTGCATTTAAGTAAATACATTTTCATTTAAGGATGTTGAGATGTTTGTACTGGAAAACCAAAATATTTAGGAAGATACTATTTTTTGCAGTGCTTGCAACATTTAATGCCATGACTTTTGAGTTTCTCTCAGATTTAAAGGGGTCATATGATGCGATTTCAATTTTTCCTTTCTCTTTGGAGTGTTACAAGCTCTTGGTGCATAAAGAAGATCTGTAAAGTTGCAAAGACTAAAGTCTCAAATCCAAAGAGATATTCTTTATAAAAGTTAAGAGTCAGCCACGCCTACCTAAAACGGCTCGTTCTAACACGCCCCCACATGTCTACATCACTATGTGGAAATATTACTATAAATACGCTGTGTTTCAGTGTGAAAGCAAAAGCACTTTATTTGGCCTTCCGGAAGTAGATGTAATTAGGAATCATTGGTTAAGATTTATTTACAACAGAACAGCACAACCCAGATGTTCAAATTTGTGCAACGCATTTTATGGAC
>NW_015505406.1:938015-946474 GCF_001515645.1 Sinocyclocheilus grahami
TCAGCTGTCTTAACCGCGGCTTGTGTACTGCATCATCACTGTGTCTGTCACGCGACTCTGTCGCTCTTTCGGGCTTGAACTGATGGTAAAACTAACGACATTATTAACTGTCTTGATATTTACTTTGAAAGCTGAAGCTCACGATTATGGTAAGGAAAGTTACATTTCCGATGCGTGCTTGTGGTGTTCAGCCAATCACAATGCACTGGGTCAGCTGGCCAATCAGAGCAGACTGCGCTTGTCAAAGGAGGGGGCTTTGTTGAAAACGACGTGTTTGAGAGAGGCGGGGCATAGAGGACCTACAATAATGTACAGTATTTGAAAAATAATGTGTTTTTTTTAACATTAAAGCATGTCAACATATTCTGTTACACCAAATACACAAAATAATGATCTTTAAAATAGCATCATATGACCCCTTTAAGACCTTTTAAGGCCTTAATTTGTGGAAGGGCGAATTAAGACGTTTTAAGAAACGCAGAGTTAAAGGAGCCCTTAAAGCACGCACACATCTGCTGCTGCCAGATACATGACTGTGGCTGCCAGCTGCTGATACATTCAGCTTTTTGTCACTTCTTTTCATGTCAAAAGTTCAAAAGACTCTTTCCTGCAGCCTTCAGCCCTGTGCTGAGTCACAGACCCTGGGGACCAGACGGTGAAACTATAGACTTGTGTGGATTACAAGCAGGTCACGGGTGGAGCACACCTTCAACTTCTGTTTGTCCTGTAGGTGAGAGTGTTTGTGTCATCAGAGCAATAGCCGTCAGGTTTTTCCTGCATGTGCTGCTGATGTGCGCAAGAATATAAAATGCTGCTGCTTAGCAAGTGTTTCTCAGTGCACAGAGTTTGAGGTTTAATTCACCTTGTCCCGGGGCCACTGTGTGTTCTGAATAATACAAGTACTCCTGTGGTAATAGGCCACCCATGAATATGTGCCCTCACTTCCAATCCTAGACGCCCAGCCTTCTACCGATGTCAGTGTGTGTGCACAACAAGTTGAAACCAGACCTTCCACATAAAGATCTCTTTTGTGCTGGTGAAACGTGCACAAAAAATTTGTGGAATGACCCTTAAGACTCCATATACTGTATCTACCAGCTCTGAGTAAAGCTAGACAGCTTGCTATTCATAGATGTATAGGCTGAGATACTGTTACCAGCCTATCTGTCTAGAGAGCACAGTGAATGAATGACAGGACACACATAGCTACTATGGAAGCTGGCTCCGCCTCAGAAAAACAATAAAAAAAGGCAACTGTGAGATAAAATTAAATAAGAAATAGTCAATTACAAGAAATAAAATTGAAATTCTGAAAAATAACGTCACTCTGCATCATAGGAGGTGGGTAAACCAACCCCAGGGTCAGGCTAAAAGTAGCCTAATAATAACTACACAAGTCATAAACCCATCTATTTTAGACAAGTAGCCTACCAGATACAAGTGTCATGTCATTAAATATTTTTAATACGACTGAAATTGTATTTAACTTCATCACAATTTAACAAAACATTGTTAGTTGGTAATTATAGTGCTTCAATCCCAGTTATTCAAACAGTGAAAAAATTACATACAGAAAGAGAGCAAAGAACATTTAAATTTTTTTTATTGAATCTCTTACTTGCGTTGTACAGTACGTACATCTGCCCTTCATTGTTTATGAAGAGAGAATTCGCCAGACAGCAGAATTCAGTCACTGAGCACGCGCACTGAACAAAACTCTGGCGTTTCAGCGATGACTCACCTGAAAGCCTCTGATTGGCCATTACATTCATAAGCTCAAAACAATCGTGTGATTGGTTAAAATGCGCAACGCTGAAGATATTGAGAAAAATATAGCAAGAGCAAGAGATTCACACTTCATCCTGTTTATATATATATATATATTGGCTTGCCTGACCTTTTTTGAAGCAGCTTGAAATACTTAATATCACGGTCCAAAAAAAGTGTATTATTAATATATATTTGCTACAATCCCTATCAACAGGAACAAAACACCGCTTTAAAATAGCTTCAAAGTTCTCAAGGTTTCTTATGCAATATGTCAACAGTCCTCTCTCATCTTTCACATCATTTTAATGTGTGAAATACATTGTTAATAAGGGATAGTGCATCCCAAGATGAAAAGTTTTTCATCATTTACTCACCCTCATGTCCTTTCAAACCTGTGTGACCATTTTTTCTATTGAACACAAAAGCAGATATTTTGATAAAACGTCTGAGTGTTGTTTTGTTCATACAATGAAAGTTGATAATGTTTGGATCTCAACGTCTTTAAAAAATATCTTCCTTTTTGGATGAACTATCCCTTTAATAAAGGTCAACACATTTTGCTTCGTAACTCCAACCTCTCAAAGACTTCAGTGATATTGGAAACATGTGTGTTCTGAATGTATTTGGGATAAACAAGTATTACTCAGTAATACTCTTCGGCTTGATGTGATTAACCTGCGGTCTGATCGTTGAAATGTATTATCCTATAGGATTTGAATGATCATTATGCGGGATTCCCCTTCTGATAAAAGGAGCAACTGGTTATGATCATTGTGTTTTTGTTTTACAGGTTGTTCTGTGTGTTCGACCAGCTCAGTCTGGATTCAATAATCACTATTTGTTACATTTGTATCCAAGCAATCACACGTCAGGATAGAACATCCTGAAACAGTTTAGCAAAGAGTCAGGAACAAACATACTATGCACGCACTAGTGCCAGCACAACCGTCGGACACTTAAAATCATAAATATTCATATCAAGCAAAATGTGTTATTTCTTAAAGAAATTGTTTACTCCCTCAAGTTGTTCCAAACCTGTACGAGTTTCTTTCTTCTGCTGAATGCAAAAGATGATATTTTGAAGAATGTGGGAAACCAAACAGTTGCCGGTTGCTATTGACTTCCATAGTATCTTTTCTATACTATGGAAGTCAGTGGCTACCGGCAACTGGTAACCAATATTCTTCACAATATCATCTTTTGTGCAGAAGAAAGTAAGTCATACAGGTTTGGAAGAACATGAACGTGAATAAATAATGACAATTATTTCAATTTTGGGTCAACTATCCCTTTAAATTAATTCAGAAGAATTTTTAAAAGACATACTCATTATAATGAAGTAAAAAACTAAAAAATACATGAGAGAATCATGTTTTTAACACTCCTGTTTTTATTTTACTACTGTTGGCCAGCAGTGGGTGTCACCGTGATACAGTGTGTGGGGGTTCATTCCCAAATTATTTCCTTTACACTCCCCCATTCTGGACTACCATTGGTATAGTCCAGTGTGGATTGGGTCAGCTAGCATGCTTGCGTGCCAGTGGAGGTAAGCTACCGCAGGACACCATCACAGAAGCACCCCACCCATAGACTAAAAATAGATGCTTAGTGTCACTGAGCCAAACGTCTGTTACTGGTTCCTTTCAGGACACTACCGCGAAGAGAGCAGAAGGAAGAGAGACAGAAAAGAGACAGGCACTTAAGTACTAATGCATGGCTAGAACATGTCACGCATGGGGCGAAGGGGTGGAGAAAAGAACAGGGAGGACGATGAACTCGTCAGTCAACACATGTGTGATGCTAGGTTAGCTGAACACCATGCGAGAGTCATAATTACTTCATCTTCATCATTTTCTCCAGAAGCAGTACCATCAGCGTTGTTGACATCTTGCCGCAACGCTTTCAAAGACTCTCTTTTCCAGTCTGTTTTTACATCAAATTAAAGAACAAGCACGTCAATCAGTGCCTGAACAATTGAAAGTCTATATTCAGAAAGCGACAATCAAAAACAAGAGGCACTTTTTGTGTACTCATAATATGTTCAACAATTGTGAATCATTCGATCCTTTTTGTGAATACTGGACACAAACGGTTCAAGCTTCTGTTGAAGGTCAAAGGTCATTGTCATTGGCTCCACTGTCTTCATTCTCCTCTCTGATTGGTTATTGTGATTGTCTGTTGAGAGTCCGGAGAGCACAGGCAGTTGTTGCTCTTCTCGTTTGGCACATGTTCCCGTTGGCTGCAGCAGCCAGTCACTGCAGATGTCTTTGGAAAGTGCTTGCGAAGATTGTTGGGCTTTGTGCATACACCTTACTCTGTGTTTCTGCTCCGCATTCAGGCGCACGGGAGAGCGCCGGCGTTCTGTTTCCCAGAATTCCATATTGCTGCGGCATCAACATTCTGAAAAAGACAAATTAGATGTTGAATATTCTAATACAAGTGAGTGGTAGTGTTAACTTAGTGTTACTGGTATACTATTATAGTTATTGGTAACATTTTGGATTATATATATATATATATATATATATGTATGTATATGTGTGTGTGTGTGTGTGTAATTTTAGTTAAAGTTTTGATAATGTTGTTGTTGTGTTTTTGCACAAGTTTGTGTTTTTAGGTTTCCGCTTATATTTGATTTAATTTCTATCCGTTAATGTTTATATAACTTCAAGTAATGAAAATGGTTTTAGTTTGTTAACGATAATAAACCTGATCAGGGGAGATTTGGTTTTAAGAATAATCCTAAAAAAAATTTTTTTCTAATACAAATTTAAAATGCATTAAGGCTGTTACATTTTGATGTCTGCCATGAATATACCTGCAATCTAAGAATAAGGTGAACTGAAACTCAAAAATCAATAGCTATGTTCTATTGCAGCTGTTCTTATCAGAAGAACTATTTGCATATGCATCATGGCACATGGCAGAGCTGTACAGGGTTAAATTACCTTAATGTCATGATGATGTATAATAAGTCCATATTGCCGTGGAAATGTAAATGCGTTTACGAGAGGAGAACAAGGTCACACTTAAGTCACATGCAGGGTTAACACCTGCATGCATGCATAAGACAGAATATGCATGTTCAATTAACTTAATCAATCCAGTGTGCGTCACTGCTTGGTCCACAAACGTGGCCTCCAGCATAAAAAACAATCACTGCAGAATAACAAATTGATGGCCTTTATTCATAAAAGCAAAGATGAGCTTGTCTCTCCCTCTGCCTAGTATCCTTTCATTTCCATCCATTATTGTGCTATTTGTAAAGAGTCAGAGTCATTTAGACAAACACACAGCAGAGACAGCAACTCATTTAGAGGGAACACTGAACATTTAAAAAAAAAAAGTCAAAATGTACAGCTTAAATGGGTCTGATAGCTTTTGGTTTTGTTTCTAAGGGAACACACAAAATGATCAAATGTATACCTTTAATGCACTAGCGGTACATATAATGCTTTACATAAAAGCACCAGCATATAAATAAATATACACTGGAATAATCATAACTTATAATTAGTGTACTGTAACATGTATGATTATTCCAGTGTATATTTATTGGGCAGTCCTGAACCAATCAGACATATAACCAGACACAAAACAAATGTTGATTAATTGATTGATGACAAATGAGACATACACTGAATTATTAGATTAAATCAACATTTTGTTTACATGGTATTTATTCCTAATTCACAAAAAATAAGAAAAACAGAAGACATGTAGCACCTACTGATGATGCCAGTAGATTTATGATCTGTTAATTGGCCTCTAAATAGTTATTGGCAGATGCTAATAATCTCAAAATTACCAAATAAATGAATCCGCTTGGCTGATATAATGGTCTATCACTAGTAGAGACATTATACAACATTTAATATTTAACATCCACAAATTTACCACCCCAATTTTATATAAAACTATTATCTTCTAATGTAGACTAATGGAGGAGGTTTTGTATGTGTATGGACTGTACCGTCTTCTAAACTCAAACCCTTGTGTTAATTGTTGCCCAAAAAAAAAAAACATGTCCATGACGGAATAAACCAACAGGTGAAATATCAGCTAAATCAAATATCAACAGTATGCGATTTAAAAAAAATGATTTTTTTTTTCTATATTAAGTTATTGATGTACTAAAAAATGACATGTTTTGACAAAGGGGAAGTAAACAAAATTATTATTGATGACCTGAAAATGTACCAATGTTCCTTTTCCTTGTTGCTCTCAATTTTCTAGTCTTGGCTCTAATTGTAAAAGGTTGCCCCCGCCACCTCTGCTCCTCACTGAGCACAGATATATTTAGTCCCTCTAGAACAAGTTGTTCCAAGAACACAAAGAGACTCAATCAGAAAGAGAGAGAGGAGAAGGCAGAAATCAGATGAGAATCAATACACCAACATTTGGCAATGCAGCACCTAAAACACAAATTATGCTGGTGACAGGTCATGCTAGCCTTTTTCAGAACTTTAAGATTTCATTATACTACTTGCTGTGTAGTACAATTAAATAACTTATATATGGTATAACTTTATTTGCACCTTTATACATTTCTCAGTTTATAATCAATGGTGGCGCTTCAATAACCGATGGAGTAGAAAAGTGTGCATACTGTTAAAAACTACTTAATGCTACAGCACTAGTTTGGACATGACAGCTGCAGTGCTGCAGGTAGAAAGCCATTTCCTGCACTAAGAGCCATAATGAGATGAGAGAGATGGATGGATCTGTGGTCTCATTTCATCACGTATCCTGCCATCCGTACACTGATCAATTTAACAACGCCTCTGGGACATCTCTCTCCCTCTCTTCCCCCTCTCTCACTGTCTGCTCTGTGACATGCTTTGTTTTATCTGTCTGTCTGGGTCACCATACATTAGTGTGAGTGTGAGTACAGTTCGGCATGGGGAGAGCGTCTGCGGACTGTGTGAATGATGTCTGTACATTTTAGAGTTTTATTAACTGATTTAATGTTCATACATCAACCAAGCTGAACTGCTAGAATCTACTAGAAACATTTTTTTTTATTAAATTAACTTGAGTACAACGATGTTAAACTTAAATAAGGTATTAAGTTTGCAGTATTTCTTTCAAAATTAATACTTCAGAAAGAATGCATTCAATTGATCAAAAGTGACAGCAAAGACATTTGTAAATTAAGATTTATATTCAAAATAAATGCTGTTCTTTTGAACTTCCTATTTATCAAAGAGCCTTATTTAAAAAAAGAATGAATCAGTTTAAAAGAAAAAAAGCAGCACAACTGTTTTCAACATTGACAATAATAAGAAATGCTTCTTGAGCAGAAAATTAGCATATTAAATGATTTCTGAAGGATCACATGACACTGCAGAACGGAGTAATGATGCTGAAAATTCAGCTTTGCCATCACATGAATAAAAAATGTCTTAAAATAAATTAAACCAGAAAACAGACAAAGACAGAATTGAGCAACTAAACTCTGAAACAGAATTAGAAATGTTAAGCAATATCAAACATTGCAAAAGAACAAGCAGAAGAGAGACACGATGTACTGCACAGGGATATTAATGTTCATAACAAAAAGTTCCAATCATATTGATGAAAAAAAAAAACCCTGCCTAAGATGGTTTGCTGGTTTTTGTTGATTTTTACAGGTCTTGCTGGTCTAAAAGCCTGCCTGAGCTGGTCTTCCACTGACCTAGATGCTCTCCCAGCTTTCTCAGTTGACAAGTGCTCAAAACCCCTCAGAACAGAACGGACCAGCCTGACCGGGTTGAGAGACTAGCTAAGCATCTCAGGCTGTTGGCAATCATTTTGTGCACTTAAATGGCAAGGTTATGAAAAGCCAACAGTTCTTATACAGCTCAGAGGAGAAAAACAACTGAAAGCTGCCTAAAAACAAACAAACAAACAAGGTCAATTCAGCTTTGCCATCACATGAATAAAAAATGTCTTAAAATAAATTAAACCAGAAAACAGTTATTTTAATTTGCAGTAGTATTTCAGAATATTACTGTTTTTACTTTATTGTTAATCATATAAATGATGCTTATTGAGCATGAGACCACTTTCAAAAACGATAAAACTCTTTTACAAATTTCTTATATATTAGATACAAATGAAAACTGAAAAAAACCCCACCATATTAGATAAGAAAGCATTCTTTTTTCTTTTAAAATTACAATTATTTTACTGTGTATGTTGGCATGCGTTTATGCTTTTTAAGTGACAAAGATAAGAAAAGCTGATGAGAGGCCTTAAATAGTATTCTGGCATATAGTATGCAATGCCTCCTGTGTATGAAAGCATGTATGGACAGCTATGTGTGTCTCTGAGTGCCTGTATGTGACATGCTGATCTTTCCTCTGCGAAAGAAGTATGTGAGTGACGTTGCCTTTTCATCCCCTGAGGTTGTCAATCACTGACCAGCATCACATCAGATTTAGGCGCGACACGATGATATGTTTATCCAGGAGTATGTATGTGTGTGTGCCATTCAATGGGGTCTTAAAACATTGACATGTGTGTGTGTGTGTGTGTGTGAGTGAGAGAGAGAGAGAATATGTGCTCACAGTTAGGAAGAGTTTTGCTCTGGGTATTAAAAGGACCCAAGAGTAAGCGGTACATTTATTGAGCAATGCTGACTGAGCCTTTTCAGAGCTTCAGTTTTGGACTGAATTTGTCCCCCCCCCCCACACACACAACCCCAC
>NW_015505406.1:946686-955846 GCF_001515645.1 Sinocyclocheilus grahami
CCCCCCCCACACACACACACACACACACACACACACACACACTCACTCTCTCTCACACCAGTTTACTTAGCTTTAAATATGTTTCAATTAGTAAAAGCTAAACCAAAGAGCTTTTGACTTTTTAGAACATGATTTGGTTTATATATTAATCATTTCTCCAAATGAGAACCCTGAAGGGAAGTTTTGTCAGACTTAGCTCTATTTTTCCCCAAAGTATAGCTAAATAAACACACACAGGCACATACCCTTGAAAGCCATGCCAAAATACAGATCCAAAATGCTGCCTGATCAAATGACTAATTATTAATAGGCATTTACTTCTCTAGTTTTTTCCTTCCCACCATCCTCCTCTCTTTCCCCTGCAAGTTTAAGGTTTCACGCTGTAACTTTATTCTGAAGAGCTTCAGCGAGAATTTGTGGCTAAGTGCCTGGTCAACACACATACACACAGGGGGACAGGCAGCGGAAACTATTTATTCATGAGCAGAACAGAAAAGACTGTGTCGTCCCTGGCGCATCTCTAAATGAGGGATGAACAACCAATACATTCTGTCTTTCTTCCACTGCTTGTACTTTTCTTTTCACCTATCTGTCACCTTAACAGGCATCACACAACTAGACAAAGATAGGCTCCAGCATCCATACAATCCTATGTATGACAAGCAGATTAGAAAACAGATGAATGTATAGAAAAACTATTAATAAAATATCAAAACAAGTGCCATGTGCAAATCAAACAATATTTTTGTCAGAACTAAATGATTAACTCTTTAATACTAAACTAACCAAATAGTCTCGATGGCATTTTTGTGGATTTAATCCCTTAACTTTACATTAAATTAATACTTTGATATTTTATAGTTGTTAAACTTAGATTAATATGTCCATAATTATATATATATATATGTATATATATCATATTTTTAGTTTGATAAATGAACAGTATGCTTATGCTCTTTGCTGAAGAAACATTTCTTATTTTTATATAAATGTTGAAAACAGTTGTGCTGCTTAATATTTTGGCACAAATCATGATCGATTTTTTTTTTCATGATTTTTTGATGAATAGAAAGTTCTAAAGAACAGCATTTATTTGAAATAGAGATTTCAAATACAGACTCTCACTTTTCAACCAGTTTATGCAATTTGTGCAAGTTCATTTTTTTTTTTAAAAAGGGAAAAAACCTTGCTGACCCCAAACACGTTTGAACAGTAGTGTATACACATTTGAAAGTGTGGCTTAAGTGTTCAGATACTATTTGGGGCTGCTGGATGTTGAAAAGAGAGCTCGAAAGATCGAGAGGGGCTGGGAAGTAATACAAGAACTTTTTTTTTTGTCTTGTCAGGGTGGCTCGTAAAGCATGTCACATAAGCCCTCCAGTATTTAACCTGCCAACTATTTGAAATAGAGATTTCAAATACAGACTCTCACTTTTCAACCAGTTTATGCAATTTGTGCAAGTTCATTTTTTTTTTTAAAAAGGGAAAAAACCTTGCTGACCCCAAACACGTTTGAACAGTAGTGTATACACATTTGAAAGTGTGGCTTAAGTGTTCAGATACTATTTGGGGCTGCTGGATGTTGAAAAGAGAGCTCGAAAGATCGAGAGGGGCTGGGAAGTAATACAAGAACTTTTTTTTTGTCTTGTCAGGGTGGCTCGTAAAGCATGTCACATAAGCCCTCCAGTATTTAACCTGCCAACACACACACACACACACACAGGCAAGCACACAAACCCACACAGAAATACTTCATCATTCACAGAAAGAGAGACGCTGTCACATAGATCAGATTAGAAAAACACACTGAACAGAATCAGCCCAGGTATGGCATGTTTAATATAATATGTAAAAGTGCTGAGTGTTTGTTTTCACATGCACTCACATGCGCTCGCGCGCACACACACACACACACACTGCCGCCTCTTGGGTCACTGGGTTTAATCTCCACTCTTTCTCATCTCGCTAGCGATGATGAGATGCTGCAAGGCCGTTTATCCCTCTGGAGGTTTAAAACCCTGCGTGCGCTTCAGTATGTGCATGTCTGACTGTTTGTTTGTGTGAGTTTGTGTGGATGAGAAAATGTAGCCTTCCTGTTCCCTTTTAAATAAAAAACAAAAATGCACACAAAAACACAAACAAGACTTTTTTTTAGAGAGAGCGTGGACGGTAATTACGGAGGGAGGCATGCAGAAAGGAATAAGGGATGAGCAATGCTGACGCACATGTTGAGGTAAGTTTGAACATCTGTATGTCACTCCTTAAGCCCTTCAGTCACTGCATATTCAAACCAGAAAGAGGAAGAGAGCAAACTGAGAAAAAGAGATAGAAAGAGGGAGAGGAACAGACAGAAATAGAGATAAAACGCTGAATGGGGAAGAACGAAGACGGCTGAAAGTTTAAAAGAGCTGCAAAGAAATGAAGCGAGGGTTGAAAGAGAATGTAGAACAACACAGAAAAAGACGTGGAGATGCGAGGCTGAGCATCAGTTTTCATTATAGGCATAGTTCAGGCAAAAAAGAAATTCTGTTATTATTTGCTTACCCTCAAGTCATTATAAACGGGTACTGTTTGCTGTTATTATGTGGAACATACAACAATGCTCCTGAACCGATGCCGTTTTGCTGTCATTTTTTAATTTAGGCATAGCTAGATGCGAGCTTTGGTTATAGTTAATAAATCAATGCAATTTATTCCTCTGAAGGCAAAGCTGAATTTTCAGTATCCATTACTCTAGTGTCACATGATCCTTCAGAAATCATTCTAATATGCTGATTCGCTGCTCAAGAAACATGACTTATTATAAGTGTTGAAAACAGTAATATTATTGTGGAAACTGATGATTATTAAATTCTTTGATGAAAACAGTTCAAAATGTAAAAAGTTCAATTTAAATATCTTACTGATCCCAAATCATTTAAATATACAATGTACAGTGTAAATGCAAAAATTTCAATCACACAAAGTTGTCAGAATCATTTCAATAACAAGCAAGTATGCTGTTTTTTTTACCCCTTTTTGAAGCGCCCCAATCACAACGAACTGTCAATGTCTTGCAAGAGCTGCGATTCCCCCAGAAATGTCTAGTTTGTGCACCACTAAAAAACAACAGCTGATTTGGAGGGGCATGAGGGTGCTATCCAGATTTTTTTGCTGATTTATCCCTTTAAGTCTTTGACAGGTTGACACTCTGAACAGCTACACACTGTACAAACAACCAGAGTTCTGAGAAAACAGCAGCTTCTGTGTGTGAGACGGTCACATTCGGACTGGAGCGCTGGGGAGAGACAGGTTGATTTAGTTAATTGAATGTATGGGAGTGTTACATAATTTAGCCTGAGGCCCAGTCTGTTCTTTTAGCCCCCAACAAGTTTAAACCAGTCTTCAAGGGCTACACTCACAGAACACAATCTGTTTTACAAATCCACAATGTTCAACTTGGCTTATTGATCTACTGTAGCTGCATGAATGTGCATGCACACATATGAGTTTAGATTATTGTGGCTTTGATTGGTATAATTAAGATTATGATAACATTCAATAATTCATTACATTTCTAAAATGTAATCTAGTCTACAATATTTAACAATTTACAAAAACAAACAATATATACATCAAAATTTTATGAAAATGTACTTATAAAAATGGTAATTTTATACAAGAGATAAAGCGTAAATAAATCAAATGTATTGTTAAAAATATTACAGCATCAATATTAATAGTTATAATTAATACTATTATAATACATATTTTGTTATACTGTATATTAAAATCTAAATATTTAAATAAATTATTATTATATATTTTATTTTTCAATTATTATTATTATTATTATTATTAACTACAACAATAATAAAGCAAAAAATGTGTCTAATTAATTGCAGATTTTCAGTTTGGATGCTTTTCGGTGATATTAAAAGTACTTTTTTTGCATTGCTGTCCTGTCTTGCCCCATTTATTCAAAGCCATGAAGCTGAAGACACACACACACACACACACACACACACACACTAAACTCCAGACTGTGGGAAAAATGATTCATTAGCAGACTTTAATCAGTTTTGTTTCCCACAGGCCCAGTAAGCTCTTTACACACAAGCCTAGTTAAAAGTGGAATTGAACAGCAAGAAAAAGCATATATATATATATATATATATATATATATATATATATATATATATATATATATATATATATTGTGTGTGTGTGTTAGTGCGTGCTCATGTGTTAGGCGTTTACATTTGTGTGTTTGTGCAGAGAAGGCCAGATCGCATCTCAAGAGTGTGAGCATACATTGAGGAGGGCGGTCATGGACAAAGACAGAATTGAGCAACTAAACTCTGAAACAGAATTAGAAATATTAAGCAATATCAAACATTGCAAAAGAACAAGCAGAAGAGAGACACGATGTACTGCACAGGGATATTAATGTTCATAACAAAAAGTTCCAATCATATTGATGGGAAAAAAAAAACCCTGCCTAAGATGGTTTGCTGGTTTTTGTTGATTTTTACAGGTCTTGCTGGTCTAAAAGCCTGCCTGAGCTGGTCTTCCACTGACCTAGATGCTCTCCCAGCTTTCTCAGTTGACAAGTGCTCAAAACCCCTCAGAACAGAACGGACCAGCCTGACCGGGTTGAGAGACTAGCTAAGCATCTCAGGCTGTTGGCAATCATTTTGTGCACTTAAATGGCAAGGTTATGAAAAGCCAACAGTTCTTCTACAGCTCAGAGGAGAAAAACAACTAAAAACTAAATGCTGTAGAATTTTAAAAGAGTGGTTTGTCTGTAACTTTTGTGCATCTTCAGCAAGAATGAAGTATCAGCAGCCTCTCAAATGTTCACAGTTTAATCAATTGTTTTAGAATTAATGTATCTTATTAAATGTCCTAAAAAATAGTAATAGTGTATATAATAACTTTCGATACAGTAATAGTGTATATAATAACTTTTGATACATTTGATACAGAAGAGAAAGGGAAAAACTGGGTTTAAAGAAATGTAGTAATGTTTTTTTAATGACACTTATTGTGTAGGTGAGTATAATCTAATTTGAGTTTTTTTATAGCGCTGTAAACCCACACTCAGACACACACACACACACACACACACACACACACACATTCTAAGACCGGAAGTCTAAACAATGCTTTAAGCCATTTAACAAGATTAAGAAAATATAAAGAGAAGAGACAGTCAGAGAGGGTATGTGAGCTGATTTGAAAGATTACTGTTGAAATCCCATTGACTGCTGAACCAGTTTGTTCCTGCAAGAACACCTTTAATGAAAGAAAAACCTTTGGTGCAAAATAGGCCCACATACACGCACACACACACACACACTACTGTTCAAAATATTGGGGTCAATAAGATTTTTTTTTAAACGAAATGTATACTTTTAGTCAGCAAGGATGCATTAAATGGACCAAAAGTGGCATTAAAGATATTTACAGTGTAAAAATATTAAAATACAAATATAGTAAAATATAAGTATAGTAAAAAATATTACAAATATTAAAAAAGAAAAATATTTTAACTGCTTTTCAATTAAATAATCTTGTAAAAATATACCACAATTTCCACAAAAATATTAAGTGGCACAACTGTTGTCAACACTGATAATAATCAGAAATGTTTTTGAGCACCAAATCAGCATATCAGAGTGATTTCTGAAGGATCATGTGACACTGAAGACTGGAGTAATGATGCTGAAAATTCAGCTTTGACATCACAGAAATAAATTACATTTGAAAATATATTCAATAAGAAAACAGCTATTTTAATTCAGAATATTTCACAATATTATTATTTTTCTGTATCTTGCAGTAGTGTAGTGTACACAAACTAGGAATAGGTTACAATCATCAGATTTTTTTTATCTATATAGATTTTGTATTTTTATCTGCAATGATTTTAGTATCATTCTTGTACTTTTAGATAGTTTGCACTGTAAAACTTGCATGTGCTTTACATTTGCTGGAACCAGCATTCACATTAAAACCATTTATGCATTTGTAAGGCAGTGACAAATAAATCTAATAAATTTTAGTTAGAGACTTAAATGCATTGTTTTCTATTCCGTTTCACTCTGTCTAGCTGTTGCAAAAACTAGTCTTATCTAAAGTCCCCGGAAGAAATTCATCTGATTGGAGTCATGTAAACCCGAAAACAGTCTGATTATACAGACTTCCTCAAGAGAGATTAGTCACCTTCACTTCTTGTCCTTCATTCAACCCACCCAACAAGTCCATTTTAAATATGTGTCCCTAATGCAAACACACTTACGTCTACAGCTGCAGTAAGAGATCTAATCTACTGTATTTTTTTCACTCAGGGTGTGTAACTCAACAGAAGTGCTTACTGAACAATGCCATGACCTGAAGAGAGATGTAACTAAGAAAAGATGAACAGTACTGAACACACACCCTAACATGCCTTGGAGTAGGTAACGGGAGTGGGTCTTTCCATTACCTTTAACCTGTGAAACTAGATCTGAAGAAGACTGTGTTTACTCCAGTTTCAGCAAAAACACACACACACATGCTCATTTTTCTACAAGCCCATAGGTCTTAAAGAGAAACACAGTCATTTTGCCTCCAATGCACTCCTGTACCCACAACATCAAGCCTAAATAGAAATAGTGGGAAAAAATGCCCTGACAGACCCGTGTGCCCTTATTGCTCCTTTCCTTTTCTTATCTGCCCATCGTTCTGTCTTGGCTGTCTCAGCTGACAGCCTCACTCTCAACGGAATGAGCCCTGTCAGGTCTGAGATAAAGAGATTATTCACACACACACACACACGCTCACACAGGCACTTAATGGAAATGTACTGTACCTCTCTGAGATTACGATGATCGGTCGATTTGAAAATGTCAGCTGATCTTAAAACAACGCTGAAGACAGACGCTCTCACTATATGCATAACATTTCTTGATCTTGTATATTGACAGAATGTTTTTTTTATTTGTATTACTAAGAAAGTTAGAATTAACACAGCCAAATTTGCAGTATAACTTCTAGCTTTTATAAAAAATTAGGCTTAATAAATAAACCATATTTTTTGTACATTTTGTAAACAAAAGTAAATATCTAATGAAAAATATAAATGGGTATATATATATATATATATATATATATATATTCTATTTTTCTATTTTACTTTTAATATTATATATTTTTCATTTTGTGAATTAGCCCACAAGTTATATCTGATTGAAATATAATTTTCTTAGAGTAAAATTAACAATATTAAAGTTAAATTTAACTCCATCAATGTTGAATTAACATGGCAAAATTTGAATAATTTCTAGTTTTTATTGAAAATGATGCTTAAGCCTTAAACAAATATTTTTTGTAACTTCTGTTTGTAAACGAGTTAATGTCTAATTAAAAATTAGACACATAAATATAGTTCTCAAAAATTCAATGCAATTTTTTCCTGTGGTGAAGCCAGTGAAAATATTGGCAAAAATAAATCTGAACTACTGACCCAATGAGGTCAGAAGAAATAATCCTGGTTTTTAAGCCCTGAAATAAAAAAAGATTGCATGGATGGATGACAAAAAAAAGAGGAAAAAAGATGAGGTGAAGAAAAGTGCCAGAGGAAAAAAGTGGACAAAAATAAACAAGATGTTCTTCAAGCAGTAAAACGGCAGTGAAACTTGAGCAAGAACTCTCTGTGAGGTCACAGAGGAAGAAAAACCGAGGCATGGTCATATGCGTCTCCATGGCAACCATGTGTATCTCTGTTTCTTTGACGCAATAAGATGGTAGATCAAACTCGACAACACTCTAACTCTTGTTCTTTCTCTCTGGCTCCACATCGAAATACTGGCTCCTTACTGCCGTGTCGTGAGTCATTGTTTAGCCTTGGTCTGCATTGTGCAATTGAACTACTGAAAAAAAGCTGAATGAGCATCCCATGGGTATGTACAAATGCTGTAGGACTTTCAAATGCAAAAAAGTATTCTCGTAGCTTCATAAAATTAAGGTTAAACCACTGATGTCACATGGACTTTTTTTACGATGTCCTTACTATGTTTCTGGGCCTTGAACATGGTAGTTCCATTGCCGTCTATGCAGGGTCAGAAAGCTTTCGGATTTGATCAAAAATACCTTAATTTGTGTTCTGAAGATGAACGAAGGTCTTATAGGTTTGCAACGACACGAGGGTGAGTAATTAATGACAGAATTTTCATTTTTGGGTGAACTATCCCTTTAAATCAGATGTGTTATTGACAGTTCAACTAACTTTAACAAATTTGCTCAGCAAGATTCTATTCAAACTGCTGCTTCGACACAAAGAACGAAAAACATAGTATTTTTTATCAAATGTACTCCAATAATAACTTTTTACAGTGTGGAACTAGACATAGCACCTCATGTGAAAATAGCTAAGAATGCATATTTTACATATTTTACATCAATGCATAAAATAAAACTCACATATGTAGAAGTTTTTGCTATGAAATCCTTGCATACGTATGTTTTAGGCAAAATTTCTCTCTTTTTCCCTTTCCCTTTCCCTCTCCCTTGCTCTGCTTAAAACAGGGATTGAGTTGTCTATTCATCCTTTACGCACTGAAATCCTCCCATTTCCTCTCTCTCCGCGCAGTCAATGGGAGATTAAGCGTCAAAAGACAGTAGCCCTGGGCTCTAGCTGATGCTACTCTCTCACACACACACACACACACAATACTGGGCATGCATCCAGACATACACTTTGCACAATCTGTGTGTGCGGGTTTAGATTCTACCCTGTTCGTTTTATTCTGTTAAAAAACTGCAACTCTACAATCACTTCTGCTGAGTTAAGCAGGCCTGCCGAACAGGCAAGTGTAGGCACAAAGCAGACGAGCGGGTGGAGCAGGTGGGGAGGGCCGTAGCACCTAGCCTCTAAGGATTGTGGGTATAGCTGCAGGTGGAGCAGGGTCAGTAATACTGACAGATGTAGCGACTTTGACGTAATCACTGTCTGAGCATAGACGCAATACCACATAGACAAACATTACATAACCACATCACTGGAATTAAACAAATTATTAAAAATTACTATTTAAATAAATATATGCATAAGAAATAAACAAACATTATTAAAAATAATAATAAAATTATATATATATATATATATATATATATATAATAAAATAATAATATATAT
>NW_015505406.1:956497-957944 GCF_001515645.1 Sinocyclocheilus grahami
TATCAAATAAATGCAACCTTGGTGAGCATATATATACATATAATATACAGTATATATATTTTTTTCCCCCCAAAATTCTTTTATTAAAAGGTCCGTACTGTAACATTAGAAATTAATTTTTTGTACTGTCATTTTTCATCAAATTAATGCATTCTTGCTGAATAAAATTATTAATTGCTTCAAAATCAAACAAACAAAAACAATTGGATGGTAGTGTCCAATCAAAAAGGTTTTAAAACATAGGGATAAAAAGAAAAAGAAAAAGTTCTGTCTTCATTTACCTACCCTCACCTCTATGACTTGCTTTTCTTCTGAACACAAAAACAATGTTAGGCAGAATGACAGCCTCAGTCATCATTCGTTTTTACCGAATGAAAAAAAGATGAGAGTGAAAGGTGACTGAGGCTGTCAGTCCCTAACATTCTGTCTAACATCTCCTTTTGTGTTACAAAGATGAAAGAAGTTTCATACAGGTTTGAAACAACATGAGGGTGAGTAAATGATGACAGAATTTTCATTTTTGGGTCTACAATCCTTTTTTTTTCTCCACAGAATTAAATTAACTGCATTTACTTCCGAGACAACTGGATGCAACTTGCTGCAATAAACATAATAAGGACATAATGTAGCATATTTTCTTTCTTTTTAATAATGTGTTGTTTCACATACTATTTTAGTAGACTACACAATGTATACTATGCCATATGCTGTACAGTAGTGTTCTATTCAAAACATAGTCAATGTTTTGATAACACCATAGAGCCACAATGTTTACACTTTGTAGAGAAGCCTACCAACAAGTGACTTACTTATGGTTGTCCCAGCAAATAAAACCAGGATTGGAAAAATATTTTAACTTAAAAAAATACTCACAGCACCTTCTAAAAGCTGTTACCAGAGATATTCTACAGCCCACGTCAACACTCAAATTCCTATTCACTTTGCTATTTAAATTCACAACTAACCCATATTTTCCCAGGCTATAGGCGCTGATATCAGAACAGTCCTGAGGAAAAGAGCAGCTATAGAGCCCAGGTGTGGGCTTTTCTACAGAAACAGACACTTTTGTTCGTCTCTCTCAGCTACATCTGTTCTACAAGGACGTCCAATATTACCTTACCAAGCCCGTCCTACTTTCTGCCCTCCTGGACCAGTGCTACTTAACAACTATAGCTACAAAATATAGTACGTTTAAGCTAAAATTAATCAGACTAACTATAAACCTAGGGCACCTCACAGACTTCAATTAAATCACAGTCATACAATATATACTGGAATAAAATACAAAATCCCTCTTTCCGAAGTGCGACAGCTTTTGCGTCAAAGCAGTGCAGACACATTTATAGCTGTTTGAGTAGCATATAATCCTACTCGGATAATTCAGTAGGAACTGAGAGAGAGAGATCTCAAGAGAGATCTGCTGGCACATTCGCTTGTCCACTCTCCA
>NW_015505406.1:957954-984701 GCF_001515645.1 Sinocyclocheilus grahami
TAAGACCTTCGTTCATCTTCAGAACACAAATTAAGATATTTTGAAATATCTTACTCTCGTGAACACACAGCAAAGACTGACATGGAAGAGAAGAAAATGTTGAATAAAGTACACAAAAAAGTATTCTCGTAGCTTAAAAAAATTAAGGTTGAACCACGGATGTCACATGGGCTATTTTAAGGATGTCCTTACTACCTTTCTGGGCCTTGAACGTGGTAATTCTGTTGCCGTCTATGCAGGGTCAGAAAGCTCTAGGATTTCATCAAAAATATCTTAATTTGTGTTCTGAAGATGAACGAAGGTCTTATGGGATTGGAACGACATGAGGGTGAGTAATTAATAACAGAATGATCATTTTTTGGGTGATTCCATTTAAAGAGATGGCTCGATCAAAAAATTTTATTCTGCTATTTACGCACCCTGATGTTGTTCCAAAATTCTCTCTTTCTTCTGTGGAACATAAAAGAGGATATTTTGAAAAATGTCTAAATTTTTTTCTGGATTGAGCCCTTACGAAAAGCTGAGATGACCAGACACCTGAGAAGATGCCAACCCCTCCGAGGACCTCAGATGACACCAACCCTGAACCAACATAGAAAACTACCAAAATGTCCTATAAGTTTGATCACAACATATAATCATTGCACCTTGACAGTCAGATGTTACTCCTAAATGTAATTTAGAAACTTTCATTTTCTGTGAAGCTGCTTTGCAACGATTTGTATGGTGAAAAGCGCAACACAAACGTGAATTGAATTTTCTGTTTATACAACTGAAGTTAATAGTAAGCAGAACTACTGTAATGGGTTCCAACATTCTTCAGTATACCATCTTTAGTGTTCCACAGAGGATTGTAAGTCATACAGGTTTGGAACAACATTAGGGTGAGTAAATGATAACAGAATTTTTATTTGTAGGTGATCTAACCCTTTAAGAACTACAGTGGATGGGAAGATTTTTGTGTACAACAGGTTAAAATATTCATTTCTGGTGCCGTGACCCGGTGACTACTGTAGGTGTTCGAGGAATAAAGGCTTGATATATAAGAGCAAAGATGAACTTCAGCAACACAAAGTGCTGATAGAGTCAAAGGCCTCACTGCTGACTATCACAGCTATTTATACAAGTGAGTGAGTGGAGAAGTGGGAAGAGAAGAAAGAGAGAGGAAAAGAAGGAACATCAGAGGCCTGATCTTTTTTTGCTGTGTGCATTGCTTCTAAACATATAACATATATCTGTAGGAATATAAACATTTTGTCATCTACATAGTTTCACGTCATTCCAAATCCATGACTAGAGTTCTTCTTTATAATGCAACAGAAATTTTGAATAACTATGCAAAAAAAAAAGTAAAAAAAAAAGAAGAAAAAGGATATTACACACACACACACTTGTGTGATGGTCTTGTGTGATGACTGATGAAGGATAGCGTTGTAGGTCTTGTAAGGCACGTCAACAGATCTTAAATCTGAAACCTTCGTCAGAATGCTCAGTCTCTAATCTAAAACCCCAACATAACTGCTCCATTCATAGAGCTGGACAAGCAGCCACCAGATATACAGAAACACACACTTGGGCGCGCACACACACACACACACACACACACACACACATTCACATAGTTACCTGGACTGTAAGGGGATTTAAAGCTTACAGGATTGCTGAGCTTTCACTTCACTCACATGCACAAACACCTAATTCAGTATTTAAATATTTATCAATTAGTAATAGTAGTAGTAGTAATACAATTATAAATACATAACGGTTTTGATTATAGAGTCTTTTGCTCACCAAGGCTGCATTAATTTGATATTTGACATACAGTATATATATATATATATATATATATATATATATATATATATATCTATCAAATAAATGCAACCTTGGTGAGCATATATATACATATAATATACAGTATATATATTTTTTTCCCCCCAAAATTCTTTTATTAAAAGGTCCGTACTGTAACATTAGAAATTAATTTTTTGTACTGTCATTTTTCATCAAATTAATGCATTCTTGCTGAATAAAATTATTAATTGCTTCAAAATCAAACAAACAAAAACAATTGGATGGTAGTGTCTAATCAAAAAGGTTTTAAAACATAGGGATAAAAAGAAAAAGAAAAAGTTCTGTCTTCATTTACCTACCCTCACCTCTATGACTTGCTTTTCTTCTGAACACAAAAACAATGTTAGGCAGAATGACAGCCTCAGTCATCATTCGTTTTTACCGAATGAAAAAAAGATGAGAGTGAAAGGTGACTGAGGCTGTCAGTCCCTAACATTCTGTCTAACATCTCCTTTTGTGTTACAAAGATGAAAGAAGTTTCATACAGGTTTGAAACAACATGAGGGTGAGTAAATGATGACAGAATTTTCATTTTTGGGTCTACAATCCTTTTTTTTTCTCCACAGAATTAAATTAACTGCATTTACTTCCGAGACAACTGGATGCAACTTGCTGCAATAAACATAATAAGGACATAATGTAGCATATTTTCTTTCTTTTTAATAATGTGTTGTTTCACATACTATTTTAGTAGACTACACAATGTATACTATGCCATATGCTGTACAGTAGTGTTCTATTCAAAACATAGTCAATGTTTTGATAACACCATAGAGCCACAATGTTTACACTTTGTAGAGAAGCCTACCAACAAGTGACTTACTTATGGTTGTCCCAGCAAATAAAACCAGGATTGGAAAAATATTTTAACTTAAAAAAATACTCACAGCACCTTCTAAAAGCTGTTACCAGAGATATTCTACAGCCCACGTCAACACTCAAATTCCTATTCACTTTGCTATTTAAATTCACAACTAACCCATATTTTCCCAGGCTATAGGCGCTGATATCAGAACAGTCCTGAGGAAAAGAGCAGCTATAGAGCCCAGGTGTGGGCTTTTCTACAGAAACAGACACTTTTGTTCGTCTCTCTCAGCTACATCTGTTCTACAAGGACGTCCAATATTACCTTACCAAGCCCGTCCTACTTTCTGCCCTCCTGGACCAGTGCTACTTAACAACTATAGCTACAAAATATAGTACGTTTAAGCTAAAATTAATCAGACTAACTATAAACCTAGGGCACCTCACAGACTTCAATTAAATCACAGTCATACAATATATACTGGAATAAAATATAAAATCCCTCTTTCCGAAGTGCGACAGCTTTTGCGTCAAAGCAGTGCAGACACATTTATAGCTGTTTGAGTAGCATATAATCCTACTCGGATAATTCAGTAGGAACTGAGAGAGAGGATCTCAAGAGAGATCTGCTGGCACATTCGCTTGTCCACTCTCCAGCTCCACAGGGTTTGTTGGGACCATACATTACTCCGCCCCGTTGGCGTGCATAAATAACCCCAGATTACCTACTGTCAACTTTAATCTCTCTCTGTCTCTCGCTGTATCTTTCTTTCCATCTCTCTTTCTCTCATGTATACCCACACTTTCCATCTCTCGCGTTCGCTTTCTGGCTGACCGCTATCAAACAAGCTACAACCAGATTGGGTCCTTCAGGACTACTAGGCTTCTGGAGCTCTGACTCAGTCTTTACTGACTCAATTTTATGACAGCTATCAGTAAACATAAAAAAAACTTATAGACAAGATTATCAGATATATGTAGTAGGTACACAGTTCATCTGTAAGGGATGCTATAAATAAACTTGCAAAATGTTGACAGTGATAAACATACTGGTAAGAATTGAGTGAGTCTGTTTCAAAAACACAGCTGTTTTTGGCCATTCCATGGATTTATACATTTAGCTGAAGTATCATTGACAGTTTCCAGTTGTCACAAATCCGGTCCGTGGTCTGCTCACCACCAGAGGTTGCCTTCTGATTAAATTGACTCTCACACCACACAAACTGTTGCAAGTCACCCTGGACTACATTTCCCATGCTCCATTGCACTGATTGGACTCACCTGCAGCCAATCACACACACACTATATAACAACCACTCAAATCTTTCTCTAATCGCCGAATATTGTTTGCGTTTATCGCTCTCCTAGTGGTAGCACTTTATGGAGCCAGTTCCCTGTCCTAGTTCTAGTCTAAGTCTAGTCACGTCATATTGCCTGTTTCCTGATCTTCTGCCTGTCTTGGTTTTCTCTCTCGTCTTGTCGTTTGGACTCTGTTTGTACCTCGCCTGGATTATCATCTGTCTGTTGGATTACCCGTTTGCCTTGCCCTGTTGGATATTGTACGCCGGAGACTGTTCACGTCTGTCCTTGGATTACTCTTTTGTCTCGCCTGTGCCATACCTGTTTACTGGTGTTACCCTGCCTGTTTCTGACCATGTCTGTGAATAAAGCTTTGCAAATGGATCCGCACGTCTCATGTCTCAGTCGCCCCGTTACACCAATGCAGAACTGAGAGTAAAAAAAACATAGGCAGATTTCAGGATCAGTGTCTGGTGTGTAGTGTTAAGAATCAGTGTTTGTGAAAGTGGGATTACAGGTTATTTAAAGGAATATTCTGGGTTCAACAGAAGTTAAGATTAATTGACAGCACTATTTTGCTGAAAATATATACACTATCCTTCAAAAGTGTGGGACCAGTAAGATTTAAAAAAAAAAATGTATTCAGCAAGAATGCATTAAACTGATTTAAAATGTCAATATACGATTTTTTAAATGTTACATGAGACTTTTTTTTTAATATACGCTGCTACTGAACTTCATCGAAGAATTCTGAAAATATCACGGTTTCTACATAAATATGAATCAGTACAACTGTTTCCGACAAATCAAAAAAAGAAAAGTTAGTTAGGTATATGGATGTTAACAGTGACAATTTAAAAAGATTTAAAGCAGAAATGTGACGCTTATAATTTTATAAATGCACTTACATTAATTCTTTCATTAGAATAAGGATAGTGTATTTTTTGGGCTATAAAGTTGTTTTATGATTTTAGGAATTACGTCATGATAACAATATTGGATGTTGTTGTGTGTTGGAAATAACTTCACAAAGAAATGTTTTCTTCACAATAAAAACATCATGTTAACATTTATTGCTTACGTTTTGTTGTACTCTTTAAAAGGTGAGTACTTTAACATTTGCAAATTGCCCTCCTTACTGCCACTTTAAGCGTCTCACCATGTTTTTTGCATTGAATGAATAAATAAATAAATAAATAATGAGGGACAGGTTGAAAATAGTTTGTGTTAATCAACATTATACCACAGTAGCTGTTGATATAATTTGTACTGAACTCATAAAACTGCTTTAAATATTCGGGCCTCTCAAAATCAGTGTAGCCAGATGTGGTTGGGTGTGCACGCACTTTGTCAATGCAAAGCATAAATTAAGTCCAAGAGTAGCATTTTACAAGTATGCATAGGTTTTAGGGTGCATGAGTGCACAACGGATGACATTCTTTGAATAAATGGATGTGTGTCCGAATGTGTGCAAATGAGTGCAGACTGTGGTGGAAATATAAACTATGATCCAGTTAAGCAAAACCCCCATGAGTAGTTAAAAAAAGCCATTATTACCCAACAATATCAGTGTAGGGGACCGTTACAAAACTCCTGAAGTGTCTCTGTGTTGTATTATGTGGTTATGGGTATTTATGTGTGGGATTAAGAGATTCAAAAATGACCTCAGCTTCACTTCACCCATTTAGGTAAATGTTGTCTTGTGGTTATGATATGGATGAATGATCTTTCTCACTCTCTCTTGTTAACACACTGGCACAGTAGAGGAATTCACCTCCCTCTGTGCCAGTAACTGCGCTGGTCTAAATCCACTGCTCTCTACGGCAGACTTGAGATACACGTGGCACTACCACACAGCAAGAAACAGAGTCCTGCCAGAACTTCAAATAGTCTCAGTGTGTGCACGGGCATGTAGGTGTGTGTTTGAGAGACCTTAAGCTGCATTTATTAAGTGGCTGCCTTGCTGATAGGAGGTTTACGTTCCCTCTCATGCATGTACTAGAAAAAAGACTCTTCTATATACCATTCCAACTCAGAGATATTATAGTTCTCAGGCATTCTGCTGCCATTCCTTTCACCCTCAACTTTCTCCCACCACTTTCCTTCCATATCGCAACCTCTAATTCATCTCATTCTCTATTTTCTTTCCCTTGACTGCTAGTGGGAGTTTGGATGTGGCCAGTGAGACCCAATCTGGAGTCCAGCCAGGGAAACTGCTTTCATAATTGTTCCCCCCAAAAGCACTGAAAATCCAAACAAATGAACCCTGAAATGTTCATCCGATTTCCTCAACTCCCACCAAACATGAAAACCTGATCCGACTCTGAGCTTCTGACTTTCTTTCCATCTTTTCTCTATCTGCCATTCACACACTGTCTGTCTCTTTCACTTTCTCTCTTTCACTCCCATTGTGCCATCTCTTTCTCACCCTTGTACTATCTCTCCCTCCTCCTCTCAATTGCTTTAATCCTTTCTCAGATTGAAGGGGAAGGGGGGGGGGGGAATTCCCATACTACATTCTCTCCCAAAAAATCTATTTTTGTCTGTGCTCTCTTACTCTACTCGGACAGAAACGTTTTATTAAAACGCAAGGGGAAAAAACTGAGCAAGGGAGCGATGAGTTCAAGCCTACTGGAGCTGAAACACACACGCAAGGGCACAGACACACAAACACACACACATACACGGCAGCCAGGGAGGAAATCCACAAACAAAAGGATCATTTATTACATGCAGAAAAGGGGGGGTTGTGGTTGTGACCACGTTGGGCCAGCGCAACGTTGGCCCCTTCTCAACATTCACAGCCAGCTCGCCGCATTCTCCCCCAGCGCCGATGCCATGCTGTCCACTAACTGCAAAAGACTTACTCACTGGGGCAAAAATAAGCCAGTATCTTTCTCTCTTCATTCTGGGCTGTTTTAGCAAAAAAATAAAAGAGTGATAGTCAGATCAGAGATTTCTACAAACAACCATTGCAAGCTTTCTCTTATTCCACAAGAGTCACTGTTTTCTTGCATAACATAAACTGAACACGGAGCTTCAGACATATGCGGTTAGCCTGCTCTGTCACTATTTGTAAAAAAATACAATTTATGCAAACATCCCGTCACTGAATGGCAAACCCCAATCTAGCCACAAACCCATACATGCATTTTAAGCACATAGAGCGAACTCAAAAAGACGGTAACTCAAACAGAATGAAAAGACTGTATTTAACCATATACCCTGTCATTGTAACCCTTCTATATACATAACTATCGAGGACACTTTAATGTTTCAGCTCAAAGATAAACACTGGAAATTTCTAAAATACATTTAAAATGGTCAATCAAATTTCAGAGCCCAGGGAATGACAGAGGCGGCAGACAAAACCAATGGTTATGAGATTTGAGAAAGGGAACTTTCCATGGCTCTCTGATCAGTATTGTTGGCATTGTAATGCCTGGCAGACAGGTGGCTCCTGTATCTAGAGGCACCAGGTGGATATGAATAAAGAACAAAAGTGAATCATGGCCTCATAAAGTTTTGTTATGGAACAGGCTGTACTCTGTTTCAAGTGAATCATCACAATCTGTTATTGACTAAAGTGGAATTAAAGATAAAAACAGTGTAAATACAGCCACACAGGAAATCAGACACATGATTCTGTCACTCTAATACGTGTGTTAAAGGTGTGCTAATATATTACAGTTGTGCATATAAGTTTGCATGCTCCTTGCAGAATCTGCAAGATATTTTTCATTTATTAAAAATAAGAGGGATCATAAAAATTCATTTTTTATTGATTACAGACCTCAGTGTTCAAGCCACTTAACTTGCACTGCATTCAAGGTATAGCCTACATCTTATCAGTTCAACTTTTGCAGTGATCAATGACTGTATGTTTTGTGAAAAGTATACTTAAAACCAAAGAGGTGTGAACTTTTAAACAGGAAGAGTGTGTAAATGTTATTATTTTGTTTTGTTTGTCTTGTGGGAAATATCCTGTAAAAAATTTGGAGGAGCATTACTAAATAAAAAACAAGATTGCTATTTCTTCTGCAAGTGATTTATAAACTAAGGAGGCAAAAGCAGTATGCAAACTTATGCACTCATTTTGTATGACAAATCTGTTCAGTTTGCTGATATGAATTAATATGATATGAATAAACCTTAGACTGTATGTGAGATTTCGGATTTCATACTTTTTAGACTAAACTCATTTTGAGATTCAAGCTGATCTTACCTGTACCTTCTTTGCTGCTGCTGCTACCTTGGTGTGTCCGCAGCTCCTCTGACTTATAGAAGTCAATGCTAGCGTACATGTTGAGGTTTGAAGCACTACCGCCTGAACCTCCAGTTCCTACAGAACCTCCTGCTGCTCCTCCACCCAGCACAGAGGAAAAGATATGAGCGACAGGTGTGTGGACAGCTGCTTGCCCATCTGTGGCAGTGTGGGAGCTTTCCTTGTTAGCCAGGTCCAAGTCTATGTAATTGAGGCCCTGTTCCATGGAGGATGTCTGTGAAACAGATAGACTGGGTAGTCCAGGGTTGATGTACTGAGATGAGATGTCCGCTGAGCCACTGTTTCCCCAAAGCATACCCTCAAAACCAAGTCGACGGGCCACTTGGGTGTGATCAGGGAATGCAGAAGAAGATGTTGCAGAGCAAGAAAGAAGTGAGGAAGGAGCTTGGAACGTTTCAGAGCAGTGGCGTCGACGACCTTGAGGATCCGCTCGAATTACTTTAGCCCCGTGATCTGGATTTGGGACTTTGGCAAGTGGAAAGTCTAGTTCTAGTCCCAAATCCAGGGCTGGAACTACTGACTCAGGCTGGTCTGGCAAAGAGGCTTTTAGTGATGTAGAACTTAAGGTGCTGCCTGAGTTCAAGCTAAAGGCCATCTTTGTGTAGTCTCCACATGCTGTGGGTAAGTCTCCTGGCTGTGGCTCTGATACCTGCCTGCTTTTTCTATGTCCCATCTCACTCTCTGCATCATCATCATTTAGAACTGCAGATATGTGCTCATCATGAGCTTTAGGGGCTGCTGCAGGCGTGACAGGAGGAGTGGGGAATGGGGGAAATCCAAGTGATGTGAGGGAGATAGGCGAGGGGGACGGGGAAACTCCTAGCTCCATATTGACATACTCAGAGGCAGTTGATGGAAGGGTGGGGCTGGAGGAGTTATGCGAGAAAGGCAAGAACCCAGCGACACAAGAGGTAGGCCTGGGTAAGTTGCGGTGGGTACTGGGTGGAAGAGAAGCATCGTGCCGAAATCCTCTGGTTCCATTACCTCCTGCCTTCAGGTTCCTCTCACCCTTGAACTCAATACTGACATACTCCCCAGGGCTCTTAGGCTCAGGAGGAAGGGGTGTCTCACGGACTCTGGGTAAAGTGTTGGCTTTAGAGACATCCACAAACAGGCTAAGAGGCCTGACCCTCTGACCAGGATTTCCTTGCTTTACCCTTCCAGACCCTTGCCTTTGCTGCAAGGGTCCTTGCTCAGCATCTTTTGCAGGAGTACTTGCTGCTGCTCCTCCTGCCACTTTGACGGCCTTTTCTTCACCTTCACCAAGGCTCTCACTGCTAGCAGAACTGGAGGAGTAGGAAGACGATGAAAGGGACAGATGTCGACCAACGGGGGGTTCCTGATGCTTGGACTTGCTATTACCAAGCCCCCTACCTCCCACCAGACCTCGACCACCATTAACCAAATGCTTCCCTCTTCCTGGCCCTTCCTCAAAGCGTGTTGAACTATTGTGTTTGTAGGAGCGGGGTAGAGAATAGTAAGAATATACCATCTTAGGTGGAGGCTGCTGAGAATGCTGGTCAGATGGAGTGTGGGGCTCAGCTGGTGGCGGGGTACTATTGGCAGAGCGGGCGCTGATAGGTGACATATTCATGTAGTCGCTGCCAGTTCGGCTGTCAGCACTGCTGCTGCCGACCCAGGCAGTAGGGACCTCTCGTTGGTCTGGTGAACAGCTACTGTTAGGAGACATCATCATGTAGCCATCTGTGCCAGAAGGTGGTGGACGGATCTGCCGTGGGGGTGAAATGCTATTATTGGGGGTCATGGCCATGTAGTCATCAGCAGACTTTGAGTCTGGATCTGAAACTGTTACTGAGAGGGAATGAGAAAGGGATACTGGGGGAGCTGTAACTCCTGGTAACATGGACATGTAGCCATTATCCACTGCTCCATTAGCTCCTCCAATGACATCAGGGACACCCGTTTCACCACCACCAGCATCACTTTTAAGCTCTGCAGCTACCTCCAAGTATCCTGTTGTGCTTGCTGACGCTCCAGAATCCTGCCTTGATCCAAAGGATTCTCGGCTGGTGGTGTGAGTCATAATTGCATAGTCATCCTCTTCAACAGCTTCCTCCCCAGCTCGACGGTGTGGTGCAAGTCTCTCCAAAGCCATGGGTGGCAGGGAAGCCCGCTTGCTCATTATCCTGCGCTCCGCTTCACATTCTCTGCTAGAGGAGCGCCTCAGAACTCTCCTTGTTTGTGGCAATGCATTTTGGCCTGGCTGAGGTTTGGATGCTCCTCTCTGACTCATTAGGATGTAGTTGGATGCTTCATACCCAACAGAATGCCCACCTGAGCTGCCGGCAGACCCTGCCTGCATTGTTGGGGTTAGCATAGAGTGCTCTCCAGGGCTGGAGCCGTATTCATCTGAGGAACCGTAGTCGCTAAGAGAACCAGAGACAGAGGTCTGTCGGAGAGGTATTCGACTGTACATGTTACCATTACCACCCACACCACTGCTGCTTGTCCCGGTTCCTACTGCACAAAACTCAGATCCATGTACTGAGCCAGAAGGCAGGCTTGGTGCAACTGAAGGAGCAGGGGTTGAGGTGGATCTCATTAGCGCATGCTGTGCTTTGACTGGGGTTGGAGCACGAACAGATGTTGATCTCAGTATTGGGTTATTGGAACATGACCCATTAGTCGTGGGACTTGAGCATGATGCAATCCCTCCAGTTGATGCACCACCTCCATCATCAACTTTTCCACCATCACTGGACGTTCGTGTTCGGGCAAAGCTGTGGCGAGAGGTTGGAGAAGTGCTATTACAGCCTCCAGTAGTCCCTGGTGGTTCGGTCCGTGGGCGTCTTGTGAATCCAACCTGACTGGGTGGAGGATTGGGGTGATGTCGTCGAGAGGGAACACTAATAGGATTTGATGCAGTGGTGCCACCTCCCGCTCCAGTGGCAGCGGACTGAGACTTGCTACGTTGGCGAAACTCCTCACTCAGGGCCTTCATGGCTTCCAGCAGAGTCTCATGCATATTCTGTGCTACCACAGAATCTTCCACTTGCATCCAGAACTCTCCAGGGCCAGTTACTGCAGAGCGACCTACCTCCACGAAGAAGAAGTTTTCAGAATGACCACAACGCCTCACATTCATAAGCTGGAGCACGACAGCGGCTGCATCAGAGTTCAGCTTGACAAAGTTGACAGTCTTTTCAGTCAGGCAGAGCCGGTAGATGCCAACAAGGTTCTTGGCTTGGCCCAGACCTTTAGGCCAAACTTTTACTTGCCAGACTTCCTTGAAGGCGGGACCAGGTGATGGTACTCCATAATCTCCCCCATTCGCACTATCACAGAGTGCTTTACCTACAGAGAGAAAGAAAACAAACATGTCAGTATAACCTTACACCACAAGGTAATTTTAGCAACCCATCTTATAAACTGAAAGTAAGCACATCTTAATAAAGATATTTAAATAAAAAATGCATAAGGTATAAATAATCTACAAATAACTAACAATCTTTTTGTAATTCATGTTATGCATCATGTAACACCAATGAGAATGTGAATTTGATCAAAACACAATTTAGTAAATATAGGCCTATACACTTAATTCAAAAAATGTGACTCTGCCTGTGAAAGCCCAGCTAAAGTCTTTTTTTGTGATTTACTATTTTACATAAAACCATCCATCATAATGTAAAGAACATTCTGTGAAAATGTAACCTTGATATCTTTAATACTGACTGAGTAAGGCCATGTCAAAGATTGAAATCATAGTGAAATTAATGGTTGAAATCAAACTTTGATTTTTGATTAGATTTTGAGACTTTAGCCTGGATTTCACAGACAGGGTCACAAATGTCTGAGTAAGCAGAGAGCTTCATATTTTAAAACTAGAAGTGGTTTGTTAGACAAAGTGCAAACAAGGAGGACAAAGGTCACTGATAAAAACTAAAAAGTCAATAGGCCATTACTAATAAAGTGCAAATGAACACTTGATACTCATATGAGATGCACTAATGGTCAACAGTCAACAGTCAATATTGCAGTGTGTGCAATGTCTCCCATGGAGTAAAAAAAATAAAAAATTAGTGTCCTACAGACACACATAAAGAATTATGAACTGCAAAACATGCCTTTTAAGTAAGTGCTTAGATAAGTAAGTGCTTATTCTGGAATAAGCGCTTACTTATACTGCATCTTGGCCACACCAACAAGCTTGCCACACAGACGTTCCAAATTGGCAAACAGCCAGAGAAACACCCCTCAGAACCCTTCTGCCCCCAAACGCCACCCTTATGGGTAGGGTTGAGTACCGAAACCCGGTGTCAATATGGCACCGGTATCTATGTAACCGGTATGTACTAGAACCGAATCATAACGCAGTTTTCGTTGCCTCATCGGCCACTTAAGCTGAGTTCACATTGCACGATTTTCAAAGACGTCGCATCACTGTTGGTTTCACACTGAACGACTATCTGGGGTAGCATTCAGTTGCTGCTGCACGATGGAACGACGACAGGAGGTTACACACTGCATGACTTTACAATAGGAAGAATCGCCGACAGCTCTGTCTGGTGCAGGGTTGCCAGGTTTTCGCTACAAAACCCGCCCAATTACTACTCAAAACTAGACTGAAAATAGCCCAATTGCTTTTGAGGGGGTTCCCCAGTAAAAATCGCTTTTGGGGGGGGGGGGGTTCTCCTGGTACAATTCACATTCCAGGGCCTAAATATCACGTTATTGGGGTCGCTTCAACCTGCTGACATAAAAAACAACCGGTGGCAATCACGGATTTGGCAACACTGGTCCGCAAACTAGGTTTCATATAACTCCTCCCCGAACTTCCCGCTGCCCTGTATCTTGGTCTCTCATTGGCTGTAGGTCATCGCCGATGTGTTTTTCAGTCAGAAATCATTGCACACTGCGTGATTGTGAATCACCGACAGCTCCAGATATTTAGCATGCCAAATATTTCACGGGCGTCGGCGATGTGTCGGTGATTCCCTCAGATCGCGTCTTTGATAATTCACACTGCGTGATTGTCACTCGCGTGAACGAGCACCGATTTGCCTCCGATGTCGGGCATTTGTCGGCGATTTCGCAAAACATGTTGGCGAGTGAAAAAGCAGGAAGAAGCATGGCCGTCGCTAGGCAATTTTTAGCGGGGCTATAGCGATTAGCTCCATAAACTGTACACAAATTTGTGATCGCCTCAGAGTCAGCCCCCTTTAAACTTCGTCTCCTCCCCGTCTTTCAGCGCGCTCTTCAATCCGCAGACCGCGGCTCACAGAAACAGGACACAAGGTGTGTGTTTATCGATAGATTGTTATAATATATGTATCTGTGCAGTTCTTTCTTTGTCATAAGTACAGTTTACAAAAGGTCACGAGGGAGCAATCGGTTTCCCATCTATCACAGAAACAGGACACAAGGTGTGTGTTTATCGATAGATTGTTATAATATATGTATCTGTGCAGTTCTTTCTTTGTCATAAGTACAGTTTACAAAAGGTCACGAGGGAGCAATCGGTTTCCCATCTACTGTAAAGTTTTCGCTACTTTAATAGTAATAGTAGAAACATTATGTGTGGTCTTGTATTAAATATTGTTTTGTATTAAATAATGACCCAGATCGTGAAATACATTTATTAGCCTTAGAGTAACAGAAGCACAACTCGGGAAATGAGAGCATCCAAGGAGCATGTGAATGCTATGTATATTTATTTTTAATATTTTTAATGTTCTTTAATGTTATCCATAGTTTTTTTTCTGTGGCTCTTTTTTTTTAAGTATCGGTTCAGGCACCGTTTAGGCACCGGTACCGTTTTAAAAGTATCGATTTGGCACCGGTATCGTAAAAAAAAACAATCAATACCCAACCCTACTTATGGAGCCCTTAGCATTTTGAATAAAGCACCTGCAAATATTTAAAACAGCTTGCATACTTCATATGATGCCGTAGGCAAGTCAGGGCCTCACTATTTTGATGTACGGTCATTAAGATTTAAGATTAAGGAAACATTCTATCAAGTATCATACAAGCCTTTGATGGTTTTCAACAAAGATACAGATGCATAGTCATGGGTTGAAGCATTATGAGAACAATCTTCAGTTCCATTTATTTTCTTTAGAAAAACCTTGACATTGCGGCTATTAGCTTGGTTAATTCTCAATTTTTCCTACTGAGAAAGCATGCATCTTCAATTCATCAACTCTCCTCTCTGCAGGCTATGTTCACCCACAAGAGCTTTCAACATTGCCTTTGTTTGTTCTCTAAAATGTAAGGCATGAAGCACTTGGTTAAAAACTAAAAGTTACAGCGTGCAAATCAGTCGACAGATTGACGAGGTGTTCACTGTTAGTAAAGGCTCTCTTTCTCGCACTCTCTATTAGTACAAGAGCTGGCAAATTCCTACAACCAACAGTTCTGTGAAAACACACAAGATGCTCATAATCCTGCAGGAACTCGTTCTTTAAGTCTGTTTCAAATTCAAAGGCTTTTCCTAATCTGCCGCAGCTTGCCCCCCAAAACTGCTTGCCGAAATCATTACGCTCTAGTCTTTGCATAAATTTTGATTCCCAGTAGTTAGGATAATTGTACCAACTGTATCAACACCCCACTATCATCTGGAAATAATGGAGCAAGATGAACTTCTCATTACTACACTTTGTAAAATACTCTACCAATACTATATAATTCATATTTATGTGTTTATGACACTAAATATAGTCAGATTGTTAGTGTCCTAGCAAATAAGAGCATGTTAGAAAATGCTCTTGTGTATGTGTACATCATTGTACCCAGTCTCTTGCTGTGAATCTGAGCATCACAATGCTTCCAACACAAATGAGAGAATTACAACCATATGCACAAAAAGCACACAAAGCATGCGGTAGAAGGGACACCCTCCTCTGCTGTCTGACCCACATATCCGATACCCTTTCCAGAATATTTCTGCTGTGGTCACAAAATTGCGTGTATTCTTTTTTCCGCTCTTTTACTTAAACTGAAGAAAGAGCAGCTTCATTCAAAGGTGGTTTGCCCCACTGTATGTGTGTGTGATTTTATGTGATGTGGGCCCCCCTGGATGCTTGTGTGAACTTAAGTGAGGCTGGTAGCCTGGATTAGATGAGTCATAGACAAAGCCACACTTGACTTTTTAATGACTATCCATACAAGGTTCTCTCTTTACCGGTCCTACGCTCTTGGACAATGCTTTCAGACGTAGACACGTGCAGTCTACATTTTTAAAAAGCAAGAAAATGAGAACAATGAAGAGGCTAATAGTAACTGAAATAAAGAGACTGTTCTGAGTGTCCAGTCATTTCTAGATGGATTCTACATTGTTCTGGGTGATTGCTATGGTTACATGTTGGACGAAATCAAAAGAGCTCAGCTGCAAGTCTCTCTGATATTACTAGATTTGTCTTGGGTGGGTCTCTTCTTGAATGCATGGCTTTTTCTTGACATAAGACCATGCTAAACAGCCACCCCTCATTCTTTCAAAGACTCCTTTAACAGCATGCTTAGTGTTCATAATCAGCACTTGCTTCAAATTTTGCACAAGCACCCACCACTTGAGGCTGGCTGTGGTCCACATACCTTTGATCTCTTGAACATAACGTTACATCCTGATCAAATCCCTCTCTTTAATATTGTGATAAATAAATCACATCTGAACACGATAAACAATTTAAAAGCTACTTCGAGCAACTGTGCATCCTGCGCCAGAATAGGTGGGAATGCACACATCATTCTAGGCATCTGGCTGCTGATCTCATGAGAACAGCATTTCACAGAACATCTACAATTACGAGGGCCTTGCTAAACAGTAGCGTGATGTCTTCAAAAAACATGGCAGCAGGCTCATACATAAATCAGCATTTTTACTAAAGGTTTCATGAGATGAAAGACAGTTGTATCAGCATGTGTTTTTGGGAAGACCAAAAATAGCTATTACGTTTAATTTGTCTTAAATGTTCAAATGCTTCCCTTTAATTTGTCTTAATATGCAGAGGTAACTATAAGTCATTTGTACGTTGAGCTTATAAGGAGTATAAACACAATGTGACTGTGGTGCTTTGAAAACACATTCGAGAATTTGGGATGGGAATTTTTTAAAGAATAACGTAAATTATTTTATAAATGCGTAACAATGGTCAAACAGACCAACAAAGCTTACAGATTAGCTTAAATATTCAGAGCACCTTCAAACCTCACACACACTCACCCTTGCTCATACACAAAGGGAGACAAGGAAAAGATTCTTTCTTCATTTTAATCTAATTGCACTGCCCTTGGTTTCCCTCTGATTTTGCATGATGGTCATCTACCTTAGCTCTAGATCAGATTAAATATGTGCATTAAATATGATCAGATTAATTATCCTCCTGCCCTGGTCTATCTCTCCTGCTATGGCAGTATTACTCACATACACACATACACAAATAACCATTCAAAAGTTTGTAGGCGTTAAGATTTTTGGTCAAACATTATTTTAAGGTCCAATTCTCATTAACTATGACCCCAAATTTTTGAATGGTAGTGTATACACACACACACACACACACATATATATAAATAAATGCAGCACACTATAGGCTATATATAGTGGGTACGGAAACTCTTTCTTATATTGCAGCCATTTGCTAAAATCATTTAAGTTAATTTACAGTGTTAGCTTTAATAGCTTTACAAGAGCATGTAAGATGTACAGACAGTTAGAAATTTGCTACACAAATTCCACTAAATAGACAATGCTATGCTGTTGCAGAAACACACATGAGGTTCAAATTGTAAGCAATTACACATGAACAATGTAAATATTAAGGGAATAGTGGAACATCACTTGTTCACCAACAGATCATCTGCAGTGAATGGGTGCCGTCAGAATGAGAGTCCAAACAGCTGATAAAAACATCACAATAATCCACAAGTAATCCAAACCACTCCAGTTCATCAGTTAATGCCTTGTAATGGCCAATATTTGTTTACAACTGTTTTTGTTTGTAAAAGGTGCTTGATCATATTTCTCTCATGATTCAGATGAGACGACTTTTTACTGGAGAAAGCAATATTGTAAATAGAGGATTTTAGTCAGAAGCAATGGTTTGAAATTAAAAACACCTTAATAAAGAATTCATTTTTTACAAATACACAGATTTTCACTTTACAAGATGTTAACCAGACTGGAGTCATGTGGATTACTGTGATGTTTTTATCTGTTTGAACTCTATTCTGACGGCACCCATTCACTGCAGAGGATCCATTGGTGAGCAAGTGATGTAAGAAACAAATTCCTCTATATCTTGGATGGCCTGAGGGTAAGTAGATTTTCTTCAAATTAAAATTTTTGGGTGAACTACTCCTTCACATATTTACACATCATAAATATATAATTATATATTTCATAAGAAAATATATTAAAAAAAGACATGATTTGCTGTGATCATGCTGCTAGTGGCAATAATGATGAGAAAGTGTAGTAATTATTCTGCATCAATTGTCTTCATAAGGACTGAGTTGTCATGATCGCTACTGTGTAGGAGCATGGAGCGAGGAACGAGGAGACGTGGAGTATACTTCAAACAAAGAGACTTTAATGGACATCAAGGGAACCAGGAACACACGTAGCGAGGAAAGACGACATTCAATGCCAGACGACGAGACTATGAACAGGACTCACTTTAAATACACAAGACTTGATGCGAGGATGACGATACACACCTGGAACTAATTAACAATTAACACATGGGAAAACTATGGGTCATGGAGCATGTGGAGAGGGAAAAACACATAGAATGAGTCCAGGGGCGTGACATATCGCCCCCCTCCCGGAAGGCGCGTCCTCGCGCCGTAGAACAACAGAGGGGGGGCACGGGTGGGAACTTGGGAGGAGGCTCGGGAGGAGGACGGACACCTGGGAGGTGACGATGGAGGGAGGAGCCAGGGAGGCGACAGGAAGGACTTGGAGCAGGAGGGGCCAAGCAGGACCCAGGCCACAGCCATGATTGCGACCCACGGTGGAGCCGACAGAGGGAGGAGCCATGGAGGAGGAAGGGCCGACGACTTCAGGGGGCCGACTAACGGTGGCAGAGCAGATGGCGGAGGAGCCCGAGGCGGAGACGAAGAGCCGATGAACCAAGACGACGGGGAGGATCCGAAGGGCCAAGGCGGAGCAGATGGCGCCGGCGATTGATGCAGAGGTGTGAATCCGAAAGCGACAGAGGACTGAGGAGGAGCCGAAGGGATGAAGGAGCCTGACGGAGCCGGAGGGACGAAGGGACGAGGAGCAGCCGGAGGAGTGGAGTCCCGAGGGGCAGGATGGTCCACAGGCCACAGCCATGATTGTGACCCACGGTGGAGCTGACAGAGGGAGGAGCCATGGAGGAAGAAGGGCCGACGACTTCAGGGGGCCGACTAACGGTGGCAGAGCAGATGGCGGAGGAGCCCGAGGCGGAGACGAAGAGCCGATGAACCAAGACGACGGGGAGGATCCGAAGGGCCAAGGCGGAGCAGATGGCGCCGGTGATTGATGCAGAGGCGTGAATCCGAAAGACCGCGGTGGAGCCGGAGCGACAGAGGACTGAGGAGGAGCCGAAGGGATGAAGGAGCCTGACGGAGCCGGAGGGAAGAAGGGACGAGGTGCAGCCGGAGGAGTGGAGTCCCGAGGGGCAGGATGGTCGACGCCAGACCAAGGCGGAGCCAGAGGGACGAGGGAGCCAGTAAACAGATGGGCCACGGCGGAGAGGAGGGAGCTAGGAGCCATGGTGGAGCCGACGGGTCAACGGGCCGAGGCGGAGTCCGGGGTTTAGAGATCTTGATCAAACTGAGAAGACTCAACAGTTTGTCACCTTCACAAACAAGCTTGACACAGCAACCTTTAAAATAGTTTATCTAGTTTTTCCACAAGGTGCGAGGTGTCTCACAAGTGTCTCCTACCCACAAACACACTATCTTTTTAAGTTTCTTTCACACATGTGTTTTCTGTTATCACTGCACACACACAAAAACACACAAATGCTGGCACTGCCATGTTAACCCAGATGAACCATTTGCTGGTCAGCATTATCATGAAGTTTCCAGGTCTGCTTGTGGTTTTCAGTTTCAGTGCCATATGGAAGCATATTAGTGGTTCTCGCTCTGCCAAACCAGAGTTGGAGTGATGAAAGATGTAGCAAGCGAGAGTAACAATAAGAGTCTGCTGTCCACACCAGTAGCTGATACTGACCAATGAGCGCATACACACACACACACACACACACACACTTACTTAAACAGATTTCATTTAAAAGCCCATTCCAATTCTTGCATACACTGTAAAACATCCAACTTCCATTTTGTCAGACAAACTCGATTTTAAAGGTTAACTGAACTATTAAATGTAGAAAAAGTTGACATTGCATAAGAGCTTAAGTTTTGTAAACTTAACTTTTAGTAAATTAGTATGAGCTACTTAATAAACAGCAAGAACTTACAATGTCAAGTTTGGTGGTGAGGGTCCAACTACAGGAGCACACCCAGATTGATCAAAACTTGTATTTTTAGTGTATTTGTTTTTATTTCAAACAGGAGACTCATGTTATGTTCCCTCAAACAGATTGCAATTCCATTTGATGCTGCTATGGTGCAGAAATCACAAACTTCATGTCACTTTTCATGTCATGATATTTTTTGAAGAGAATTAACTGAGTGAGAAATAATGCGCTCCAAAATGGAAACATCGTGAGGGAAAATCATCCAATGTTTGTTAGACAGCGTACCTGTAATTCATTAGTTAATTACAGGTGAGAGATTTGACAAATATTGAGAGCTTGTGTAACTCTTGGTAGCAGCGTGGCAGTATCCCTCTGGCGCGAGTAAGATAATATGCAAAAGGGCTAGTGTTTGTGTATATTATGTGTATAATTTAAACACATTTTATTAAGTAACTCTTAAACAAGCAACATTAATAGTAGCTCTTGTTTACTCCGCACACACACTCTAAAAAATGCTGGGTTGTTTCAACCCAATGTTGGGTCAAATATGGGTTAACCCAACTGTTGGGTTAAAAAGCTAATTTAAAAATGTAACCAAAATTTAACCCAACAGTTGAGTTAGTCCATATTTGACCCAACATTGGGTTGAAACAACCCAGCATTTTTTAGAGTGCATGCTCCTCCTCTTCCCTCAGGAATGCGTGTTCCCTTCATTAAAGCTCCAGGTGAACAAATAAAAGAGGAACTAATATTACCAATATCCAACAAAATGAAAAAGCAGGCCTTTTGTAGTACACCATTATGTATTATGATAAATATTAACACCAGCGATTATAAATAGCTGTAAAAATCATTATATAACATTTAATTTGGAAACTAAATTCATACTGTACATTTAGCAGCAACTACTGTAATTATTAAGCATAAATCAATGGTCTAGCGGTTTTGGGTCCTTATCCACCCTAATTAAACTCTTTATTTCAATAAAACAGAATTTCAGCTGTAAATCAGAGGATTTTTCATTAAGTTTTGTGATCTTAGTACTGCAAGTTCCTTTCTGTGTTTGAGAACGCCTGCTAAGGCCATTCAGCAAAACATTTAAAATAATAAATTCTAGTGGCGTTACATACATTTCTGCTGAGAGAGGTTTCATAAAGTGGTGAGGACAAAATTACGTCTACAATAGTGCCATTCTCCTGTTTGGTACACTGTAAACTGTGTCTAGCTCACTACCATTTAGAGATAAACAGCCTTAAAAACAAGCCATTTTTACTCAGAACAAGCCATAAAAATAAGAAACAGATTTCCACGAAAGCACTGCTTTGTTAAGCCATGAGAACTACAATTGTCTTTTCAGTCTAAGTGGTGCTTCAGTGGCTGAGTGATTGCCACCATACTATTGCTGCCATGTCTTAATCCATTCTCTTTAGGCTCAGTCTAGAATTGAAGAGTTCAGATGCAAAAGGGGAATTCGTGGCCTAATGATTTGAGAGTCGGACTCGTTACCCAAAGGTTGCGGGTTTGAGTCTCGTACCGGCAGGGATTGTAGGTGGGGGGAGTGAATGTACAGTAATGTATCTCTTCCACTTTCAATACCACGACTGAGGTGCCCTTGAGCAAGGCACCGAACCCCCAACTGCTCCCCGGGTGCCGCAGCATAAATGGCTGCCCACTGCTCCGTGTGTGTGTTCACTGCTGTGTGTGTGCACTTTGGATGGGTTAAACGCAGAGCACTAATTCCTAGTATGGGTAACCATACTTGGCCACATGTCACATCAATAAAGTCAATAAAAGTCTCTAAGTGCCGTCTGAAATTTTCACCTTAAATTAGCATTTTTTATCAGGCTCCTATGTTTAGGTTCAGTCATTTTACTTTGATGGAAATGTATAGGTCCTTTTCTATGCCATTAAAGTTTTAGATTAAAATTTAAGACAGCACTTAGAGGCTTTTACATCTGAACTCTTCAATTGTATATTTAAGAAATATTGCTCTAGTCCTGAACAAGTGAACCCAACAACCTTCTGACTCACAATTCTCAAAAATCAACCATGAAAGAAAACAATAGACATCCTTTTCACAACACAGCTAATTAAATCAGGAAGCAATAAAATGAAGTCTTTGGTACAAAATATGTGTGAGGGTGTGTATAATGTGAGAAAACAGGCTGAAATAGCTAACATATTAATCTCTGTGCTAATTTGCATTCAATGCTCCGTACTTATTAGGCTTATGTATCATTGATTTTAAATTGATCATAAATCGGCATGACTGACTGCCACTGTTGCATAGAGCTTTACCATCACTACTGTGATAAACAGATTCTGACAAACATAGCCTACGTAAACATTCTTAGAATTATTAGAAAACAAAATATTTTTCTTTTTTCGTATATTTTATTCTGAAATGACCACAAAAAAAAATCTAACTAAATATGTATTTAATTTGAATGTAAATTTACATAATGTAAATATGATTTTAAAAATATGTATTAATGTGTTACTTAAATACAATGTATTTATTTAGCAGACTTTGCATTCAAAGCAACTTAATAATACAATCAGAAGCAAGATGTTGCTGGGCTAGTTCTGTGAACTGCTTTATATGCACTGAGGAGCCTAATGGATATTTTTGTCACAGGCTTACGTTTCAGGATCTGGTCATGTTTAAACAGCACTTAAGGACAGGCTAAGTTGTAATACGGGTTACGTGGGGGTCAAACAGTAGTAAGAAACTCTGTGATCTGCTTCATCACATCAGATTTAGCAGTTAAAATAGAACAAGCTTTCACTGCTGTTGGCTGTGTGTGTGTCCAAAAGCTCACAGAGACAATAATTACCAGCACATTAAGGAGATGAGTGAGTCTTAGGGAAGTTTAACCTTTGAGCATCAGCCATGAGCCAGACTGGCATCACAGCCACATACTGTACAAATACACCCAGACCAATACACAAACACTGTGTTTTCCTTGAGACAGCGGTGGCAATGTAGTGAGGTGCTGTGCAAAGTAAAAACATATTAGTTTGATTTCACAAAGGTCATTTCTGTTTTTATATAGTCAGAATAGGCTACATGCATGATTTGACTTTATCTTTTTAACTGACTAAACAAAGTATTTAATTGACTAAAAGGCCACTTTATTGATTTTTTTTTTGAGCAGAAAGGCACATTTGATCTCAAAACACCAGACACCTTGTATAGTGCAGTATGTATCACCTGCAAGTAATGCTCATATGTGTCCAGTGGTGCCAATGGTGAGAAAACCAGTTCCTCCAACCTAATTTCTTCCTCCTGTTTGCAGCTGTACAAATACAGAACAAGGAATATCTGCTCACAGCGCCGAGTCTGCTTGCTATTTGTTCAAATGAATTTGGCATCAGAAATCCATACAACATCAGGAATGCAGGTGAGTTTCCCAGGACCCTCTTTTTCACATAAAGTATACATTACCGTTCAAAGATTTTAAGGTCGGATTTTTTAATGCTTTTGAAAGGAGGCTCTTAAATTTTATTTGATAATTTTCATATATTTTAAAATGCAATTTATTCCTGTAATGGAAAACCTGAATGAGCAGCAATTACTCCAGTCTTCAGTGTCACATGATCCTTCAGAAATCCATCTAATATGCTGATTTGATGCTTAATAACCATTTCCTATTATTACTGAAAACAGATGTGCTGCTTAATATTTCTTTTTTGAACCCCAAACCTTTAAAGTGCAATGCATGTTTTGTTTGTTTTGGCCCATCTGATGAACACTCCTCTAAACACTTCCTTTATGTGAAAAAATAGTTAACACCGACTGTATTTAGCTTTGTCTGAGTGTACATGTGCTTGAATGTTTTAATAAATTCAGCCCCTAGACCAGATTGTTCAGCATTGTTCTTTACTGTTTTCAAAACTTTCCACTGTTGATGCTTTTAATGACTGTGGTCTTTGTGTTCAGTAAGTGGTTAGTCGGAAATATACAGACAGAATAGGCAGCTGCAAGTCCAAAAACTTAGTCAAAGGGAAAATATTCAACTGTTTGCATCACTTAACTCCCTAGCCACAATGCAATGGTTGTTCAGGGTGCAAATTATTGTGCTTTTCTGTAAATATGCAAGGTTATAATTACCAGTTAAATCTCAGTTGTATGTAAACATCAAAGCACAGATCTATATTTTAAAAGCCTTATTAAATTTAATAAATACAATATCTAACACCTAAGTGCTTAGTGAAGTTATGTCGATATGTTGATAACTGATGCATGCAAGAGAATGAATGAAAGAATGCATGAAAAAGATCAGTGTGAAAGAAAACACATTTTTAAAGGAATAGGTCAAACCACAGACTCGATGAATAGCGAATGATTGAATCAAAGCAGATGAAAGCGGCAACTGAAATTTCATCCCCAGCGTAATTTGAACAGTGGGGGGCAGATTGCTGTTGGACAGATTCTCAATCATCATGGCTAGTAATGCATGTAAAGAATACGAACAGGGAGTAAACGCATTAAGACGTGTAAAAGTGAGTATGGACAACATTCCCACAGGTCATCTCACAGTTGTCCTGCCCATCAACAGGTCAACCTCAGCAGAAAGCAACTATGGAGACAGACGTCAAAATGTTTAACCAGCCAATCAGCAGACTGGTTTGTTTAGCTTGTTATCCAGTTAGGGGGTTTATGGATGACAACTGGAGGGTCATCTCTAGACTAAGTCTCGTATCTTGTTAAAGTGTCACCACCACAAAGTGCCTTAATACACACACACACATTCTGCCTTTCTGTCTTTATCCCATGTAAATTCAAAGAGGCTTTGCATTGCATTCAGAGAAAATATATTCAATTCAACTCTTTGGTTGCAAACAGAACCTTTTCAGAATCTGCATATGTTTCTGTGTGTATGTAATATGAGACATTAAAATACATATGCTATGACATATTGTTGGTGCTTTCATTATGCACTCATTGTGTAAGGCAGTAATAGCACATTGGACTCTTGATATTGGTTTGTGAGGGTTGCGTCACATGTTGGATATGTTAGTGGTATCTCCCGGAGCCAAGGAACATGCAGGGCAGTGTAATTGCTGTAGGAGTCACGGTCACTGCCCTTTTCATCTGTTTACTCTTTGCAAGTGTACCTGGCTTTCGCCAGTACAGTTTATTCTAAGAGGAGTGCGGGGTTATATAATATCCAATATCTTTTGAAATGCACATTATGTAGAGAAATTGTCTGTGTGATTTAATTAGCGGATTTTATGAAGCATCAATAGAGAATATTCAGTTGTGTTATTCCGCACAGGTGTCACAGCAGAATAATACAGAAATGCGGATAAGTTGTATAATCATAGAGGGGCCAAAATAAATTAATAAAGAAAGCTTTGCAGTAGCATCAAACTGCAACAAAGAAACCTGGTAAGTATGCAGATTTGTGTATTTGCGTTAGTTATTTTGGCTGTACTGTAACCAGGTGGTGTGGGGAGAACTATGAACACTTTAGTTAAAGGGGCAGCAGAAAACAAGCTAAGAACCGTTAATGAATTTGTTTGTTGCATTTTGCAGATTAGAACATTTCGTTCTAGTTTTTGCAAACACACTCCCGTTATAACCACAGAAGCTGACTACACTGCAGAATGAATGTTTTACTTGCATCTTTTCTGCCCTTCGTTGTTTTATGATGATGAGAGAACTCAGACAGTGAGCTCACAAGCTCACACACTGACTGAACAACTCCAGCGTTCTCTGCAGAGACGAATCAAAGTGTCTCTGATTGGCCACTGCATTCATAAGCTCAACAGAAACGTGTGTGATTGGTTGTAATGCTCAACGCTGCAAATTGCGTGTAAAAAGAAATCTGATGCAACGTGAACAAGTCAACCATAAATGTAATGCTGCAATGATGCAACACTTTTCATGAACTAATATATAATTATTTAGAATTTATTATACATTACCCTGCTGAAAAAAAAAACAGAAATTCTAATGGTTTCCAATACAAATGCAATTACAACCATTACAAACCATCAACTTTTAACCATTAAAACCATTAAAAAATTGTTTCCTGTAGTGTGTTTTGGGACATGTTCCATTAGGATTTAGTGGTTTTAACAAGCCAGCAATAGAAGGCAACCTAATATTCTGTGATGGTTTCTATTGTTTTTTTCAGCAGGGTATATATCACAAAAATAGTTTGTTTTGTTTAAATAGACTTGACATATAGTTAACTTCACTAGGAGAATCAACAACCAATTTGGTTTGCTGAGATGAACCTCAACAGATTGAAAATTCCCGGCAATTAGAAAAGTTCAACTAAATCTTAGCAGATTGAAAACAGAATCATTTGCACACTAGCTGTCCTAAACAGAGGTGTTTAAATAGACTTGACATATAGTTAACTTCACTAGGAGAATCAACAACCAATTTGGTTTGCTGAGATGAACCTCAACAGATTGAAAATTCCCGGCAATTAGAAAAGTTCAACTAAATCTTAGCAGATTGAAAACAGAATCATTTGCACACTAGCTGTCCTAAACAGAGGTGGACAGTAACTAAGTACATTTACTTGAGTATTGTACTTAAGTACACTTTTTGAGTATCTGTACTTTACTTGAGTATTATTTTTTTCTGGAAACTTTAACCACTACATTTGAAAGACAAATATTGTACTTTTCACTCCACTACATTTCTATCAAGATCCTCTAAGTAGAAAGTCGTTACTCTGTTGCAGCTTTGAAAGTCAGTGGGTGATTTTTTTCTTCTCTAAAATATGACTTTCTTTTTTTCAGACAGTTTATCAGTAATCACTCTTCTGTTTTGCTAAAGCAGTGTTGCTGTTGTAAAGTTATACAGCTACAGTTGTGTTGCTGGTTTTTAAAGCAGGTTTGATTTTTTGATTTTTTATCACTCTGTATTTATAGGATTTCACTGTCCACTCTGTTCAAATGTGGACAAATGCTTACACACAGATGTGTGCACACACACACTGTCAGAGCTGTGTGAGATCACTACCATCCTGCTCTTGTGGGGGTGGGTAGGGGTGTTAATTTTTTCCCCCATAGGTTTTTAACATTCTAAAAGCTCTTTATTCCAAAGA